>NC_133620.1:346335971-346683255 GCF_048593235.1 Sminthopsis crassicaudata | reverse complement strand
AAACTGACAAAAAGGAATTAGATGGGGGAGAATGTGGAATCTGAATTCTGGAATCCTACTCACATAAATAATGGATTAAAGAGAGAATAATACACACACACATACACACACACATACACACACACGCATATACATATACACACACACACACACACACACACACACACATATATATATATATATATATATATATACATACACACACATATAAGAGTATAAAAGGATTCTAAATTTATTAAGAAATATTAAGAGTAGAAATGGAATAGGGTATAATAGAAAGGCATGTAAATTAGTGGGAATAGGATATAGTGTGGTGATTAATGGAAAGAGGGAGGGAAAAGGTTGAAGGAGAGGATGGTAGAAGACTCAGTAGGGATAGAAAATAAGAGATACACACAAACATAATAATTATTAAGAATAGAATTTATTAGAAAAAAGTAATCATTGATCCCAGACAAAATATGAAAATAGATTCAAAGAAGAGGAAAAGAAATAACCAAATTTTACTATATATGTTATATATATACATACACATATACATATACACACACACACACACACACACATATATATATATATATACATATAAATACATAAAATATACATATATAGGCTGCTTGGGGGAGGAAGGGATAAAGAAAAGGAAATAAAGAATAAAGTAAAAAGTTTACAGTAAAAAAGAAAATTTACAAGGAAGCAAAGAAAAGGATAGTGGAGAGCTCTGAATACAATGATTTTAGAAAACCCCTTTCCAGGGTTTCATCTACATGAACTGATCCCGAGTGAAGTGAGCAGAACCAGGAGAACATTATACAGACTAATAGCAACATTGTATGATGATCAACTATGACAGGACTTTGCTCTTCTCAGCAATATGGTGATCCAAGCCAGTTCTAATAGACTTGGGATGAAAAATGTCAATCCCATCCAGAGAGAGAACTATGGAGACTGAATGCAAATCAAAACATAGTATTTTAATTTTTTTGTTTCTTTTCTTTCTTTTCCCCTTTTGGTCTGATTTTTCTTTTACAATATGACAAATATGGAAATATACTTAAAAGGACTGCAAATATTTAACCTATATCAGATTGCCTGCTGTCTTAAGGAGGGGGGGGGGAAATTTATAACAAAAAAATTTACAAAAATAAATATTAAAAAAAACACCAAACCAACCTTTACATGTATTTGGAAAAATAAAATACTATTAAAAAAAAAGAAATAAAAGAAAAAAGAAACTTCTTCATCCATAGTATCTGATATGAAGGTTCTCCTAAAGAGGCAGGAGAATCACAGAGCAAATTTTATTTTGCGATCACTAATACTTTTTTTTTTATCACATAATATTGTACAACTATCCAGTTTTTAGATCAGAAGTTCAACAAGGACAAACACAGTCTTAGATTCTGCATCTCTCCCCGGCTAAAGTGCTTTATTCATAGTAAATAATTAATACTAACAAATGTTTGCTGACACTAATTCTGCAGATATTTTTTCTTAACATTTTAAAGGACGGTTATCAAATACAAGTCTTGAAGTCTGTTCTACTAAGTGTTAATGATACCTATGAGGCTTGTTCTTAACTTCTTGAATTTACTCTGTTACCTGTATTTTGTTCACTGGAATACAAATATCTCAGGCCTAAATATTATTACTAAAATTCTTTCCAATTACTTTCTCCTGTAAGTTAGAGTATATGCACTTCACCATTAATTTTCTTTCAGTTTCATATTTGATAACTTTTACAGCAGTGGTGTCAAACTCAAATAAAAAAGAGTTGTTGATATATGAGGATATCTGCAGGCTGCCACATATTAACATTAGGTTCTGTAGTATTTATTTCATTAAATATTTCCTAATTATATTTTAATCTAGTTAGAAATACTGTGAGTATTGTAGGCCACAATGCTGAATCCAAATTTATAGCTAATTGATTAGTTTCTAACTAAATACACTTTTCCCAGTCAGTAATATCATCTTTGTATTCAAATGATAGTATACCCCTAGATTTCCTTTGTCTATATGGAATGAATTAGCCAAACTGCCTACTATGTTATCTGTTCACTAGTTCCCAATTTTCCCCATCTCCACAACTACTACCAATAAAATATACAGGTTAAGTTGTGAAGACACATATTTTCTTTTTTTGATCTAGGAGATTATAGATCCTTTTCAATTATACATTATCATAGCCATTTAGAGGTAGAAGGAACCTTAGGGGTTTTCTAGACTAATCTCATCATTGTAGAAATGAGGAAACTGAGAACCACAGAGATTAAGTTACTTACTTAGGGTCACAGAAAATACTAAGCAGTAGAGTCAGAATTTGATCTCAAGTTCTTTGACTCCAAATCTACTACAGCATACTGCCTTATTATAACTGTTACTTCTAATATATTTCCTAAACCATATTAGATACTTCAAAGATTGGAATCATCTTATATATTTCTCCTGTATCTCCCAGAGTGCCTGATAGTAAGTGGGCACAAAGCAGACAAAACAATAAATACTTCTTGATGCGTCACTGCCAAGATGTTTTTATATCGTTATTTTTCTTTTTTTTTCTTCCACCTATCTTCCCTTTCATTTCCCCCCACTTCCTGCCATTTCTTATTTGATTCTTCCATCTTCACTACTGTTCTATGCATCTTTTACCTTTTGTGATTATACCTGGAGTACATAAAAAGGCTATCTACAATTGTTCTCTAACTTCCTGTAATCCTGCTTTAAATTTCATTTCACCAAAATTCCTTTCTCTCAACATGCCAATGATCTCTTAGTTGCCAAATCTAAGGGTCTTTTCTATCCTTATTCTCCTTGATCCCTCTGTAGCCTTTGACACTATTGATCATCCTTCTTGATGGTCTTTTCTCTAGGTTTTCAGGATACTACTCACCTGGTTCTTCTTCTACATATTTGGCCACTTCTCAGTCTCCTTTTCTGGATCCTCATACAGATCATCTCTTCTAATCACAGGCATCCCACAAGATTCTGTCCTGAGCTATCTTCTCTTTCTATTAAATTGCAGGTTGCAATCCCTTATGGAGTTGTGTAACTGAATGTGAGGGTTGCAAAATTATGATTTATTATCAATAAATGTTTAGTTTCTATGCCTATTTCACATACCTATATAGCTGGAACTGCATAAAAATTTCTCAGATAAAATGGAGCTACAAGTGGAAAAAGTGCAAGAAACCCTGTTCTATACTACTTGGTAATCTCAATAGCTTCCATTGACAAATCACGAATCTGCCTACCCCATCTCAAACTCTCTGCTGACCTCCAATCTTGCACCCTTAATTTCCTTTCAGATACTTCAATGTCCATTAGACATCTGAAACTCAACATATCCAAAATAGAATTCACCTTTCCTTCGAAACAGCGTCCCTTCTCCTACTTCCCTTATTATAGAGGATACTTCCCATTCCCATAGACTTAAAACCCAGGAGTCATCCTAGACTCGTTATCATCTCTTACCTCTTCCTCCCACTCCCAATATTCAAGATCTGTCAATATCACCTTTGCCAATATTTCTTATGTACTCCATACTCTCCTCTGACATTGCCATCATTCTCATGAAGACATTACCTCATACCTGGATTATTTCAATAGCCTGCTGGAGTGTCTGCTTCCCTCAAGTTTCTTTCCAATCCATTTTCTATTCAGGCACTGAAGTGATTTTTCTAAAGCAAAGCTCTGAATGTATCATACTCCCTACTAAATAAACTCCTGTAGCTCCATATGGTCTTCAAGGTCAAATATAAAATTCTTTTCTTGGTTTTCAAAGCCCTTCATAATCTATCTTTTCTCCTACCTTTCCAGTCTTCTTACACCTTATTCCTGCCAGGAACTCTTTGATCCAGTGACACCGTTCTCTTTGCTGTTCCTCAAATAAGACCCTCCATCTCTCATCTTTGGGAATTTTCTGTCTGTGCCTCATGCTTGAAATTCTTTCCTTCTGAAATTTATGAGCAAAGAAGAACTAGCAAAGATTATAAAATGCAAAATGGATAATTTTGATTATATTTAATTTTAAAAGTTTTGCACAAACAAACCAACATAACCAAAATTAGAAGGGAAGCAGAAAGCTGAGAAACCATTTTTACAGCCAGTGTTTCTGATAAAGGCCTCATTTCTAAAACATAGAGAGAACGGAGTCAAATTTATAAGAATATAAGTTATTCCCCAACTGATAAGAGTCAAAGGATATAAACAGACAATTTTCAGATAAAGAAATTAAACTCACCTATAGTAACATGAAAAAATGCTCTAAATCACTACTGATTAGAAAAATGCAAATTAAAACAACTCCAAGATACCACCTTGTTGAAGTCTAGCTCCCTTTGTGAAAAAAGGGTGTATTTATGCAGGGGCCAGGCAGAGAGAATTTGTTAGGAACTCTTCAAATTTATTGATCAGAGAGACAAATATATATATACCTCCAATGCTTATAGAATCAATACAAATACACTCTTTGATACTCCTATATTCTTTCTAACAAACTCAATCTACTGAGATGCAAATGATTAAGCCCTGATTTTGGCTGCTCCAACACAGATGTAAATAGGTTTGATACACATCATTGTAAAATCATCATACCAATGTCCTCAAGTACTTTTCTCCCAAATGCCTTTAGTCTCTATAGTGGGCTACTTTTCCTGTCCTATATTCAAAGGTATACTTTGATTTATTATAAAGCTGAGTTTGCATTTTGTGTCAGTCACCAGATTTTTTATCAATATATATGTCTCTGCTATTGTAGATAGAAAAGGGAAGTTGGTGAGCCAAGCTACTTGAAGTATCAAAACCTGAAATGGATTCTTATATCCGGGACCTCAACACCACCTCACACCTAACAGATTAGCTAAGATAACAGAAAAAGATAATGATAAATGCTGGAGAGGATGTGAGCAAACTGGGACACTAATGCATTGTTGGTAGACTTGTGAACTGATTTAGCCATTCTGGAGAACAATTTGAAATTATATCAAAATGGGCATACCCTTTGATCCAGCAGTGTATCTACTGGGTCTATAACCCAAAGACATCATAAAAGAGGGGAAAAGATCCACATGAGCAAAAATGTTTGTAGCAGCTCTTTTTATGGTGGCAAGGATGTCGAAATTGAGTAGATACCCATCAATTAGGGAATAACTGATATGCATATAATGAGATATTGTTCTATAAAAAAAAGATGAAAAAGCTGATTTCAAAAAAGCCTGAAAAAGCTTACATGAACTAATGCTGAGTAAAGTGAACAAAACTAGGAGAACATTGTACATATTACTATTACTAGCAAGATTATGTGATGATTAACTATGACAGAGTTATTCTCAGCAATATAGTTATCCAAGAAAATAATATCTATATCCAATAGTCTTGAGATAGAAAATACCATCCACATCCAGAGAGAGAACTATGGAGGCTGAATGTTAATCAAAACATACTAATTTTTTTGGTTTGCTTTTTCTTTCTCATGGAAAACCATGAGAATCCCTTTTGATTTTTCTTTCACAAGTAATATGGAAATATATGAGTAATATGGAAATGTGTCTAAAATTATTGTACATATATAATTTAAATCAGATTGCTTGCTGTCTTGGGGAAGAGGGAAGGAAGGAAGGAGAAAAAAATTAGAACTCAAAATTCTACAAAAATGAATGTTGAAAACTAACTTTGCATGTAATTGAAAAAATACTATTGTAGGGGCTACTTCCTTTTAAGTCTCAACTAAAATCCCATCTTCTACAAGAAATCTCTCTCAGCTCTTCTTAGTGTTTAGGATAGGGCCTAGCACATAGTAGGTGCTTAATATTTATTTATAATAATTAACACATTTATTGCCTGATTAACATCAAACTATGCAGAACTCCATCTTTTTTACTAATGTATTCTCTCCCCCACCCCCAATTCTTCTTTTAAGATCATTAAATGTAACAGGCCCTCTGTCTAACTGGATTCCCTCCATAGTCCCTGATGCTGATAGTGTTGAGAGGATACTATATCATCTTTAGACATTAGAATGTAAACAGTATGTCCCTGTAGTTATTTATGAGGCTTCTTCATGTATGTCTCTTTTTATAGCTATCTTACCACCTCTATATATATTTCAAAGTTTCAAGTTTAAAAGATCTGGGCAGGTTTTTATATCTAGGCTCTTGCTGCTTATATGTATTCTTCAAAGTTGCTGCTTTGGCTTGATCTTTTCGTAAAAAATACTTGAAAGTTCACTTTTTCTTTGAAGGGCCCTTTCTCTCTGCCCCCTTCCCCCCATCCCTGCCCTGTAGGATTATACTGTTTTGATGAGTGGCCTAGATCTTTTGTTTTCTGAAATATAAAGTTCTATGCTTTATAGTGGCAGTTAATAAATCTTGGGTGATCCTGACTATAGCTCCTTGGCTACTAATAGCATTATTTTTCCCTTTTCCCTGAAAACTCTAGAGTTTTGATAGTTTCCCTGGGTCTTTTTATTTGGAGGTTTTAGTTGACCTATTTCTATTCAGACCTCTGATTTTAAAAGAACTGGAAAGTTTTTTTGTTTGTTTTTTGCTGAGGCAATTGTAAATGTTTTGAAGTCAATTTTGGGATTTATGTTTTGAGTTCCTATTACCATAAGAGATCTTTATGCAAGGATTACTTGTTTGCTCATTCTTCTGGCCAACATCCTAACTTTGAACTTAGGGCTGAGCTCTACCACTTTTCTGGTAGAATATCTGAGCTGAGCTTTTATCTTTTTCAGTCCTGCTGTTTTCTTAGAATATTTAGTGCTATTATTCCACGATTTCTGGAGCAGCTCAGGAAGGAACCTTGCAAACTTTTGATGTTCCCAAACTGATATGATCCAAGGCAAAGTCTGATCACCACTTCATAGTTTAACTCTACAATTTTCTGACTTAGGTTTGTGTCTATGCAATACTGCTGGCTTTTTCCTAGACTTAAAAGTTTCAGTAGATGTAGGTGGACTCAGCCATTATTCGTTAGTTAGAAAAGTCTACCAGTTCTGACAGTATTGCAATCTCTCTTTTAATATGGAATTCCTGTCTTGCTTATTCTAATGAAGGTTTCAGACTAGGCTAGAAGCTAGAACTGAATCGACATTGTTATTGTTCATTTCCAGATAACCTTCTAGAGCTTAATTTACTGTTTAAGTCTCTTCTTCTGTCTGCTCTGAATCTTTGATTTAGAATTATATAGTGAGTGACAATGTTGTCAGTTGGCACCAACTCCTGAAGCCTGAACAATTAGGTTCTACTTCAGATTTTTCCTTATCCTAGTAAAAGTCCTCTTTCAATACTTACTTCCTAGAATGCAATCTAGGTGCAATCTAGGCAAGATCCCATCCCCTATGTTCACAGAATTGTATTTTTATTCTGACCAGGGCTGGGAAAATGACTCACTTTGATTTTTTTTACTTTGACTGGTCAGGTACATTTTCTAGATCTTTATGTGGGAGCTATGATGGAAAAACCATGCCTGTATTATTTTCTTCTACTCCACCACATGACCCTAATACTATCTATAATGAATTGGCTACTTGAGACCAGTAAAATGAGGTCACATTGCAACAAATTGTCAGATGGTGCTAACTTCTGATCTTTGTTGAAAGTATTCATTCATTAAGAAAATATTACATATCCTAATGACAATCTAATTAAATCAAACACCTAATAATATTATGACAAGCAAAAATTTCTGATGGCAGTATTTTCTTTTGGCTGTTTTTAACTCTTTTTATTTGGTTTATTTGAATGCTAGTAAATTAATCTTTACCAGAAAAGTACAAAATTAAAAAAAAAAATCAGTTAGTGGAAAATCTGACCCATATAAAAAGCTATCTTTTGCTTTTAATTAAAATTTTCTTATTTGGAAGTAACCAGAAAAAGTGGTTTGTAGTACCTAATACCATCTTGAATGACTTATTCTAAATATGAGTTGTTCAGTAGCCTTAAGAACCAAGCTGTATGTGCCTCCTTTTGCACAGTTTGAACTGTCTTTTATGGAAATGTAAAGCTAGTTCTTGTTAGAAAATAAGGTAACTAATTACAAAGTACATAGGAAGAGTAGCTCTCTATTGTCCTCTTCAAAACCTGAAATTGTTCAACTTTTAGGAAATACAAAGAAAATCTCATTGAAATGCATGTGTTAAAACACAGAAAATTTTCATTTTTTAAAATCTTTGTCTAAAAATGAAGGTGACAAGCATTTAACACTTTCAGTTTTTAAAAAAGGAAATAAGAGAAAATGTTTAGAATAGCAGAATTTTGATTCTCTGAATTTTCATTAAATGAGAATAGATTTTAAGTATAGTTGCTTTTCAATCAACTTTGACACACAAGAGTTAGAAAATATTATTCAAGTTGATGAAGAACAAAGCTATGTAATACATCATTTCAGATCTTTGCTGCAATGCTGACATTCAAAGAGCTAACCTTCAAAAATTTGTATCTGTAACCTCCACTAAATATAGACAGAAATATGTTGCATTACTGAAAGAGCAAAAATCCATATATCACCAACAAGCATTTATTAAGTACCTACATTCTAGCAAGGAAACAACACGTATTTACAGAAGTAAATACAAAATATAATATTTGAGGAGTGGAGAAACCAGCAGCTAGTGGAAAAAGGAAAGACTTCATGTTGGAAGTTCAGGGTTCCTGAGCTGAGTTTTGAAGGAAGCTAAAGATTCTAAAAAGAGAGATAAGGGAGGTTTATGTTTCAGCCTTGGGAAACAAATAGCATAAATCAAAGTATGAAAGAAGATAGGATGGGGGCAACTAGGTGGCACAGTGGTTAAAGTACCAGCCCTGAAGTCAGGAAGACCTGAGTTCAAATCTGATCTCAGACACTTAACACTTTCTAGCTGTGAGACTTGGACAAGTTACTTAATCCCAATTGCCTCAGCAAAAAAAGAAAAGAAGAAAGAAAGAAGATAGGATGTCTTGTCCAGTTGGTTGGAATGTAGGAAAGTAATGTACAAGTCTGAAAAAATCCTAGAAACAAGTTGTAAAGTGCTTTAAATGTTAAAGAAGAATTTGTATTTCATTCTAGAACAAGAATTCTTAACCTTTAGTCTGAACTTGTTTTCTTGTTTTTTTAAATATTTTGTTAAGCTGTACTTCAGTACAATTGGTTCTCTCTCTCTCTTTTTTATTAATTTTATAATTATAACTTTTTTTTGACAGTACATATGCATAGGTAATTTTTTTTTTACAACATTATCCCTTGTACTCCCTTTTGTTCCGAATTTTCCCCTTCCTTCCCTCCACCCCCTCCCCTAGATGGCTGGCATTCCCATACATATCTTATAGTATATCCTAGGTACAATATATATGTGCAGAACCGAATTTTGTTGTTGTTGCTGTTGTTGCAAAGGAAAATTGTATTCGGAAGGTAAAAATAATCTGGGAAGAAAAAAAAATGCTCACAGTTTACACTCATTTCCCAGTGTTCCTTTTCTGGGTGTAGCTGATTCTGTCCATCATTGATCAATTGGAATTGGATTATCTCTTCTCTATGTTGAAGATAATCCATTTCCATCAGAATACATCCTCATACAGTATCATTGTTGAAGTGTATAATGATCTCCTAGTTCTGCTCATTTCACTCAGCATCAGTTGATGTAAGTCTCTCCAAGTCTCTCTGTATTTCTCCTGTTGGTCATTTCTTACAGAACAATAATATTCCATAACATTCATCTACCATAATTTAAACTGGTTCTCTTTTTGATCTCGTGTATTTTATTTTATGCATTTAAAACATTCTGAAAAGCAAAACAAAACATTATACTGAGAAGGGGTTCACAGACTTCATCAGACTGCCAAAGTTATCCATTACACAAAACAGGATAAGAACCCCTATTTCAGAGGCAGGAGGGATTCACAGGGATTTCTTTAGCAGGAGAATGACATGGTTAGATCTGGGCTTTAAGAATATAACTTTAAAAGGTTAGATTAAAAGGAAGGAAACTTAAAGCAGAGAGACCAATTAGAAGGCTATTAAAATGGCCAAGTAAAAAGGATGAAATATTGAACTAAAGTCATGGTCATAAAGTGGTAAAAAGGGAATGAATGCAAGAGATAGAATCATCAAAATTTGATAACTAGATGGAAACAAGAAGTGCTGAAGAAAAATTTGAAGTAATAAACTTGGATGACTAGAGAGATAACAGTACTGCATCTATCAAAAATTGAGAAAGTAGAAAGAGTAGCAGATTTGGAAGAGAAATGTTTTATACTTTTTGAGTTTGAGAAGTATGGTAACGAGAGGAGTAGAATAATAAGCATTTAGGATGAGATCGAAGAATAGATATATGACAGGTAAAGCAGAGAAGAGAAAGAGAGAACAATTAGACAGAATAATAGCAGAGATTTTAAATTAAAGATAAGTAGAAAGCTTGATGAGAGTCAATGTGACAAGTCATCTGTGTTACAGAGGTGGAGGGAAAAATTTGAGGAGTATTAGGGAATAGAAGTGAAGGTAAAGCCAGTACTGAAGAGGATGGCCAAGGATTTAATGCTATCTCCAGGAAGTCAGGTCTTACAGAGAGCAAGTACATGAAATTGGTATGAGAGGAAGTCGTCCAGAAATAAAGGAAATTTGTCCATTATGAAATAGCAATTCCAGAAAGCAAAGTGGAAGGGGTAGACAGAACTGCAGTAAGACATGAGTAGAATACAACTGAGAAGCACAGGCACATGAGAAGAAAAGTTAGTATTCTGGTTAGTTCATTCTTAGGTTGCCAGGGCCAATATTATGGGTATGGGAAAAGAATAGATGGAATTTTGCTAGCGGTATCATGTCACTTGTAATGTTCACACACTCCACTAGGTGGTAGTACAGGTCAGGAAAGACAATGCTAAATAGGGAAAAAGAAAAGAAATCCTTTACCCTAAAAGAAATGCCCAAATAAATGTCCTTTACTTGATTTGAAGCCGGAGCAGGGGAAGGGGAGGAAGGAGAAGAGAGGCCAAATAACTAGAAGGATAGTCAAGAGAAAGCAGCGTCACTGAAACATAGAAAGGAGAGAGCATTCAACAGTGCCAGATGAACTGGAAAATTTGGTCACTGATTTTACAAGCTGAAGCTTTGAGTATTTTGAAGAGTATAATTTCAATTGAGATTATATATAATGTTCAAGGCTAGAGGTGGGCAGAGTTGCATTAAGACATGAGTAGAACAGGACTAAGAAGCACTGGCACAAGGGGTTAAGAAGTAATGGGAGAAAACCATTTGGTATTGATTAAGAAATAGACTAGTTGATCAGTGGAATAGGTTAGGTCCAAAGGACAAAATAATCAATAACTTTAATAATCTAGTGTTTGACAAACCCAAAGACCCCAGCTTTTGGGATAAGAACTAACTCAATGTTTGACAAAAATTGCTGGGAAAATTGGAAGTTAATATGGCAGAAACTAGGTATTGACCCACACTTAACACCTTACACCAAAATCAGGTCAAAATGGGTTCATGACCTATTCATAAAGAATGAGATTATAAATAAATTAGAGGAACATAGGATAGTTTACCTCTCAGATTTGTAGAAGAGGAATGAATTTATGTCTAAAGAAGAACTAGAGATCATTATTGATCACAAAGTAGAAAACTTTGATTATATCAAATTGAAAAGTTTTTGTATAAACAAAACTAATGCAGATAAGATTAGAAGGGAAACAATAAACTGGGAAAACATTTTTACAATCCATGTTTGAAATTTGGCAAAGAACAGTGATAAGACAGGTGGGTGAGGAATTCAAGAGTAGAGAACTGTGTAAAGTTGATCAAGATTGAAAAGAAAGGAAAATGAAGCTGAAGCAGAATGAGAATAATGAAAGGTGAAACAAATGAAGGTCATGATAAGGAAGAAAGTTAGAAAGAGGCTCAAAGTAAGACTTCATAATAGGAATTGGTCCTTGACTCCAGAACTTGGGATATAATCACAGAAAGTAAGAGGCAGATAACTAGATGAAACCTATCTTCTGTCTCATCCTTTAAACTAAGTGTGAAAAAAAAATCTTACTACAGAAAAGAAAAAGCAAGGAAGTAAAGATGCAACACTTAAGGCAGAAAGCAGCTTTAAGATTTGACAGTCCTTCTGGTAGCAAAGAAGAGAGTTAATTGTAGACTCAAGAAAGAGCTATAACCCTGGCAAGCAGGAATCAAGCTGAGGAGAAAGAAAATCATAAGAGGTAGCCGAAGGATCTGGCCAGCTGAGATGCTATGCTATCTTCTACTAGAAGCAGTATCAGGAAGGAGATAAAAGACATATGAGGCTCTGAAGTACCAAGTATGCAATTTGCTTTAGTGACAGATATAAGAGTATTTCACTATCACTGTCCTCTAAATTTATGCCAACTCTTCCCATAAATGATGTTTTGTTATGGAAGGGTGTGACCCAGATTAATGGGTTATGTTTCATACATGTTTTGCAGTTATTATACAAATTTAGTAAATGCTACTGCTTAGAGATGTGTTTACTGGTTTTTAAGAAATTCACAGGTAATGAAAGGTCTTGAGTTTTAGGAGTATAGCCTTACTCTGAGAACTAAAACCATTCATGCAAATCGGAGTAGATTAGGGGGAGGCTCCAGAAAAATTTCAGAATGCTTGATCATGGAAATGGAACAATGTAAATAAAGGTGAGATCAAGAGTATGAACACTTCTGTCTATGGCTGAGGTCAAATATAGAAATAAATCATAGCAACTGAAGAAGTTTACAAATTGGAAGGCCAGGGTATTTGAAGAATGATCAAAATATATATTGAAGTCCTTGATTATAAGGGCAGGAGTATAGAGGAAAGAACACTGTAACTTTTTGTCCCTGGGAACTTCATTCCATGTCACCTATGATCTAGCACAACAGTTCTTGCCCTGAACAGATCCTAATTTGGTGAGATGATGACAACTCACCATGTTGAATCCAAACCAGACTTGGCATGGTAACACAGTATTCCCTAACAATCCCTTCTCTTGCCCACTTTCCTTCCCACCCCCTAATTCTGGGGACAGTAATCAAATCAAATCAACACTACCATTGCTGGGAGAGTCTCTGTCAATTGTTCCAAATTGTCCTCACCAGCCTTGTGATTGCTCAGATGCCAAACCCTTCATTCCCCTTATTTACCCCTATTAAAAGGGAAGCTCTTTGAGAGCAGAGACTATCTAGATTTCTGTATTTGCATTCCCAGTGTATAGCCCAGAGCCTAGCTCATAGTAAGTATTTAATAAATATTTTTTCATTAATTCAATCATATCAAGTACTGAATTCAGTGAGGAAGGGGGGAGAAGAATAGGGGAGACAATTGACCCAAGAATATGGATAGGGTGATGTGTCTGGATAGAGTAAACCTTAATGCATAAAAAAAGGTTGCTAAGTGAAGACCCTCTCCTCTCCAGAAAACTCTTAAGCCAATTCCCCACACTCACAGCTAGAGATCTTATGCTTTATTAAGAAAATAGAAGCCATTCACCATCAACTTCATCTTCATCCCTTATCTTTAGCTTAATATCCTCTGATTACCTCTTATCCTCTCCTTCTTTCCTATAGTCCCTGATAATGAGATGGCCCTCCTTGCCAAAGTCAACTTTTCTACATGTAGTTTTGATCCCATTACCCATCCTTCTTCAAAAGATTGCTTTTGCAATCCCTTTTTTTCTAATATTTTAATCTCTCCTTATCAAAGGATACATAATTTTTACAATTAATGAAGAATGTTAGCATTATTTTCAAAAAAGATTCCAAGATTTTTTAATTCTGAGAGGTAAAATTAAAACAGATATTGAATTACATATCATTTGATCAAAAAAAATATAGAGCACTGAGGAAGTGAAAATATGAATTTAAATAAAAGTTTAAAAATTTAGAATGTCCAGTAGCAATTTGGAGGTACTTCATATTAGAATAGCATGAGTATTTGTCGAGTCAAATGGTTACCCCTTCTTACTGGGGCATTTCAACACACACACACACACACACACACACACACACACACACACATATTCATTCATTCTCTCTCTCTCTCTCTCTCTCTCTCTCTCTCTCTCTCTCTCTCTCTCTCTCTCTCTCTCTCTCTCTTTTTAGTCAAATACCTTAACTACCCAGTTCATTAATCTACTCAATTCCCATGATATCCTCCTCCACTCCAGCTCAGCTATAGTCATATTCTTGATCTTGTCAAAACTCACAAATGTTCTGTTTCCAGGTTTGTGAACTCCAAATTTCCTTTAATTGTAATCTTTTATTATATCTTAGTATATCATATACATTCTAATCTAATTCTCTATTCTTGCCTAGATCTGCAATCTACCTATACCTCATTACTTTCTTCCTCCCTTTTCGATCTCAATCCTTCTATGAACCAGTTCAACTCTACATTTTTCTATTTTCTTTGATTCTTTGGCTCTTTGTCCTATTACCAATCAAACCTTGACAAATTTCAGTTCTGGATTATTTCCACCATCTGTCTTTTCTACTCACATGCTGTTGAACAGAGGTGAAGGAAGCCTCAAATTAATGATAACTGGGTTTACTCCAAATTTATTTTACCTAATCTCAATTGGACCTTCATTGCAAGAAAGAAAATGTAAACTTTCTCAACTCAGACTTGTCACTCTATTCCCTATACTACCCTCTCAGCTGAAAACCTTTTGATTCACATTCTCAACTCCTTCTGAAATCAACCCCCTATAATCTCCTCCTTTACTTCAGTCCCTGATAATGTGGTCCTTCTCCTTCCCAAGGCTAACTCCTCTAAATGCATCCTTCATCTCATCTTCAGCAGATTGATTCTTCTATCATCCTCATTGTCTCCAATTTTCAATGTTTCCCTACTATTGACTCCTCTGCAAACTACAAATATTGTCAAGTTTCCTCATGCTTTAAAAAACCCTCACTTGCTTCTACAATCCCTGATCTACCTAAAACTATCTCCTGCCCACCTGGGCTAACCTCTTTTGAAAAATCCATCGATAATGGCTATCTTCATTTCTTTTCTTGTCACTCTCTTCTAAACCCTCTAAAACCTGGCTCTAGATCTCATCATTAAAATGAAACTGCTTTTTCCAAAGTTATCTTGTCTTAATCCTTATCCTTGACCACTAGCATTTTAAACTACTAATTCTCTTCTGTTCCTGGATAGTCTCTTCTGAGTTTCTATGACACTGCTTTGTAGGTTCTCATCCTACCTGTGTCTTTTTCTTTTCAGGTTCCTCTGTTGCATTTTCATCCTTGGCTCTGGCATAGGCCTTCTTCTTTTATTTCTATTTTAATCTCACTTGGTGATTTTATCAACTCCTATGGATTTAATTATCTTCTCCATTATGATGACTCATAGATTGATACATCTAGCCCTACTTTCTCTCCTAAGTTCCTGTCAACTACTGTCTATATAACTACTAAATTACTACTGAAGTCTACTACTGAACATTTCAAACTGGATTCCATAAAAACCTTAAACTCAAAATGTTCAAATAGAACTAATGATCTTTTCTACAAATTCTCCATTGTTCCAATCTTCCCTCTTAGTCTCCCAGTCTCCCAGGATTACAAATTCTGTATCATTCTCACTGGTACTCACTTCACATATCTCTTTTTCTCCACTCACACAGCCACCCTGAAGGTCTTATCACTTCATATCTTAACTTCCTTTTTTTTTTTTTTTTTTTTAAACTGAGGCAACTGGGGTTAAGTGACTTGCCCAGGATCATACAGCTAGAAAGTGTTAAGTGTCTGAGGCCAAATTTGAACTCAGGTTCTCCTGACTTTAAGGCTGGTGTTCTATCCACTGTGCCCCATACCTTAACTTCTTAAACTTACAATACAGTCACACTGGCTGCTACATCCACCTCCTGTCATCTCTTTGTACTGAATGTACCCCAAAGTTAGAATTATCTCCCTCCTCACCTGTGCCTAATTGGCTTCCTCAAAGACAAAGCTCAAATGTCACCTTTCAAAGGAAGCTTCTCTTGGTCCCCCCCCCTTCAAATACTAAAGCCTTCTTCTCTAAGACTACTTTCCATTTCCTCTGTACCTTATATGTACCTACTACTTCTTTGCATATTATGCATCCTCTTTTACCACCCTATCCCATTAAAACAAAATTTTAAACTTTTAGAACCAGAACAATTATACAACAACCAAAAAAAATTGCAAAAATAAACAACTATGAAAGGCTTAAGGACCCTGATCAATGCAATGATCAATTATGATCCCAAAGATCATGATGAAGGACCTACCTCCTAACAAGGAAATAGTGAACTCAATTTGTAGAATAAGGCACACACATTTTTGGACATGGCCAATGTAGGAATTGATTTTGCTTGCTTATGCATAGCTGTTAAAAGGATTTTTTTTTTAAATTCTCAAAGGGTAAGGGGAGCTATTCAGGAAGGCAATAGGGAGAGAAAATAAATGCTTGTTCATTTTTAAAAATTAATTAAAAAGATAAGTTTCCCATCTCTAGAAGACCCTGGAGAGCGGCTTGCAGAGAATGTCGTAGAGAGAATTCATATATTGGATATAGAGACAGATCATTTATGCTCTTTTTCCAACTGTAAAATTTATCATTATTAAAACACAAAACAGAAAGAAAAAAATAATTAAACTCTTTAAAGCAAAACATTGTTTGTACCTAGAACAAGTGCTTGACACATAGTAAGTGCTTAATAAATGCTCACTGACTGATTGAAAATCCACAAACATTTGCTTTAGCTAAACATTCAGTATTACTACAATATCAATATGGATTACTTTCATGCATTATACAGCGAATCCAGACAAACTGTACTCTTTGTTTTCTTTAGTCAGTAAATAAATATTTAGTAAGAGCTGATTATATGTTACACACTATATAGTAAGCTCTGTGAATAGAAGAGGCAAGATAGTCCCTATCCTCAAGGAATTCATACTTTGATGGGGGAAACAACATGCAAATAAATATGTAAAAACAACTTATACACAGGAAATGTAAGAAAGTGGGGGGGTATATGTTGTGGATGCATACAGAGATAAGAGTATAAAGAGCTTTGTATACCAGAAGGTTTTTCTTCAAATGACATTCCATGTTCTGTGCCTCTGCACTATTTCCCATGCCCAGAATGCAATCCCCTTCTTACCTCCATCTTTTAAAATCCCTATTTTCCTTTAAAGTTCCTTCTCAAGGGCCAACATCTATATGAGACCTTTCCTGACACTTTCCCCCCAGTTAGTGAGTTCTCTGCACAAATTATTTATTTATCCCATATTCAGTTAGAAAAGTACATGTTAGGAGTAATGTGGTATAATAGACAGAGACCCAGTCTCCAAACCAAGAGGAACTGAGATCAAGTCCCTAAACATACCAGCTGTGTGATCCTAGATAAGTCACTTAACCTTTTAAGGTTCTAGAAGATGCTAAGACTGTAAGTTGCAGAGGAGATATTGAATTGCCCTAGTAAAAGGAGTTTCCTCTCATATACTTGTGGACTCCCTGTTAGATATAAGCTTTTCAAAGCATAGCCTGTTTCATTTTGTCTTCATATCTCCCCACATCTAACATAGTGCTTGCCTTAGGTAAAGCATTTAATAAACACTTGTTGACTGAATGATATAAACTATATAAATGACTGAATGGAATAAACAAAGCTTTTCAATTCTGCAATACATTCTCACTAATCTTGTGAAATAGCTTGGATCATAATCTCCAACTTTATATGGACAAAAATAAGGTTTCAGATTTATGAAGTAACAAGGTCATTCACTAGTATAGTGCTTTGCAGGTTATACAATATTTGTTGAAATTACTGAGTAAGTCAGAATTCTGTTTATAATATCAATAGTCTCTAAATTTCTTTCATTGTCTGGCAGATGAAATCACAAGTGATTTTTTTGAAAGGTCACTATATGAATTGTTTATAAGTTTTCACTTATCAGGAGTCTAAATGATTCTTGAATATGTTATACTTAGCAGTTTTATAGTTAGTGTTTAGAAAATGTTATACTCATTTACCAAAACTAACAACACAAATATGTGGTAAACACAAGAGATGAAATGTCTAAATTTTATTGGTATTTTTTGCTTTTAAATTATATCTTTTAAAATATATATTTCTCTCTTAGTGAGCATTTTCCTGGGAAGAAAGATAAAACATAAATTTTTAAAAGCAGTACAACAAAACCAACAAACACATCAACTGCCAGAACATATGCAACATTTCCCACCCGCAATTCCTATTTCTTCAATGAAAGGAGGGAAAGTTATTTTCTTACCTCTCCCTAGGCTAACTTGAAAACCACCTCTAATTTGAAAGGCTAATCATAGATATCTGAAGGATATCAACAATTAACACCAAAACCAGTTTAATTGTTAAAGTTAAAGCCTAATTATTAAAGGGTTATGTATTCTAGGAATTATAATATTAAAAAAAGGAAAGAAATATGGCTACTTGTACAAAAAAAGGCAGAGAAGAGCAATACAGATTTCAACCTTCCTGTTAGTAAACAAATCTTAGAAAGTTGTCTTAAGTTAAAATAATTTAACCAGAGTCCCACAGTGAAGAAGGATTTGAAACACTTCCCCCTTAATCCAAAAGTGCAATGTTTTATCCACTACCTCTTTAACAAAACATTCTTTTTAAAATTAAATTATTTCATGACTACACAAAACTGAACTCTATATAATTAAAATGACCATGTTTGGCTCTGGAAGAGAGTTAAGAAAATGTACCTCTCTCCCTTCACTGCTTAGGTGGAATACTTCAAGTGTGGAATACACTGTCAGACATAATGTTCTGGTTTCACTGAATCTTTTTTTTGTTTGTTGGTTGGTTGGCTGGTTGGTTGATTTGGTTTGGTTTTTTCTCTTTTAATCTTCACTACATGGGAACATTTGCTGTAGAGGGGAAGAGAGAGAAATACACAAGAAAGTAAATGTGATATAAAAATACAAGAATCAACAAAAATTAAATTATTTGAGTTATAAATATACAGGTGTTCCTTTTGAAAATAAAAACAATAAAATGAACTGAAGTTGGCATAAGGTGTTCTCTCCTACAAGTGCTTTTATATATTTTATATCATTAGGATCTACCCAGGATAGAAGGATAGAATATTTTTTGGATATTTATCCAATTTTATACCAATGAAACTGAAACAATGAAAGATTATGACTTTCCTAAATTACTCAGTTGGTTAGGTTAGTCTCCTGACTTCCAAACCCCAATGTCACCAGCTAAATCAATATAAAAACCTGTTTCCATCATTCTTATAAATGGAAAAGGTACTTTAACTGTTTCTTCAGCTTCCAAATAATCTCTCACTCAATTAAATCATCTATTACTACAGTCACAGTGAGAAGTGTTGAAAAATTAAAGTATACAAGTGACAAGTGGAAAAAAGAACAATGAGAACATAGATTTGGCAGGACCAACTACTGATTCTAGGTAGTGAAACAAAGGGAAGAGTCTAGGATTTCAATCCTGGGTGATTGGGATAATAAAATCACCTATCTCACAACAGTTGTTTTAAGGAACAAACACTATAATGTACATAAAGTGTTTTTTAACTTTAAAGTGCTATGTAAATACTAATTATATGGTAGTACCACTAGAAGAATAAGGGAGTTGGGAAAGAGGCAAATCTTGGGGAAAAATAATTAGTTCCATATTAAATATATTTAGTTTACAAAGCCATATCCAGGTTGAAAATGCACGACTACAGAAAATTGCTAAATATAAAGATTTAAAAGTCTTCAGCATAAAGGTGATAATAAAGTTACTGGAGGGAATGGAACTAATTGTAAGAAGAAAAGTAGAAGAAAGAAAACAGACAAGACAAAAACCTGGGATACATATAGTTAGATGATCATAGTAGAAGGAAGATGAACTAGCAAATATTGGTGAATGTTCATATAAACAAGAGGGAATATCAGATGCCAAAGGTGAAGTAAATATCTAAGTGAGAATAATTAACAGCATCAAAAATTGAAGAAAGGTCAAAGAGGAAAAGAGGGCCAAAAAGGCTGTTTGGCAATTGGTAACCTTTTTTGTTAAAATGTGAAGGAAAGCTAGCTAGAATGCAAAGCACTCAGTAAGTGGATAGTAAAGAAATGAAGATGAATACAGATTGATTTTTATATAAATCTGAAAGGGAAGGGGAAGGAGAAACTTATTTATTGAGTGCTCTGCATGCTAGTTAGCTACATCTGGGAAATTCTGTTAGGGGCATACATTATAGGAAAGGCAAACAGAGGTGAGTGATCAAGATAGTTAAAGGACTAGAGACTTTTCCATGCAAGAGCCACTGAAATTTCAGAATTCAGTATGTTTAAACTAGATAAAATTATTTTTCTACTTCTGAGGGCTCCCTATCTGAAAAAAAATTGTTGAAAAAACAAAGTCTAGAAGAAATTATCTTGTCATATTACAATAAGCTCCAAGTCAACATATGCCCTAAATGTAATTTTTTTCATAAACAATTTAGAGAAGGGAATTATGAAGTACAGAAAGTCTTTGAACAAACAAGTGACAGAAATAAAACCAAAAGGCATTTCTGATTATACAAAATTGAAGTTTTGCTCAAGCAAAATCAATGTTATTAGAATTAAAAGGGAAAGTAAAGAGGGAAGGAAAATTTTTTTTAGAAGATTTTTTTTTGATAGGTTTGATATGGAATGGAATGAAAAGGCATTACAACAGCTAAATGCTAGAATTAAAAAGAGAAGATTGAGATAGGCCCTGCCTTCAAGGAGCTCACTGATTAATTAAGGAGACAACATAAAGAAGGACTCAGGTTTTATTTAGCTCATGGCAATGCAAGACTCACACACTCACTCCTATTTATATAAAATGTAAACAAGAGCTATTCTTCCAATAAATAAATGGTCAAAAGATACAAACAGGCAATTTTCAAAAGAAGAAGTGCAAATTATTGATAATCATGAAAAAACAATCTAAATCATGAATAACTGAAAAGTAAATTAAAGCATCTCTGAGGTTTTACCTCATTCATCAGAGTGGAAAAGATGAGAAAAGAAGAAGATGCTAGTCTCTAAAAGGATATATGATAAAATACATACATACTAATGCACGATTGGTAGAATTACGAATTAGATTAAACATTCCAGAAAGCAATTTGGAATGCTATACAAAATGTTTTTTTGTTTGTTTTGGTTAAAACTAGCAAAAACTGACCTGGCAATACAATTAACTAGTCATGATCACCCAAAATGGTCAAAGACAGAAGGAAAAGACCCAGAATTTGGAAAATATTTATAGCATCACTTTTTGTTGTAGCAAAACAGCTCAGCAATCATAACTATCAGTTCTTTCAGAATAATGACATATACTAAAGCACACTGAAAAATTTGAAGCAAATAGATGACCCAGTAGACAGAACATATGACCTTAGAATCAGAAAGACCTGAGTTCAAATACAGGCCCAGATATTTATTTTCTATGTGATCTGGGCAAGTTGCTTCATCCTGTTTACCTCAGTTTCCTCATCTGAAGGAAATGGCAAACCATTCCAGTATCTTTGCCAAGAAAACTCCAAATGAGGTCACGGAATTAGACATAACAGAAACAGAACAATGATAAATTTAATGAAAAGAAATTGGATATTTTTACTATCTCCTCATTTATTCTGTTAACCATTTTCCCTCTCAATCTAAAGATCATCCTTCCTTTGGGGGGAAAAAATAAAAATTAAAAAATAGTTGAGTGGTTCTGTCATCTTTTCACCTTATTTTTATCTTTCCACCTACTCTGATAGAATGAATGGCCTTTCTTTGAGCCTTGTGGCCAAAACAGGAATAGAGACAAGAACTAGATCTATAATTTCACTAATTCAGAAAACTTCTAATTGGGAAAACTGACTCTACTAATGTAGACTAGCACTTTTTCAGCAAATTATATATACTCAGCTGCTGAGAGGTTAAGTGAATTATTGTTCAGCTTTAAGCAGCCAGTTAATGTGAGGGGGACTTGATACCAGTAAGATCCTTCCTGGTTTTAAGCATGGCTGTCTATACATTATGCTACAGTGCCTCATAGATATATATAGTTAATTTTTATAAAGTCCTTTTGATTGTTAACACATATCACTAACATCAGTTTAGTACTCCTGATACTATCCTCCCTCTAACTGGTCTTTTATAGGAGCTTATATTCTAACAGGAAATGAAAAAAAGTATATATATGTATAAAATATATATAAATAAAAGGCAATGTTGGCCAGGGATGTGTTTTCTCCTTGGAAAATCATAGATATGTATGCTTTTAAATGCCTATATATTAATATATGGATATTATTCATAAATAAACATCAACCTACTGAAGGTATAAGCTGCTCTTGTTAAAAAATATATATAAATTTTTAGTGGAGTCAAGAAAATTTTAGAACCATTAATTTTTTAAATTTCATTTTCATTATGCTCTTTCAAAATTTTTATTTTTGTATACCTTTTTAAATAAATATATTAGCACATAACCATACTTATAAATTTATGCAAATGCAGGATGGGATTGAATTTAGAGACCATTGGATTAGAATTATGTTTCTCTTTAAATAGTCTGTAGTCATGAT
The DNA here is from genome assembly GCF_048593235.1 of Sminthopsis crassicaudata. Lineage (NCBI taxonomy): Eukaryota > Metazoa > Chordata > Mammalia > Dasyuromorphia > Dasyuridae > Sminthopsis > Sminthopsis crassicaudata. Next base: position 346,660,699 of record NC_133620.1, on the reverse strand, counting down.
TATAGGCTCCTTCCTCATTTGATAGTTTGTCACATTGCAACACTTAAAAAAAATTAATTTTGTATCAGTTTCATTTTCTACACTCACATGACTACCAATCTGATGTTGCTAATTCTTCATTAATAGTTTAGTCATTACAATAAACCCTATTTTGGTTTCTCTTCTTCCAAGTCTCATTGCTCTCCAATCCAACCTCTACACAGCTCTCAAAATGATATTCCTATATAGCTCTGATTGAGAGCTCAAGAAATTCTAATTGTTCCTCAATGCCTCTAAGATCAAATAAAAAAAAAAAACCCTCTTGAGAATTTAAATATGGTTCAAGTCTATCTTTCTACATTAACAGTGAATGACACTTCTTCATTCACCTTAAGGTCCAGTCAAACTTGCTGACTTAATGTTTCTTATACAATAGTCCACACCTCCCTTCTTTGTGCCTTTTCAGGGATTATCCCCCATACCTGGAATGTACTCTAGCTTAACCTTTTAGAATTCCTAACTTCTTTCAAGATGACTCAAATGCCATCTCTTACAAAAGCTTTATCCCAATTAATTATTGGTATTCCACACAGCCTCAAACTGCTTTGTATTTTTTAATGTATTTTGCATTTATTTATCTATATTAACATTACCATCCATTAATGAGGGCAAGGGATCCTTTCAATTTCATTGTTTCATTATCCTCTGACAAACATCAGAGGAAATATTTGCCAAAGACAGTTGACACTTGGACAGAAGAAATCCCATTTTGATCAAAGAGGAATTCCCTGTGGATTGGAGATATCTTCCACATGTTCCTGGTATACAAACGAATGTGTTATTTGCATCAAGGCACTAAAATACTGAAGCGTCTATTAGAAGATCTCTTTAATCACTCAAAAGAATTTGGCCTGTCCATCCACAATTAATTACATAAAAATACAGATTATCCAAATTTCAATATGAATTTGAATGAATATTCTAGAGATTATCCAACAATATGTATATTGAACAGACAGGAGATATAGGGAATAAGGTGGGACCAGTGCTGAATAGGAGAAATATGAACTGTACCATATTCAGGAAACTGAAAATCTCTTTTATTGACCCCTATCTTCCCATAATAGTAAAGGCCTCTTTTCAAATATTGATATTTTACTGATATTGCTCTATGGCCATGAGATATAGAAAATCTCTATCTCTGTAGAACTAAAGTATCACCAAAAGGTCAGTGGAGACAGAATGCCATCTCATGGTGAATGTGAGACAGTCATATAATCCACAAGGAACTCCTAAGAACAGTGTGATAGGAAGATGGGTTGGTCATGGGCCAAAAATGAAGAATGATGGTAGAGTGCTCTATTGGTATCTTTGAGATTGTCAGGAAAGGATGAGGCATGGAGACCCTGTGTCAAACTTTTAGAAGAATATGGACAAGGATTACACAGGATAAGGTTATATCAATGGATTTTTATCTACAGTGCTGTAGGTAAATCGGTGAGGTCAGTTTCATTTGAGTATCCTTAGCACCTAGTACAACACCCGACATAGAGTAGATATTTAACAAATGTTTATTAAATGAAAAAATGGTGCTTACTTTATAAACAGTCTTAATAAACAGAGAGTGAAGCATATTGATGTAGTTTGACTATCAGATTATACAAAATAAAATTATAACACTTGAACAGAATATAAAACAATTAGCATATATCTCAAAATATAGGAATGTGACAAGCTCTAATAACTTGAAAAGAAGGAATTAATTCTGGGATTCATTTACTCAAAATCAACTTCAGATGGGAAGTCTTCCTAGATTAGCTTCAAAATACCTATGCATCTTAAAACAGGACTATTTCACTTTTTCTTATTTTAGAAGTTGTCTGCCAGTTTTTTTCCCCCTACAAAATTCTATATTACTATTTTATAGATATTAAATTTTTTCTTGTTCACTTTAGTAACATTCTAAAACTTTAAATAACCACTAAAATTAAAATATGACCACTTCAAAGAAAGGGGATAATTTCTAAATTAAGACCAAAACAACTTTTGATTCAAACCACTGCACTTTGCAGAAACAGTAACCCAGTTTCACTCTGAGTATATAGTGTTTGTTGCCCTCAAGGGACCTACAACTTTCGAGCAAGATTTTTCATTAACTGTCAGAAAGGTAGTAAAGCAGAGAACAAATTAAATACTTGGAAATATAAGCAATGTAGTACATACTTTTAAATTGTTACAAGGGCACAACTATTTTGTATGGTTCTATTTCCATAATTCACATATACCAGTGACAACTAATTTCTCACATTCAGGAACATAAATGTTATCTTCAATAATCGCAAGTCACTTGTCATAATAATCCATTTCTTCAATAGCAATGTTCTCTTAGCAATGCTATACAGCTACAATAGAACATGAAATCCCCAAACAACCAGAATTTCAGATGATCCAAAGGGCATTGAAAAAATTTCTTGCTACATATTCCCAATAAAGATATGATTGAGAAGATGTAAAAGACATTGACAGGATTTTGAAAGACTTAAGAACTCTGATAATGATTAATCATTACTCTGGAGGACCAATGATGAAGAATGCTGTGCATCCTACACAGAGGGTGAAACTAATAACAATGAATGAGACTAATTTTTTGGGTATTTGTTTTATTTTACCATACATAGTTGTTACAAGGGTTTTGTTTTTCTTTTCCCACATATTTCTGTGAAACAGATTTCTATGAATCCCAAATTACTGGGATAATTATGTAACAGAATAAGAGACTCAAAGCTATACTGATATGTTTAAGATTTATTAAAAGTAACAGAACATGAGTGATATTCTGTGGAAAATTTATAGTAGGAATGAACAAGAGTCACACAGGATAAGAAAGTATGGCAGGGTTTTTAATTTGCACTGCTAGGTGCCCCCAGAATAATGCCACAGATCCACTGTGAAAATACTAATTTTTTAAAAAGTCAAATTATAATACATAGAACAATTTAAACATCTGCCTTTAGAAACAAAACTTAATCATTATATATGAAATCTTTTCCTTAGCTTTATGTTCCCTTAGAAAGAATGTTGGAAAATATGAAACAAACCAACTAACATGGGAAGGCTAATAGGAATTTTCTGAAAATACAAAAGTTTTTTACACAATATTTGGCCAATTCTTTTTCTCTTAAACATGGATTTCTAAACTTTCTGTTTCCAAAGCTATCTTGGAAATCAGATTTCTTGTGTTTAAGCAACACAACACTTTCAAGATCCAAACCATCCAAATTCTTGAAACATGTCTTCTATGCAATCAAATGTAAAAAAAAAAAAAAAAAAACAAAAACAAAAAAAAAACTCCGAACAAGTTGCTTTTATGATAAAGAATGAATTAATTAATGAAATGAGACAAAGGCATTTCAAAGACATTTTATAACATATATATTGGGAAATAGCTTTGGAATATATTTTTAAAAACCTACAAGCCTCAAAAGGCACTGAGCCCAGAAACAAATGAAAACCCCTAACTTACAGAAAATACATAGGTAGAAGAAATATGAATATAAGGAGGTGAATTTTATATACTACCCCTCAGTCTAAAGAAAACTACATTTCTTAGTGATATAATTATTTCTTAATAAGTCCTCCTGAGTTCTAGAGAATATAGCTTAAAAAACAAAATATCTGTTATGATAAATGGAAATTTTTCTTTTATACACTTATTTTCTTCCAAAATCTAATGCCATTTAGCCAATAAGTAAGATTCTTTACAAACAAATTTATAAATGGAAACAAGGTTCACTGACTCATAAATAAATCAGAAGGCTCTTGAAAAGAAAGCTAGAAATAAAATAATAAAACCCAGATCTAGCTACTATATTCCACTCTCCATCAAATAAATATCCAAAAATCAATATTGAATATTCTTGCATATTCACTCACACTGATGACTAGCAGAATATTAATTTCACTTACACTTGAAAAATGCTTTTAAAAGAACCATAAAATTACACCAAGCTTCCAATACTCTTTCTACCAGGCCAGCTGCTCAGATGAGTAGCCTGAAAAAGTGGAAAGAACAAGGAAATAGGAGCCAAAAAACCTGGAATTTGGTCAGCATTATGGATAGGTCATTTAACCTCTCTGAAACTCCCATTTCTCCATTTGTAAATCCTGCTCTACTTGATTCACAAGGTACTTGTGAGAAAAGCTTGGATCCAAACACTTGGATGCTATAATTGATCTATGATCTCCATGTAATCCCTCTAACAGAGCAGTGCATATCACAACTTTAGCCACACCTTCTCATCCTGTACAATTTGTGTTCTACTCAAGTGTTCAATTCAACACTGCAATTTCCACTTATCCTGCAATATGCTAAGTGTTTAGAGAGATACCAAATTTAGATAAAACGTTACGTCTGTCTTCATGAAGCCTTTAATTTAAAAGAAAACAAATTATCTAATCGAATCCTCACAATATACCAGTGAGGTAGGCAGGGCAGTTTCAATTTGCATTCTATAGATGGAGGAAAAAGACTCAGAAATAGAAAAAAAAAAAAAAAAACTCAAAATCACACAGTTGATAAGTGGCTAACTAAAATCTAACCCTATTGACAATGTACAGTGTCTTTCCTTCACGCTTCTATGCTTATCTAATTATTTGAGACCAGAGAATCAGAGAAAAAAATGGGAATTTTATTTTATTGTCTTTTGCCCACTCCACTAGTTTAAAGATCCACTATCACATTGAGGCAAGATGTCTTATATCCCACTGGATCAAATGACAGTTTATAGGCAGCATTTTTCAATCTTCCTTTGCTTGTGAAAAACCAGAACCCCAAAAATCCGGGCTCTCAGAATTTTATAATTCTCCTTGTCATGTTCAGTCTGGATATTTAGGTTATCTAACAGAGCGGGGCCCCTATGTTATCCACACTTTGTTAATAGATGCCTCTGTCTTTCTTTTTTGGGAGGAGGAAAGGGTAAATGGTATTTTATTTTTTCCAATTACTTGTAAAGAAGGCTTTCCAGATTGATTTTTTAAAGACTTTTTCACTTTCAAATTTTCCCCTTCCCTCCTATCCTTCCTCTCCCCAAGACACAAGCAATCTGAGATGTTATACATGAGGATGTCACTCTTTCAAAGGATATGTATTCCTGTCTAAAAATGTCTTTATATAATTGCCAAATCTAATGGTCTTTTCTCAATTCTCATTCTTCTTTACCTCTCTTTCACATTATATGTAGTCTTTCACATTATAAATAAACTTCTCCCTGTCTCTCCTCTCTCTAAAATTTCCTGATGCTGACCTTTCTGGTTTTTTTGTTTGTTTGTTTGTTTTTAATTGTCTGACCCACTCTTCTCTTTCTCCTTTGCTAGATCTTCTTCCATAATATGTGTGATAAAACCTTAGGGATGCCTCAAAGCACTGGGGTTGTGCAAGGCCCTCTTTTCTATCTAAACTATTTTAATTGGTGATGTCATCAGTTCCCATGATTTTGATTTTCTCTTGGCAGATGACTCTCAGATCTACTTTTTCAAACTTAACTTCTCTCCTGACCTCTGGTCTCACATCTCAAACTATTAGACATCTTTTAGTGGATGACTTGTAAACATCTTTAACTTAATATGTCTAAGTCTAAATTATCCTTTCCCCTCAAACCTTTGTCTATTACTATCAAGGATAGTCAATTTACCCTCATAATAGAGGTGACTTTCTTGACTCATTCTTATAAGCTGTCAAGCAATAATGCTATTATCATTTACCTTCAAAATATTTCTCATATATATTACCTTCTATTTTCTGATACAGCCATCATACTATTTACAGGTTCTTACCAGCTCACTCAAAAATAGTCTGCTAGTCTCAGTCTCTCTCTCTCTCTCTCTCTCTCTCTCTCTCTCTCTCTCTCTCTCTCTCTCTCTCTCTCTCTCTCTCTCTCTCTCTCTCTCTTTCATCCAACCTATTCTTCATTCAATTACTAAACTGATGTTCTTAAAGGATTTAACCATGCTACGCCCCATTCCATAAAATCAAATGGCTTCTTCTTATCTCCAGAATAAAAGACAAAAATCCTCTGGATGCCAAAGATATTCATAAACTGGCTCCTTCCTTTTTTTTTTTTTTTTTTTTGTTAACTTTAAAAAAAAAAGCTTCTTATTTATGCCTTATTCCCTCATGTAGTCACAAATAACAGCAACATTGGCCTTTGGTGTTCCTCAAACAATGCATTTTCATTAGCTGTCATCCATACCCAGAACTCTTTCCCTCATCCCTCCTCCTATCCTTCCCTGGCTTCCTACAAGTCTCAACTGAAGTCCTATCTTTTGCAAGAAGCCTTTTCTAATCCTGCTTCCAAGACTAGACCCAATTTATTTAGTATATTTATCTTGTTTGTACACAGTTGTTTGAATGTTGTCTCTGCCGTTTAAAAGACTGCGAGCTCTTTGACAGTAGGACTGTTTTTTGCTCAATAATATTTTATTTTTCCTATTATATGCAAAAATAGTTTTCAACATTATTGAAATGTTGAACTGAGTTCCAAATTTTTCTCTCCCTCCTTTACTTCCCCCGTTCCCAAGATAGCAGGCAATCTAATATGTTATATATGTACAATCATTTTAAACATATTTCCATATTTGTCATGTTGTGAAAGAAAAATTAGAAAAGAGGAAAAACCACTAGAAAGAAAAAGCAAACAAAAAATTATGAAAATAATATGCTTTGATCAGCATTTGGTCTCCAGAGTTCTCTCTCTCTCAATGTGGATGACATTTTCCATCCCAAGTCTATTGGAACTGTCTTAGATCACTGTACTGCTGAAAAAAGCTTAAGTCTATCACAGCTCACATAATTTTACTGTTACTGGGTACAATGTTCTCCTGATTCTGCTTACTTCATTCAGCATCAATTCATGGAAATCTTTCCAAGTTTTTCTGAAATGAGCTTGCTCATCATTTCTTATAAAACAATAATAGCTCATTACATTCATATACCATAATTTATTTGGCCATTCTCCAACTGATGAAATTGAATGAAATGCATTCAATTTCCAATTCCATGCCAACACAAAAAGAGATGCTACAAACATTTTTGCATGTGTGGGTCCTTTTCCCTCTTTTATGATCTCCTTGGGATACAGATCCAATAGTGACTGAATCAAAAGTATGATAGTTTTATAGTCCTTTGGGAATAGCTTCAAATTGTTCTCTAAAATGGCTAAGTCAGTTCACAACTCCCCAACAATGCTTTAAGTGCAGGACTACATTTTGATTTTGGCACATAATAGGTGCTTAATAATAATAAATGTTAATTAATTGGTTTGATTTCTCACAAGTTCTCACCAGTTAATTTCCCCAAGAAAATGCAGTTTATGACAAAGGTATACAACTCCAACTTTAAAGCTTTAAGTAAAGCAAATAGGAAGGATAGTTTTTTTTTTCCCCATATTGTGACCTGTATTAATGCAATGATTAAAAGATTCTAATTTAAAATATCTAAAATATTGCAATTTAAAGATACGTGAAGGTACTCTAATCAATTGAGAAAAGATTTTCAGAAAGTGAATTAGCTCACTTCTAAAAAGTCCTATCTAAAGTATATAAATCCATGAATGTAATCATTAAAGACTATAAAACCATTTAATATAAATTTCCATACATAAATCTTTGAAGAATATCATGATACTGTACTTAATATTTATCATATATTCTGCTTTAAGGAACAATAAAATGAATACAGAGAAGTATGAAAAGAAAAACCAATGAAGAGTGAAAGTAAGCCAGAGCCAAGAAAATACACACAATGACTACAAAAAAGGTAAATGAAAAGAACAATCAAAAAACAACAGAAAATCAACATCTGAAATTCAAATTTACAAAGAATACATATATAGTGTATATATATATGTGTGTGTGTGTGTGTGTGTATAAAAAAGAAATGTGAGAAGATACCTCCCCACTATTACTTTTTAGAGGTAGAAAGTCCAATGTTGTTTTAAAAAACTATATTATGATGTAATATATTTTCATGTTTTTCTTATGTTTTGATTAGTTTTGCTAAGTGTCCTTTTTCTTATTTAAAAAAAAAAAATCAATCTTTATTATAAAGGATGGCTCTCCAGAAGGAGGGAAGGAGTGTGAAATTTAGGAAATGTAAAAAGAGAAAGTATCAATAAATTCTATTAAAAAACAAATTATTATAAAGTATAAAATCATTAAAAATCCACCAATACTGACAAGACATCACTCCAATCTTGTGTTTTGCTTTCCTCTGTCTAGCAGTGAAACCCTTATTGTACTTCATAAAAATTCATCTTTAAGATTAACATAATGGGGAGCCATCTAGGAGGGGCAACTAGGTGGTGCAGTGAATTCAGGACCCAAGTTCAAATCTGGTCTGACATTTAACACTTCCTAGTTGTGTGACCCTGGGCAAGACACTTAACCCCAGCCTGGGGTGGGGAGGGAAGATTAACATAAGGTAAACTTTTATGCTTTAAACAACTCAGAGTTGATGAAATTATTATGTCAATAATATCTCAGTTTTGGAATTATACTTCAAATGTCTGAAAGTTATACTTCCAATAAGTTAGCCCCCAGGAACACTGGGCATTAAGTATTCCACAGAATGATAAATACATTTTCCAAATATTTGTTGACTGGCACAAACCAACAGAATAGTCAGATCAAACCAAATACTTTCTTTTGTCTGCCAGGTGAATCTCATTATGTAGATCTAACTGCAGGTAAGGTTTCTAGATCACATTCCTAAAACACATAGCCAGTATTCAACCAATAGCTTTCCTTGAAGTCTGTTGTTTGTAAGTTGGAGCAATAATTCATCTAGTAGCAATATAAAACAACCATTTTAGTTCTTCTCTTCAATATACACAATTAAAACAAGTTTACACAAAATATTTTTCTATATTATTCAAGTCATTATACCATAGGTCTCCTCACTCAATCAAGCTTACAATTAAAATTTTTCCTATACTGGGATATTTCCATTTGCAAAGGAATGTAAACTAAAGCATTCTCTATGTCTATGTTCTCACTATTAAATGAAAGCAAAATACTCATTCATTAAGCTTTTCTGTACTTCCCATCATGCTGTCAAGACTGTGCTGGAAACCAGGAGGGAGACAGAATGACACCTTTTTAGGGCTCAATTCACCATCAACTCCTTTCATTTCTCCATGCCTCACATTCAATCAGTTATCATTTTTCAAATTTTTTTCCGTTAACATTTTAAACTCATCCTTTCTTTTTTCACTTTCATTGCCACTATTTTAGTCCAGACTCCTCTCACTTTACTAACTACTACAATAGTTTCCTAACTGGTCTCTTAAACGCTAATCTTTTCTATCTCCAAAGCATAAAAACCACTATTTTTTAGTCAAGTGAACAAGTATTTATTAGTTCTACAAGGTACCAGACACTGTACTAAGCATCTGGGATATTTGCCCTCAAGGAATCCACATTCTAAGGAGAAATAACATACATTACATACATACAAGATATATAGAGGCTATCCTCAAATAAACTCTTACTACTTACCAAGCAAAATCATAATCTCTTAGTCTGCTGTACAAGATCCTCTACAGTATGGAGTCAACTTTTAGAATAAAATATAAATCAAGAAAGCATCAGAGAATACATAATCTTAAGAAGTTAAGTGACATGTTCAAAATCACAAAGGTAGTAACTAGCAACACTAAGATTTCAATTTAAGTTCTCTGACCACAAATTTTGCAATATTTCCATTATAGAGGATGTTGCCTCTTCAAGTCTTCTCTCCCAATTTTCCCCTACCCAAAATTTACAATCCAAATTGAAATAGTTACCTTTCCTGAAAAATGCTTCACCTAGGCTTTTCCTGCCATCTGAACTTGTTATCCCCATTTCTAATTGCTAGATGTTGAAATTCTACCCATCCTTCTAAGCACATTTCTTGGAGGCAAGGTACTAAAGACACTGCATTCATACGGGATAACAGACCCATTGACATTCGAATGTCAATCATCTCTTCCCTGAATCCTTGCCACTGACATAGTACTTATCACATAATGTCTTTTATTGCTTTTAATGATATTTTGTGTCATTTCCCCAATTAGACTGTAAACTACCTTCAAGTGAGGAATGTCTTATCTTTTACTATTTGCTCAGTACCTTGAACACAGCAGTATATAATAATTAGTATGAATAAATTCAATAAGAGACAATTGTACCTTGTCCTTTAGTTGATTTGATTTAAAATACTGTGCCTCTCTGATGCTGAGTGAAATGAGCAGAACCAGAAGATCACTGTACACTTCAACAACAATACTGTATGAGGATGTATTCTGATGGAAGTGGAAATCTTCAACATAAAGAAGATCCAACTCACTTCCAGTTGATCAATGATGGACAGAGGTAGCTACACCCAGAGAAGAAACACTGGGAAGTGAATGTAAATTGTTAGCACTAATATCTGTCTGCCCAGGTTGCATATACCTTCGGATTCTAATGTTTATTGTGTAACAAGAAAATGATATTCACACACATGTATTGTACCTAGACTATATTGTAACACATGTAAAATGTATGGGATTGCCTGTCATCGGGGGGAGGGAATAGAGGGAGGGGGGGTAATTTGGAAAAATGAATACAAGGGATAATATTATAAAAAATATATATATATATAATAAAAAAAATACTGTGCCTCTTCAATTCAAGTTGAATAAAAGGCAAGCTGTATTCCTGATATAGCGTCTTCCAAGATCTATTTATTATAAAAAATTCTGTACTATTTAAAGACATTAATAAAATATATATTTTTAAATTAGGTTAAGGAAAAGGCAAAGAATAGTTGGAATTCATTTAACTTGTATGAAATTGAATTTGGACATAACAAGACTGATACTATATTTTTCTCTATTATCTACCTATTTATATATACATGTGATGTTATTAATTTTTTTTTTACCACCACCTGTCCTGCCAAATTGTTTCAAGGAAAATTTCAAAATTTATACAGTGGTTTGGGCACTAATTTCATATCCAAAAAGAGTCTTCTATAATAGCATCCAAGTAGGCTTTCAGAAAAAGCCAAACTCAGTTGCTACAAGAGACACCTAAATGCAAGGATAATATTTATGGAGGTTATGGCATTTTTTTTTAAACTAGGAAAATAAACACACTTCAGAAAGTGCCCTTATGTAGAATTTGCTATTTATGTTAATGGTAACTGACATTCATTTTGCTTCAACAAATGTCAGGTATTCACATACACAACATGTTTGTAAATGCATGCATTATTACGGCTTCTGTGCAGAAACGTACATATATTCAACATAGCAAATTATGAAACCTACACAAGATGGGTTAAAAAAAATTTACACGGGGGCAGCTAGGTGGCGCAGTGGATAGAGTACCAGCCTTGAATTCAGGAGGACCCGAGTTCAAATCTGGTTTCAGACACTTAACACTTCCTAGCTGTGTCACTTAACCCCAGCCTAAGGGGGAAAAAAAAAACCACACCAGTGACAAAATTTTAAAGTACTAAACAATATTATGGGATAGTTTCTCCTTTACATTCAAACTTGATACTACTGAAATGGTATACTATTATAGTTAAGAAGGCTAATAGAATCATTTCACAAAAAATAAACAGTTTGTTCTTTGCATCTAAAACAGCTAACAGGACTTGTCATTGTTTGAAGCTTTTGCTATTTGAGAAAAGGCAGCCTTCAGCCTTTGCTCAGCATAAACAATGCACAATTTTGATTTCTAAAGACCAGCATTTCACTAATTTTAGGATATTTTTAAGTCTCAGAAAATTTTTCATTTAATTTTATTGATATATTTTGTTTTTACATTATCTAAATGAATTTACATATTATACACGTAATTGTATACATTCACACAGAATCATTTGAGACTTCTTGACAGAATTTGGAATTTTCTTGGCAAAGATACTGCAGCAGTGTGCCATTTGTGCCATGAAGTGCTTCTTCACTCCATCTTAAAGATGAGGAAACTGAAGCAAGTAGGGTCACAGCTAGTTAAGTGCCTGATTTCAAAACTTGTCCTATATTCACATTGCATTACCTGGTGTGTGGGAGAAGGAAAAGGGAGAAGGGGGAAAGGGAAGGAAAGGAGGAGGGGAGGGAGAGAGGGAGGGAGAGAAAAAGAGAAAGGGAGAGAGGGAGGGAGAGAAAGAGAAAAGGAGAGAGGGAGAGAAAGAGAAAGAGGAAGGGAGGGAGAGAGAGAGGAGGGAGAGAGAAATTCTTGTTTGTAACAGAGAGCTATACGAACAGTATACATAAGTGTTTAATAAATGTTTACATACTGAATAATTCTCTAAAATAAATTAACTAAAAATAACTTTATATACTAAAGCTAACAAAGTTAATAACAAAATTACTACTACCCTCATGGCATTATGTAAGATGCCTCCTAGATTTGGTACTTTAAGGGGAAAAAAAAAACTACATCCAAGTGTTTTGTTCATAACATCAGAAAATTCTGATTGCCATAAGTTTTCACTGCTGAATAGAAATTTCAGGAAATCAACAAGTTTTGAAATAACACAATGTTTAACTATAAGCCTAGTTCTTCTACTGATGTCAGTGTTTAAAAGTTTACAGTGACATATAATACAGTTGTCCTTGGTCAACTGCACACAGTAACAATGGTCACTGTCATCAGACATCTAAAAAAATTCAAATGAAAGTATCTTTGTACTTATAGATTTAAGTTTTCATGCTGTCATGTACAGAACCTGAATTTCCATAAAAGCCTAAATCTTTCACGGCCATTAGAATAACATTACATAACATTTTAAATATCACGATGTGAGTGTAATAAATTTGATTTGCACGAAATGATACAATAATAAAAGTAAAATCTGAAGGTCCCAGAAAAAATATTATTTAAAGTACTGTGCTTTAGGGGCAATTAGGTGGTGCAGTGAATGGAGCACCAGCCCTGGAGTCAGGAGAACCTGAGTTCAAATCTGGTATCAGACATTTAACACTTCCTAGCTGTGTGACCCTAGGCAAGTCACTTAACCCTAATTGCTACAGCAAAAAAACAAAACAAACAAAAAAAAGTTTTGTGCTTTAAAAAGTCACCTTTTCAAATCACATTAAGCTCACATTTACTTTTTGAAAAAAGATTTAATATAAATTTACTATTTGGGAATTTTTTCAAAATGTTAAAATCTCACCTTACCCTTTAAGCACACTCCAAATGAAATAATGGCAACTAATTCTGTATCATGAGATGGTTCATTATCTATTTTACTTTAAAACATTTATTTTTTTTTCTCTTATGACACAGTTGGGGTTAATTTTTATTAAGTATTTCTTTCCAAACATCAAATGTATAAATGTATATGTGTGTGTGTGTATAAAAATTTTTCATTTTATCTTCAATATTTCACTGTTAATGTTTGTTTCTCACAAGCTCAGTCTTAAAGAATTATATTATGGCTGGTCCCTAAGTATGTTTAGTTTGCAAGGAATAGTTAATAAAAGTTATTCCTAACAGGGATAGTGATCACAAATATTAAAGCATTAGATAAATGTTGGTTATTATAATCATTATTATGTCATTATTACATTTGATTTTTTAAAATAAGACAGAAATTCACAGCATCTATATAAGACTAAGAATTCCAGGAGCCAAATGAAAGTAACAAGTAAATTTACTTTCCAATAAAACCAACATCACAAATACATACTTCTGACTCAAAAGAAAAAAGAACCACAAGAAAAATGTTAAGATATACTACATAATGCATAACGTATTGAGACATCACTAACTTACCTGTTTCTGTGTCACTGAACAGTTTGTCCTTCATACTTAGGATAGAGGAGTGGAAAGAGCTTAAGATCTGAAGTCAGAGAAACTGGGTTTGAATTCTGGTTCTGGCACTATTCATGTGATAACCTGAACTTAAGTTTCCTCAACTATAAAATAAGGGAGTTGTGAGGATGATTTCAGAAAGACCTGGAGAGACTTACATGAACTGATGCTGAGTGAAATGAGCAGGACCAAGAGATCATTGTATATTTCAACAACAATACTATATGATGATCAATTCTGATGGATGTGGCTACCTTCAACAATGAGATGAACCAAATCAATACCAATAGAGCAGTAATGAACTGAACCAGCTACACCCTGCAAAAGAACTCTGGGAGATGACTATGAACCACTACATAGAATTCCCAATCCCTCTAATTTTATCCGCCTGCATTTTGGATTTCCTTCACAAGCTAATTGTACACTATTTCAAAGTCCGATTCTTTTTGTACAGCAAAACAACTGTTTGGACATGTATACATATATTGTATTTAATTTATACTTTAACATATTTAACATATATTGGTCAACCTGTCATCTGGGGAGGGGAGTGGGGGGAAGGAAGGGAAAAATTAGAACAAAAGGTTTGGCAACTGTCAATGTTGTAAAATTACCCGTGCATATATCTGGTAAATAAAAACTATATAAAAAAATTGTTCTCCATCTCCATCTTTTCAAACCCCTATATCCCACCAGAGGCAGCTAATGGTACAAGGGGAAGAGCTTTCAAAAGACCTGAGCTCAAAAACAATCACCCATACTTAACTAGTTGCATGACACCAGGCAAGTCACTTAACCTCTGTTAGCCTATTTCTTTAATTGTAAATTAACAGGGTTAATAATAGCATCGACTGAACATGGTTATCATGGAATAAATGAGACATATGTATTTTTTTTAAGTTACTTTAATAGTACCCGACATATACATGTTTACTCTCTTTCTTTTCCAATCTTTCTACACTTACAAACCTCCATATACTCTGTGATCTAATGACACCTCTTATTTGTTTTTAAGACACTCCATCATTTTTTCTGTCTGTCCCTCATGCCTAGAATGTTTTTCCTCTTAATCTTCATTTCCTAGCTTCCCTAGCCTCCTCCTTCAATGCTCAGCTACAGTCCTACCTTCTGAAAAAAGCTGTTCCCAATCCTCCTTAATCTTTGTACTTTCCCATGGACACTACCCTCAATTTATCCTGAATATATCTTATCTATAGAGTTGTTTGCATGTTGTCTCTTCCCCTTAGACTGTTAACTCCTTGACAACAAAGAATTTTCTTTGTCATTCTTTTTATCCTTAGCATGTATATTACACAGTTCCTGACACATGATAGGTACTTAACCTAAAGTTAATTGACTGGTTGAAATAATGTGAAAAAAATCTGCCCTTACTAAAACATTCTGTTGGGAAAAGGAGAATTTTAATATCCTTTTCACATAATATAGATACTCCTCTATGATATTCCACCAAAACTCAACAAGTGATAGTTTCTTAAATGTAAGGTTTTTTTGGTTGTTGTTGTTGTTTTTTGTTTTTTTGTTTTTTTTTTCTGAGGCTGGAGTTAAGTGACTAGCCCAGGGTCACACAGCTAGGAAGTGTTAAGTGTCTGAGACCATATTTGAACTCCGGTCCTCCTGAATTCAGGGCTGGTGCTCTATCCACTGCGCCACCTAGCTGGCCCCCCTTAAATGTAAGTTGTAATGTGGAATGTGAAACCAAATGAGATTCTTGTACTGTGAAATTAAAATCCACTGATACATTTGCACTTTGAATGAATTTTTTAATCATGCACAATGTTGTGACACTATAAATTGTCATTTTGAAAACATTAGTTCACTGAAATATACAGCTCTTCTAAATGTGGACCTATTTCATTATACAATATTTTAAAGAATCATTCATTAATATCAGTATCAAAGTTTAAATTTCACTTCAAAGTTCAAATTTTATCACTGGCAACAAATACTGCCAGTTATTTTCTTTGAAGTAACAGGGTCATTTGAGAAAATGTCTGACAAATCAATCATTCTTTCAAGTAAAAGTGTTGTCCATGAAAAAAAGTGGCTAGATTAGATTATAACTCATATAATCATACAACTGCTTTTTCCTTGAAATATGCTACTTAAAGAAATGCTTTATCCAATTTTCTCATTTTGTCAAGTAAAACATTAAAAACATGTTTTAACGGTTGAGATTTAATAAAATTATTCATTTTTATTGCTTCATTAAGGATATCTTTATTTTTTGTGTGTCTTTGGAATAATAAATTTTTTATTAAAGCTTTTTATTTTCAAAACATATGGACAGATAATATTTCAACATTGACCCTTGCATAGCCTTGTGTTCTAAATTTTCTCCTTCTTCCCTAGATGGCAAGTAATCCATATTAATGATTAAGGATATCTTTAAGTAAAACTTGTGTTTTTCTTTTAAAGTTGGGATTGAAGAATACGATGACCACTAGTACAGTTTGGTGTCATTGCTTTGGATCGGTGTTAAAACATCAGTAGTGTCACCATCAATTTTAACGCACAGTACAAAGTATCAACATAAGTTGTTCCAGGATAAACCAAGAGATTCAAAAAAGCTATTCAATATTTTAAATATTTCAACATCACATGTGTTTGCTGTCAGGCATTGGCATAAAAGAAATTCTTAGATGGTTAGGTGGTGCTGAAATTGGACAAATACAATCAAAACAGTAAATCCAGCCCCATCTATAGATTTGCCTTGTAAGGCAAATAATGCAATTCTTCAAAAAGACATTAACTCAGTTTTCATGTTTGCAACTAAATTTGTAATTCTCAGGTCATATGTTCTTTGGAAAATTCCACTGCATTCTTGTAAATGAATGAAAGTAAAAAAAAAAAAAAAAAAAGCAAATAACTTTAGTATTATAATAAAAATAGTTTTTACCTAAAGGGTTTAAAAAAGAAATGGCTTCAGGGTCTTATAGGGATCCTCAGACCACACTTTGATAGATGTGGGGTTCTTGAAGTTGGAAGAACAGTAGGAAAACCAATTAAAAAAAAAAAAGATGTCAACCATTGCTATGAAGAAAAAAAGCTTGTCATGGACAAGACAATAAAATGTAAAAAACAAAAACAAAAAAAACCCTAAAACACTGAAGATTGGTAAAAAGTATTTTTTATGATGAAATTCAGTTTTTTATTTAGGAGAATACCAAAACCACTGTCAAGAAGTTCAAGTGAATCTCTAAGATATGTTAGTCTTCATTATACTATAAAATACCCTTTCTTTTTTCTTTTTTCCTTTTTTTTCCTGAGGCTGGGGTTAAGTGACTTGCCCAGGGTCACAGCTAGGAAGTGTTAAGTGTCTGAGAACAGATTTGAACTCGGGGTCCTCCTGAATTCAAGGCTGGTGCTCTATCCACTGTGCCACCTAGCTGCCCCCTAGACTATAAAATACCCAACAAAAAAGTATTTTAGAGGTTTTTTTCCCACTTCCAATAGGTCTAGAAATCTTGTCTCTAAAAAGAGAATGAGCTCCGATAAATATAGTAATATACAGAGAAGTAGAATTTTTCCAGCATTAAAGAAATTCTCAAATGGAGATGAAATATTGCCACGCAGTCTTGTACATGTCACATGTCATTAAAAGGTTAAAAACTGAATCCAAGAAATAGAGATAAACATGTTTCAATGGCTGGAGAATTTGATTTAAACCCCAAAGAAAATCTAGCAAAGCTAGATTCAGATATAAAAAGTAGCAAAGTTTACTGTATAAGCCAATAATTATTTTTACTTTGTCCCAGTTAATATGCATACCACTCTAAGGTCTTTTAAGGCAAAAACCATTTTTCTTTTTTGTCTCTGTGTCTTCAGTATTCAAGCATAGTATTTGGCAATAGATGCTTAATAAATGCTTGTCAAACTGAACTACATGCTAAAATGTACTTAAATAACTTGTGATAAAGCACAGAAAAACAGTTCCAATAAGGTCCAAAAGGAAATCTGATGATTGCCACTGTATTCAAATTTGTGATTTTTTTATTCTTTCTTCCTACAATCCTTACTCATATATAAGAGAGACTTAAAACCTGTAGTTCTGTACCTAGTAATAGGCAAAGGAATCCAGGAAACTTAAGTGAGTCAAACTTAAGATATCACTCCCATTTACACTTGAAAAAATTAAGCAATGTAACTAATTATTCTTTTCTATTACCAACTCTTCCTTCCAAACGATTCCTTCTCATAATTGCTCATTGGTGCCTGAAAATTTAACACATCAGAAGAAACAAATTCACTTGAACTTAGTGCAGCAAAGAAAAGGCAGTAAACAAGGAGGGGCAGATACACCATAAACTAAACATTTAGAATTACTTGGCAAGTGCATTTAAAAAACAATAATAACAACAACAACAATAACAACAAAAAACATTTAATTCATTCAATCACTTAGATAGTTTATGAAACTCTCTGGTTCCCCAAGTACAAGAAAAGGCTCTCTTTAATTTCTTATAATATTCTAGTTAACTTCTTTTTTACTAAACATTTTCTAATGTTCCATATTATAAATATATCTCAGCTTCATTTCTTCTACATGAGATCAAATCCAGCCTCAGAAACTTATTAGCTATATGACACTGCGCAATTGCCCATTTTGTCAACTATAAAACAGACATTGTACCTCACAGGGTTGTGGTGAATTTCAAATAAAATATCTCCACATAGTAGATGTTTGTGTTTCCTTCTGTCCTTCTTTGAAAATGTAAAGTCTTTTAGAGAAGAATCTGTTTTAAACCATATTCACATGTCTAAGGCCTAGTATCTGTGTACTTATTAACAAATAGTGGGCACTTAATAAATGTTTATTGAATTGAACTAACACACAGTGTTATGTTTTTGTTCTATTATTTTGATCTTGCTTAAAGTTTTGGAAAGTATTCTATTAAAACTAAGCTGAATGGGAAAGCACTGTGGTAAAAGCCCACTATTTATTATGTACTAAGGTAACTGGTTTAAAAGTTTCTAAGCAATTCCAGTAACAAAGAAAAAGTAGATCCTATTGCAATGAAACTAAATGCATACCATCACAAAAAGAAGTCCCTAGGAACTTTTGTGGTTTCAGTGGCATTAGTCAGGATAAAAATATACAACAAATAAAAAATAATTCAATCCTACAGAAATCCTGGTTTAAAAGCAATTTCATGGAATAAAAACTTCTTGTGTCCTCAAATGCAATTTTCAATCTACTGCATAGTCGTTCTTGAATTACAGGGGAAAAAAATAAATTTAATGTAAAATTTTATCATAAAATTGCATTCATCACTAGAATAAAAGATAGGAAAAAATATATTACCCACATAGCTAATTTAAGGAAGGGCTGTTAGAATGTTGGTAGGTTAAGGTTTTCTTTTCCCCATCTTCTCTATATTAAAGCAAAAAGGCTACAGTATTTCACTCTATATTCTGGAAACTGGAATTTATGCTGAGAAACCTTGGTAGGCAATAGTAGTTCAATAACAGCATATTGTCATAAGTATGTTTTAAATTGAAAACACTGATATAAGCAATCCTATATCAAAAAACAGATTATTTGTAAAGTAAGTGTCTTATGTCTCTCTACCGATTTTCCTAAACACTCTACTGCCTGCATTAACCACGAAAATTTACACAAGGCTCTCCACGTGATTCAGCTCTGGACACAGAACTCATTGAGACATGTTAATGTCCTAAAACACCCCTTTCACCACATAAGCTCTGAATAGGCTTAAACAAGCACTGCCTGTGGGTAACACTGTAGAATTTGGAGCAGAGTTTTATTGTCTCCACCAAGATCAGCCAGCCATGGAGCAACAAATCAAAGTTCCAAAAAGCACCTGCAAGATTCAGTTATGCTCCAAGTCAAATATTTGCAACTCTTTGTGTCCCAAATCTGCATAATGGAAGGTATGCGGATCATAGGCTTTTACCCTATAAATCTATTGCCTGTTAGAGAGCCAAAATAAACTATAATTCCATCCCATTAGATCACTTGCAAAGACACTTAAACATTCCCATCCTCCTGCCCACAAAAGATTTTTCACTAACCTCTTTACCAGAACAAAACTCAAATTTTGAATTATCTATTTGATATTTGGATATCTGACAGCTGACAAGAAATTCATCTTAAATGGTTAACACAAGATATTCAATCTCTGTGAGGAAATGCAAAGTAGTCCCCCTAAGATTCATTCTCAAATATGAGAAAATGTAGTAATCTTTTTGGCAGTAACACAACTGACTTTTTAGCCCAGAGGAAATGAAACTAAAGGTCTATCCAGATTTCCTGCACTAAATTATTAAAACAAACAAACAAACCCTTCAGAATGGATAATCAATTTCTTGCTAATATTGCCGCTTAGTACACTATGCTTCAAAAAGTTACAAAAACATTACTTTCTTTTCTATAGAGTTGAGAAGTTATTTTCTTACCATACTACTTCCAAAACTCAGAGAGCAAAATGGAAACAATCTTGTACTGCACTAAATCAAATCTGAGACCACAGTTTGCAGAAAGTAGGTGTTGTTTCTCTGAGTAGGAGCTGCTGATCTGAAACCTCCTAAGGGAAGGGTGTCTGAAGAAGAGAGTGTCAAAGAAACTAAGGCAAGCTGTTTGTATTAATGAGAGTGAGCTGCTGGCACTACTACTATCTCAAGAGTTTCACTGCTATGCAATTGTTTTCCAGTTTCTAAGCTCTAACCTGGCAAAGAAACTGCTGTTCTCACAGCCATACATGTTATATGATCAGCTGCTCTGTGGTGTGTGGGTGTTTAACTAGGTAAGTGAATGGCTACAAGAGGTTCTGCAATATTAAACCAAGGAAGCACATACTCCCCTGAGATTTTAATGTTCTCAACAGGCTGTCATTATACTATGCCAACAACCAAAAAAAAAAAAAAAAAAAAAAAAAAAAACATGCTGGAAAATTTGAAATTATTTGACTGCCTGAAACTATCTTCTGCAGTAAAACTGAAGGTGTGACATAAACAAAGAACACAATGCAGCTGATATCCCAACCCATTAAAACATGTTTATAAAATAATGGTTTTTTAAAGCTGTGATAGTTGTACCAGCAACATGCCACTTGACTTTACTGCCTCATATTAATTAGCTAATTATTGGTGGTTTGTTGGGATAAACAGCATTCTTTAGATATGTGAAAGTAATTTTTAAAATTAAGACTCACACAGGATCTCTTGCCTTTAAGATCTGATTAAAATCATGATCAAAACCTTACATTTAAGAACCCTGCCATAATAAAATAAACCCCCAAGAAATCAAAGGATTCCTAAATTTTCAATTGAATAATATTGTAAGAATTGCAAGCTAGTAATAAATTGGAACCATGTTTAACATGACAATTTTCAGAACAATATTCAATGTGGTTGAAAATTTCACAAATTCTTCTAGATGGTTCATGACATTACACAAAAAGGCATGAATTAATAATATTCAATTCCTAGGTGTGGGTAAACTCTAAGCATGAATCTAAATTCCCTTACCATTATCTCAAATCCATCACTAAAAAGCATTTTCCCCCCGTTCATTTACATACCAATCAAAACTGTTGATACTTGGTACCATTTATAGGTAATTAACTCAAATTCCTGAATAATCAAGAAATGATTCAAATGGCTACATTCAGAAATAAAAATCCCCCGAAGTAATCTAAAACTATATTTAATAAAGCTGTGGAAAACTCTTAGAAAACCAAATACATTGCCATAAGACAGATAGCCTCTTTTTGAACAAATTAAGAGTAACCAATTTCAAGTCAACAAATTACAGACTCCTCTTAAGCATTGCAAAATAGGTCACAAATTCTCATACTCAAAAAGAAGCAGATTTCACATATTTATCAAGCTACTAATATCTACATAAATTGTTTTGACTTCTATAACTTTTCTTGGTATTTCTTATAAACATTTTTTTTTTGTATTTTCATTTGAAAATCAATAGCTAATTAATATGCAGGTTTTAAAAAGTATCTAATCCATATTATTTATTATCCAGAAAGCTACAAAGTAAAACAGATACTTTAAAAAAATAATGCAATTGATGTGACTTCCAGAAAGAGATACTTCCATAATCATTGGGATTCAATTGTACTCAGATATTATACACATGCCTCACAAGACTGTCTTAAGTACAAGTTCACAGTTAAGATGAGAACATCTCAACTGACGTGATGTAACTCATCATTCAAAAATCGATCTTCCTTTACAACATCCCTCCTATTCAGTACACACAGCTCAGCAGCAGCTCCTCCTCATTCATAGTGCATCTACCTCTGTCAACAAAGCATGTGCCAGTTGCCATTCCCAGAACAATAAAGGGTTTGAACATCTTCCCCAAACAGACACATATATTCTCCCTCAAAACATTACCCACACATTCCCTATCTCTGGCCTATAAATGTTCAATGTGAAAGGATTTTTTTTTTTTTCCTAAAAACACAAAATGCCTCCGAATCAGACGGAAATACTATGCATTGCCATAATCATCTTTTCTTATATTTTCATCACTAGGGTATGGCTGAGGCATTCAAGAGATCCATCAAAGACAGCACAAGGCAGACTGACAATGATCCCTCACTCTGGGGTGAGATGTAAGGAAAAACAAATCCACTCAAGAGAAGCAGCCTAAGAAACTGGCAGAAGAGAGGTAGCATCTTCCCAACAGCAAAGCAAACTCCAACAGATTCCGAAGCCCAGGCATCCTACACGACCCCACTCCTCCCCCGACCTGGCTCTTCCGTAACCGAGGCTTTTCAGGAATCGGGAATTCAAGGTGATTTGTACGAGCAACAGATCCAGCACTTAGTCCCGAAGAGAATAAGGGATCTTGCACTGCCAGATAACGAATTCGGAGAAATGTGACGGTTGCCTGTGGATTGCTCTATGCACAGGAATCCAGAGGCACCTGATCCACTCCAGGCATCCTTTGACAGTGCACATGGTGTGGGAGGAAAGTAGCCGAGGGTGACACTACTACCTTCAGTCTCCACTCGGGCAACCTACGTGGAGCCAGGTTGGGGGGAGGGGTGCGTCACCCACTGGGGTGAGTTCGGTGTCGGGGATGCATTTTCTATCCCAATGGCACAGGCACAATATTCCAGGAGCGAGGTCTGCAATCAACCCCAAGGCGGAGAAGGCAGAGGTGCAAACCACCCGCTGCAGAGCCAGGAGAATGCTAGCAAACGGACCTGGTGCAACCCCTCCCCCGCCCACCCCCAATTCTCACAACCTATGCCCCCCCCGCCTTCGCCTCCCCCCTACGGGATTCCGGGGCCGCGAGCTGGCCGTACAAACTGGAGCCAAGCTCGCTTCCAGGCGGGGAGGTGGGAAGGAGAGCCCGGCGCCCCCCAACCACCCCCACACCCCCGTCATGGAAGCGCCCGGGGCCTCCCCACGGGGCGGGGACCTCTCCGGCCTAGTGCGCGCAGCGGCCGCCTCAGGAAAGGGTTAACCCGGCCCCCGGAGCCAGGCCTGATCCCGGGGGGAGGGGGAGAGGAGGGGCGACGGGGGAGGAAGGGTGCTGCCGGGAAGGGCCGAGCCGCGGGCTGCGGTGGGGGCGGGAAGGGGCCCGTCCGTACTCACCCGGGCCGGCCGCCTGCGCCGCCTCCGCCACCGCCTCCGCGGTCCATCCCTGCGGCAGGGGGCCTGTCGCCGAGGCGCTCGCTCGAGTAACCACCGCCCGCCCGCCCCGGGCCGGCCCCTCCCCCCTCCCCTCCCTTCTCTTCGCTTCCTTTCCCTTCACTCCCCAACAGGCTCTCTGGTGAGGGCCGCTCTTCAGTCCGGGCCGCCGCCGCCGCCGCCGCCGCCGCAGCGCTACGTGGCCGCCGCTCCGACGTCTCGCGACTCCCTTCCGAGCGCGCGAGGGCGAGCGGGGGCCGGCGGGGCGGGCGCGCGGGGAGGGAAGGGGCGGGGGGGGGGGGGGTGTTCGCGTGTATGTGTGTGTATGTGGAGAGGGGAGGGAGCTCGAGAGGCAGCACGAGTGCCTTCCCCCTTCCCTTCCCTCCCCTCCTCACTGCCCCCCCCCGCAAAGAGTGATTCCAACACCTCCCTCCCACTCACCCCCCTCTTTGGCATCCCCACCGTTGTATAGCCCCAGTGCGCATGCGCGGCCCCTCTGGGGCTGGCCCGGGCGCACCTTTTCTCTCTCTCCTGCCACAAAGTGAACGCTCCGCCGCCTAGATAACCGCCAACTCCCTACTCCACCCCCGCCCGCACCCCCTCCTCCCACTCTCCAGCTCCCAGGTAAAAGCGACAACTGCGCATGCGCACCACCCTCCCTTGAGGAGGAGGGTGGTCACTGGAGCAAGAGGGGAGTGGTCACTGGGGGCGTGAGGGAAGAGGAAGGTTCCAAAAGTGGGACTTTGGAGGATTAGGGTGTGGAATGAGAGAGAGGGGAGGAAAAGGGTTAAGGACAGGAAAATGGAGCTTTGGGGAGGGTTGAGAGCGAGCGTGAAATTAGTGCTTCTAATTAGACCGGTATTTATTGAGCACCTAGTGTGTGCAAGGCTTTGTTTCTGAATCTTCTAAGTAGAAGCCGAGAAGACTGGGTCCTGCCCCTCAGAGAGCCTGCAGTCTAGCCCAGCCCATCGGAGATGCACGCACGAAAGTGAAGCTTAAATAACAGTCCCTTGCCCCGAAGAGGGAAGACTCGAGGTCACGTCCAACCCTTTGTGACCTTGGGCACCGTAATACGGCCAATTCTGGTAGTGGGCTTTCTTGGCATTTCCTGAGACCTGGTGAAGACCTTAGTTTAAGAAGACCCAGGTCCTCGTTTCATCGGGGCCATCTCCAGGCGTCCTGATCTCTATCTGGCCACTGGTGCCAGAGGGCTCTGGAGGGGAAAGGGAGGCAGTGACCTTGCACGGCCCTCCCTCGCTTCAGTCCCATTCATGCAATCACCTCCCTGCTTTTATGGTCCTGTGGGAGAACGAAGGGCAAACAACAACATTAAGACAAACAAGGTAGTGGCTTGCCCGGGGTCCAGCCAGTAACTATCAGGCCACATTGGACCTAGGTCTTCCTTTCTCCAGGCCCAACATTTATCCCACGAACTTCCTAGCTGCCCTGAGCAGCTTCGTACAGTCTATACAGAGAAGACTCCCTGTGGGCTCGAGGAGATAATAGGGAAATCCTAGCGAGGGAATGGCATCCTGGAATTGTGAAACTAGGGTTGAGCTTGGTTGTCCTCTTCTGCTTTAAGAATTATTAGTGTTTAAAGCAGGTCACACAGCTAATATTGGCCACATTACTAATTCATTGTTAGAAATTAATAAGATAAGGGGCAGCTAGGTGGCGCAGTGGATAGAGCACCAGCCCTGAATTCAGGAGGACCCGAGTTCAAATCTGCCTAGCTGTGTGATCCTGGGCAAGTCACTTAGCCCCAGCCTCCAAAAAAAAAAAAAAAAGAAAGAAAGAAAGAAATTAATAAGATAATAATGAGATAACAAAATTATCTACCTTCAGAACAAAGGGTCCAGTATAGAATTAGATATGTATATGTATGTTTTTGTTCTATGTTCTTGAAGAAAATGATTTCAGGGAAACAATGCAAAGAAATGCAAGTGAGTTGAATTTAATATGCACACATATATACGTATATAGATATATATAAGGAACAAAGGTGTAGTTACTTAGAAGAAAGAGTATTGGTAAGTTGAAGTCATCAAGATCAACATCTCCTTTCCCCATCTCTATTCAAAGCTTCCTTGAAGTTTTCCTACTCAAGAGTCTGATTGGCCCTTTTGCATTTGGAATTCTCACCCAGTATCCTTTTATTAAAAGTACATTTCATATTTTCCTATCCTTAAGTCACCCTCTTTCACACAAGTCTTTTCAGCACAGGTGCTGCTTCCCAGGAGCAAAGAAACCCTGGGAAGTGAAACTTAGAAGGTAGGAAGAAATTGAATTTGATTCAAAACCACAAAAGGGAAAGGACAGAAATTTTATAAACATAAGGGTCTAATTTCCTGGTTCTGATTCTAAGCACAAAGAAAGGTGCCTGATATTGATTCCAAATTCATATAAATACCAGACCCCAATACATGTATTCCTGTCAACTTTGAATCCATTTATTCGGTTGTAGATATTTTCAGTGAATGACCTTTGAAAATGATATTACATATAAAACAGGGAGAAAAGTTCTCTTACTCTGGCTGAAATCTTTGGTTGGAAAAATACTTGTAAGCAGTTGTGGAGGATATTTAGTTAGATATAAGAAAGAACCTGGGTTAAGTAAGGCTTGTGAGCCCTGAACAAAAAAGTTTGGAGTAGACTCATTTTAATTTTCATGGTTTTATTTTTCTCACCTATAAAATAAGACAGTTGGACTAATTAATATCTATGGTCCCTTCTGTCTTTGACATTCTGTGATTCTAAATAACTAAGTATTTTCTTCCTAGGGGTTTTTCAAAAGCAATAGAGAGGACTCCTTTCCTCATCTGCTTAGGCCGATTAAAAACTAACAAGGTAATTTTTGGATAGCACTGGCAGGCCTAGTCTGAGGGAATACTACTTACTAATCCTCATTGTGGCTCTCTGGTGGTGTAAGGCTGCCTCCCTTTGTGGATTTCTTACTCCCCTTATTCATCACACTTAGTGCTCCTTCCCTCTTTTTTTTCTCCCTCTCCAAGATCTGGGGAATCCCAGAGACTGTCCCCAAGGGCTTAATGTAACTCATTATTGCTGGTGCTAATGCCTTGGGGCTGCCTCAGTACACATAGTAAACTTATCTGGCTATATCCCTGGTCCTTAGGACTTCAATTTCTAGAACTGCAAATCCAGATTGACTGGCTATATACAGGATAAATTGCAAATACACAATGGAGAGAAGGCATTAGAATTAAGAGTTTAGGGAAAAGCTTTCTGTAGAAGGTGGGATTTTACCTGGGACTTGATGCAAACCAGAGGAGGCGAGCAGAGTTGTGGTACTGTGTGGTATCTACATGTGGCCTTCTTGAGGGTCTGACTTGAGGGAAAAGACAGGCTTTCGATTATGACCCACTTCACTGGGTAGTCTCCTAGACCTACATTAACAGATTAGGTCCTTGATTTTATGAAAGTATATTCTCCTAGGGTTTTTTTTTTCTTCACTAAATGAAAAAGCAGAAGATCTGTTATTTCCTACAAGTAGGAACCTCCTTTCCCAGAATTGTCACTATAATCTGTATTTAGTAGTTAGATCCTGGGGAGCTGCCTGAAGTTGATAAAGATTAAAGTTATTTGCCTAGATTCTAACTGAGTTAAAGAATTTGAATTCAAGCCTTTCTGCTTCCATGCCCATTATTATCCACTATAATAGACTAATGATTGATTTAGTTTAAAGGACTGGTAGAAGTTGAAGAAGGGATTAGAATGTAAACTCTCTGAGGGCAAAAAATTAATTTTTTTAACTATTGTCTGAGAGACACAATGATTGAGGAAAATAGTTCCTGTCTATAATGAGCTTACTGAACACATACCAAACCTCCTTTCACTTCAGTATATCCTTTCCTCTACTTATGATACCATTAATAGGTGAGTATGAGATTATTGAAATGGGAGCTGAGTCTTTTTTTATTCTCAGCTAAATAATCCCAAAGGCATCCTTAGTTCTCCAAACTCTCATACGATTAGCTTCTTTCAAGACTTTCATGGAGTTTTGTTCCTTGGGGAGGCTTTGTGTGATTAGACCAATCCAGACAGGACTTTTGGCTTTACTGAATGAACTATCTCTAAGGAGAATTTTGACATATCCTGTACAAATTATATTGTCTGCTCCTCCTCCCGGCAACATTTGTATACATGTGAAATGATCAGATTGAAATAAACATCAGAGACAGTCTTAGAGGAGAAAAGCCAGGAAGATTTATGGAAGTGAACTTCATGGAGGGGCAGATAATGCTACCCTTCTTGCTTGAGAATGGTGGGTTATGGCTTGACTTTGTGTATAGTTTGGAGATTGTTTGATTTGTTGTTTTTTTCCATTGATGCCATCTTCCCCCTGCCCTAGCTAAGTCTTTATGGAGCCATTAATCAATATAGTATGCGCCAGTGTGATTGTGTGATTTATCATTTTCTAAGTCTCTAGTCTTCTCTGGACCTCAATTTCCCCAAGTGAAAGACTTGAGTACTGGTTATCTTTCTATCATCATTCTCATCTGAGAGTGTTTATTAAGCATTCTCTTGCCCATGTCACTGAACTGGACACCATACAAACAGACTTGGCCTCTGCCCTCTGGGAGTTTGATCTAAAATGGACAGCACAGATTTGGACAAACATTAGGGAACAGAGTGACTCTCCATGTAAATGAATGAAGTAAATAAGGAAAAATATGTTGACAGTGTCTGCATTATTGTGTTCCAGGTTGGGTGGGTAGAACACATCTCTTACAAGGCCAAGTTTTCTGGATTTAGACCTCTTTTCAGGTCAGTTTACCCAGAGGAAAAGTTCTGTGATGCCAGCCACAGAATGTTCCTTTGCATATGACTAGCTGTCCAAAATGAATGCCATTGGGCATTGGGGAGGAGGGAAGACCCAAAGGAAAAGGAGAGTGACTAGCTGTAGCACACACACACCCTCCTCGGGGTGTCAAAAGAATAACTCATATTTTCTGTCCCGAGGCCTGCAGGACAAGGCATTGTTTCCACAGTTGACCATGATATAATGTTCTTTCACATTATCTTGTTTGAGCCTCATTTCCATTTTAAAGATGGGAAAACCGAGACTCCCCAAGCCAGAGTGACTATATTCTCCTTCAGATGCCAAATGGTGCCAGACTGGAATTCCAACCCAGGTCTCTTTTGTTACATTGTGCAGTATTTCTCCTGCTGCTTCCTTTTTAATATAGGGCAGGGTAGTTTCTTTTTCTTCCTCTCCTTTCTCTCTTCCTTCCTCCCTTCCTCCCTCTTTCCTTTTTTTCTCCCTCCCTCCTTCTTTCCTTTCCTTCCTTTCTCTCTCTCCCTTTCTCTCTCCCTTTCTCTCTCCTTACCTCCCTCCCTCCCTACTTCCCCACCTATCTCCTTCCCTTCCTCCCTCCCTTCCTCTCTTTGTTCCTTCCTTCCTTTCTTTTTTCTGGATGGCCCATTATTTTAAAATGGGAAGTAGGAATTTTCAATTGCCTTTCAGGTATTGGTATTTTTTCCTATTAAATAGAAAGTTTCCAATTTAGCATCATGTGGGGCTCCCAGAAATTTGAGAAGAATGAGAAGTAGAAGCTGGGTCTTCCATCTAGAGTATCCCCATTCTCTCCATGCTTGTTGTTTCAGGTCAGTATCCAGCTCTCCATCCGGTTTCAGCTCTTCCTCCCCCACCTGTTTGGCCCTAAGGCTACCTATAGCAAGATGAACCTTAGGAGTTAAGTCTGGCTTGTCCTGCTCCTCATTAAAGAGGCCAAGGGTTTCTTTACGGCACCGCTTTTAATTGTTACATGTAATTGACATGACACATGCCTCAGAGGCATTTGATGAGGTCCAATTTAAGAGATGATTTTTTAAAATTGGAATAAATTAATTAAAGAAGGCAGCTGCACGGGGCTGTGAGACAGTGCCAAACTCTGTAATTCAAAACCGCTCAACCCACCCAACCGGCCCCACGAGCAGGAAGAACAATCTGAGTGCAGGACTGAGAGAGGGCGAGACTGAGAAGTGGGGACTGGGCAGCTGTCACTGATTTCCCTCATCGTTCTGAACTCCCCCCCACCCCAAAAGCTATGGAGCCTTCTTTGAGACCAAGGAGGGAGCCAGTAGGGTAACAAGGAGAAACGGGAATCTGGAGGTTGGCCATGAGATCTGTGAGAATGAAGTCACAGGGAGTGGGGACTACAACACTGAGGGTTAGTGGGCAGAAGAAGAATAAGAAGTGAGGACCCGGAGAGACCCAGGCCTGGAAGGGAGCCAGTGGGGAGGAGCTGAAGCTGGGAAAAGGTAGAGTCGGAATGTGGGGGTGGTAGCCTGGTGCCTGAGGCCTCAGCTTTTAATGGAGGTGCTAATTAAACTCCTGACCTGAGGTCATTGGCAGTCCTGTGGCAGCTTTACACAGGAGTTGGAATAATAACAATAACAACAATAATAATAACAATTAAGGATAATGAGACTTTATCTGTAGCAAGTTGTTCCTAAAGCTTTGAAGGCATTAAGTTATTAATTCTTCCTTTCCCTCAGGGCTATGCTTTCTCCCGTGCTCTCGGGATGGGGTGGGAAGCATCTATGGGAAGCATCCTACGTTTGGCTTCAGACTTCTGTGTCCCGTCTCCATCCTGCGAGGCTCAGTACCCTGTGCTGGCTGGCTTAGTTTACAAAATCTCTTGTGGACCAACTGTTGTGGGATCCCCTGTGTCTGTACGAAGTATTTAAATTGATGCTCGCTGGGAAACAACGCCTCTACAAACACCATATAGAAAAATTGTCCTACTTGCCATTGCCACGTTCTGTCTCCCAGGCTTTGTACCGGCCGTCCCCCAGGCTGGGAGGCCTACCCCTTAACGCCATTGCTTGGAATTCTTGTTTCCTTTGAGACTCCGCTCAGGTGCCACAGGGTTTTCTCTGATCCACCTCACACCAGACTGTTAGTGTACCTGGTACGCCCCCATGCACATCACGAAGTACTTTATTTTGTATTTATTCTTTTTTTTTTTTTTTTTTTTCTGAGGCTGGGGTTAAGTGACTTGCCCAGGGTCACACAGCTAGGAAGTGTTAAGTGTCTGAGACCAGATTTGAACTCGGGTCCTACTGAATTCAAGGCTGGTGCTCTATCCACTGCGCCACCTAGCTGCCCCTATTCATTTTTCTACATGTGCTATTTCCTTCTTAGGTAGAGTAGAGACTATCCCCAAATTCCATGATTTTGAGACACCCATGTCAGCTCCTTAAGGGCTGGGATACTTTTGTCTTCCTATCTCTGTATCCCAGCCATAGGACATAGAGTGATGCATCTTATAGAGGACACTTGTTGAATTGAATTACTGGGCCAGATATTTTACAGAGAACTGACCACAGCAGGTTCATGAACCCACTTGGTCTTTATTGGGGGGTCAACTGATATCATCTCCAAGGATCTGAAGGATTTTTCTTTAATTTCAAACTGGAATTTGTAATGAACTGTCCAGAAATGGAAATGGGATTGTTTCTTAGAGTGATGCTTTTGCTGTCATTGGAAGTATTTAAACTGAGTTTGGGTAAGGATGTTACAGAGGAGAGTGTTGGGTGCCTTGGCCTCGGAGATCCTATAGTCCAAGAGGAGATAGCTATGGAGGGCCAGGTAACAGTTAACAGATACCTTTTGATCCCCTACTGTGGATAAAATAGTACTTGAAGGCTGAGACAAAGAAGGTATAGCATTTGCTTAGTAGTCACTTGTGAAATTAATGGGAGAGACAGGGAGCACAGACACAAAGGGATGAGAATAATTCCAGAACATTAATCATCAAGGACAAAATGCTGTAGTACATATGGATACATACACTATGGGAACTTAGAATAAAGGAACAGGTTTGAATCCCAGCTCTGCCACTTTCTACCTATTTGCCTGTGGAAGAATCATTTCATTGCCCCACCTCTGTGAACTCATCTATAAAACCAGACTGTTGGACTAATTGTACCTTAAGATACCTTCCACCTTCCACTTTAAAACTTATTGTCCATATTCAGAAAAAGCAGTTTGGGAAACAGAGATCTTGAGCCAAGTCTTAAAAGGAGCTAGTGCCCAGAAGTTGGTAAAGAGGAAGAAGGAAGGTATTCCAGGTTATGGAAAAAGAAGCCGACAGACCAGCTAGGCATGTAGCAACCTTGGAGCAAAGGTTTTGGGTTAACCATGAATCTGAGAGGCAGAAGTGTAAATAGGGACAAGAACTGCAAATAGCAACTATGGCTCTAAACCCCATGTTCCTCCAGCAGGGAGGGGATTTGAGGCAGGCTTTCAGTAACTCTGGCACACATCTATAGCTATTTCCATCAGTCATTTGGGGCTGAAGGATGAGAAGAGGACCAGGTCTGTGATTTTATATCTCGATGGGACTCCTGGCATGGAAATTCCTTCCAGTAAGACAGCTCTGCAATTCTGTAATTTACTTTTAGAGTTGCCTGAGGCACTGAGATATTAAGTAACATCCTGGGTAATACAGTGAGTAGGTGTTGGAAGCTGGACTTGAGCCCAAGACTTCTTTGCTCCAAGACTAGCCTTCTGTCCACTATATTTGAACACAAAAGACGGCAATCTACACGTTGCTTAATTCATATCTTCCAAAGAACTCAGCATTGTTCAGTAATATGATTCTCATTCAGTCTCCTCAAGCCCCGTGAGTTAAAGAAGCAAAGGGGAGACTTATGTTTCAAAGAAGGAACTCCTTTCCTTCTTTCTTACCTTTTTTTGCAAGACAATTGGGGAGGGGGTGGAGACAAGGAGGGGAAAATTTGGAATAGATGATTTTGCAAGAGTCAATGTTGAAAAATTACCCATCCATATGTTTTGTAAATAAAAAGCTATAATGATAAAGAAAAAAAAAAAGACAATTGGGGTTAAGTGACTTGCCCAGGATTGCACAGCTAGGAAGTGTTAGGTGTTTGAGACCAGATTTGAACTCGGGTCCTCCTGACTACAGGGATAGTGCTCTATCCTATGTATTATCTGCCCCCCTCTTCCTATATTAAATCTGTGTCCCAAGACTAGTGAATGATCATTAATCATTGACTCCTAGATAATTCTACATCTCCTTTATACTCTAGTCTTCCTGACTTTTCCTGTAATCCATAATATAGGAAGGAATGGAATCCAAATTTGAGGCATTTTCCACTAATCCTATACAAAAATGGAAGGAACCTGGGATTTGATGACTGAAGGCCTAAATTTGAAATTTGTCTCAACCATTTAGTACCCAAGTGACCTTGGGCAAGGTGGGCAAGACTACCATTCTAGGTGCCAGGGACAGAGATAGAAATTAAATATTACCTGCCCTCCAATCTCTACAGCTGTTAGTACTATCCTAGATTCACTATTGCATTAGCTGAACCCTTCACCCTTCTCAGTCTCTCTTGATAAACCAATCCAACAGCACATTATTCTATTATTCTGTAGTCTTAAATCCTTTATGCCCTTATCCTAATCTTTCCACTAGACCCCAACCCTAGATTATGCTCATTATCCACTTTCTTTGTCCTCTTCCTCCCCCCTTCAACGCTTTTGTTTCTATTCATGTGCTGTTGAACAAAACTGGAAGAAATCATGAAACCGTGTTCAGTCCCCTATAAATTTATGCTAGCAAATCTCAAATGAACCTTCCCTACACTAAGGCAATTCTATTCCTCCCTAGTTGATTGTCCATTCTACTCACCACAGCAGCTGTTTTAAATCTTTTCTATTCTCTCTCTCCCAATCCTTCTATTGAGGACCTTACCTTCTACTTCATTGGAAAGTGTTCCCTTTTCTTTCCCCTCCATTTCACATGCTTCTGACATCTTCATCCACTATCATCTTACATTTCAGGCTCTAGCCAAGGTCAACTGCTCTGCATGTATCTGGGAGCCCACCCTCTTCTATCTTCACTAGCAGATTGCCTCCATCATATCCCTCTCTCTAATCTTCATTTTCTCCCTATCTTGTGGCTCCTTCCCTACTGCCCATAAACATAGCCAATTCTCCCTATCTTTAAAAATCCCTCACTAGATTCTACTATGCCCATCAACTCTCATTTTATTTTTCCTCAGTTTCTCAATATACCTCCTTGAAAAAGCCATCTATACTTGTTACCTTCACTTCTACTCCTTTCCCTTTCTTCTAAATCGTTTTCAATCTGACTCCCAAGTTTATCATTAAAATGAAAGTGCTCTTCCAAAAATAACAATGGTCCCTTAATTGCCAAGGCTAATAGGCTCCTTTTTATCCTTACCTTCTTGACCTTTCAATGACATTGATACTATTAACCACTTTTTCCTCCTGGAGTCTTTTTTCTCTGAGTTTTTGTGACTCTGCTTTTTTTTGGTTCTTTCTTCTCTTTCCTCTATGTTTTCTCCCTCTAGATCTTTTTTGCTTAATCTTCATCTTTGTTACATCCAATAACTGTGGTTGTATCTAAAGCTCTATCCTATGTCCTCTTTTCTTTCTACACTTTCTCAATTGGTGATGTCATCTGTTCTCATAAGTTCATTTATCATCTCTATGCAGATGACTCCCCTATTTTTTATCCAATCTTAGATGTTTCATAAGCTTCAGTCTTGTGTCACCAACTGTCTATTTGGCATTTCAAACTATATCTCATAGGCATCTCAAAAATAACTTATCCAAAACAGAATTCATAGCCTTTCCCCAAAATTTTTCACATGTTCTGAACTATCCTATCATTGTCGAGGATATTACTATCTTTTCAGTTATCCAAGTGTACAACCTCAGTGTCATCCTCAACCTCTCTTTCTCTTTATCTCTCTCTATTACTCACTCTCTCTTTTTCTCTTTTTCTCCTTCCTTTTCTCCTTCCATCTTTTATATCCAATCTATTGCCAAATCTTGTAATTTCTCTCTAACACCTCTATATTCCCTTTTCTTCACTCTCTAAGCCACACTAGATCAGGCTCTCATCATCTCTTGCTTGGACTATTGCAGTAATTTTCTAATTGGCCTTCTTTACTCAATTCTCCTCCTAATGGAAATCACCCTTCACTTAGCTATCCTAGTGATTTTTCTTTTTCTCTTTTGATTAGTTTTATTTATTTCAATAAATATTTTCCAGTTACATGTAAACAGTTTTTAAACAATCTTTTTTTTTTTTAAATGAGTTCAAAATTTTCTCCTTACTCCCCTTCTTGAGAAGGCAAGCAATTTGATATCTATTATACACGTAAAGACATGCAAGATATATTTCCATGTTAGCCACATTGTAAAAGAAAACACAAACAAAATAATAAAGAGAATATTAAAAGTATGTTTCAATCTGCATTTAGAGTTCATCAGTTCCTTCTCTGGAGGTGGATAGCATTTTTCATCATGGATCCTTTGGAATTTTCTTGTGTCATGGTTTTGATCATAGTTGAATTGTTGTTGAGTCACTTAAGCCAGATCTAATTCTTTATGACCCCATTTTCTTGGCAAAGATACAGGAGTGGTTTAGCATTTCCTTTTCCAATTCATTTTATAGATGAGGAAACTGAAGCAAACAGGGGTAAGTGACTTACTCAGGGTCACACAACTAATTAATAAATGAGGCCAGATTTGAATTAATAAAAATGAGTCTTCATGATTTCTGAGCTCAATGCTCTAGCCACTTCACTAGTTGCCCTTCATGATCAGAGTAGCTAAGGGTTTCATAATTGATCATCCTTACAATATTGCTATTACTGTGTACAATATTCTTCTGGTTCTGCTTACTTCACTTTTACATATTCCTATGTTTTGTTTTGTTTTTTAACCATCCTGCCCATTATTTCCAATAGCACAATAATATTCCATTACATTAATCTACCACAATTTGCCATTACACAGGAGTAAATGACCATCCTAATCTAATATTTAATAAATTCAAAGATTCAAGCTTTTGAGGTAAGAACTGAATATTTGACAAAAATTGCTGGGAAAACTATAATGTTGTTTGGCAGAAATTAGGCATAGACCAACATCTTGCACCATATACCAAGATAAAGTCAAAATAAGTACATGATGTATACAGGAAGGATAACATAAGTAAATTAGGGGAGCATGGAAATATTATACATAAGATTCTTTTTCTGTACTATTGATATAATTATATGATTTTTGTTGATTTTGTTATTTATATAGTAATATATACTGAGAAGTTTTCTCAATATGCTAATCCCAATATAATTAACTCTTTTCTGCACTCTCTATCAATATAAAATCCTTCTGACTGCCCCAATAATGGTAAAGTTCTTAGAAGATACATGTTTCATCTTCAAAGAAAGGTAAACAGTTTAGCATTTTTGAGTCCCTTATGATTTTTCTTATACTTCTCCTGGGTCTTGTATTTCAAAGTCAATATTTTTATTCAGCTCTGTTCTTTTCACCAGGAATACTTGAAAGACTATTTCATTAAATATCCATTTTTCCCCTTGAATGATTGATTATACATGGTATAATCTTGCTGGCTAGTTATTCTTGGTTGTAATCCTAGCTCTTTTGCTCCTTGGAATATCATATTCTAAACTTTCTACTACTTTAATTTAGCTGCTAAATCATATATGATCTTGATTGTGCCTCCACTATATTTAAATGGTTTCTTTCTGGCTGTTGAAGTATTTTCTCTTTGGCCTGAGACCTCTGGAATTTGGCTGTAATATTCCAGGGAGTTATCATTTTGGAATTTCTTTCAGATGGTGATTGGTAAATGCTTTCAATTTCTATTTTACTCTCTAGTTTGAGGATATCAAGGCAATTTTCCTTGACAGTTTCTTGAAATATGATGTCTATGTTCCTTCTATGATCATGGCTTTCAGGTTATCTTATTATAATTCTTAAGTTATCTCTCTTTAACCTATTTTTCAGGTAATTTGTTTTTCTAATGAGATATTTACCATTTTGTTCTATTTTTTCAATCCTTTTGACTATTTCATTGTTTCTTAATGTCTCATGGAGTCATTAACTTCCACTTGCTCAATTCTAATTTTTAAGGAATTATTCTCTCCAGTAAGCTTTTTGTACCTCCTTTTCCATTTGACTATTTCTACTTTAAAAGGAGTTCTTTTCATCAGTGAATTTTTGTTCCTCTCTTTTCATTTGGCTAAGTCTGTTTTTAAGGTATTATTTTCTTCAATATTGTGGCTCTTTTACCAAGTCTGAAAATTATCTTTTCATATTTTTTCTTTGCTTTCATTTCTTTTTTCGTCCACCATTCTTATTTGATTTTTAAAATCTTTTTTTAGCTTTTTCAGAAATTCTTATTAGGCTGGTGTTGGGTTCATTTTTTTTTTTTCTTTTCTTTTTTTTTTTTTCCTTTGAGGCTTTGCGTTAGCTGTTCTAGCTTCATTTTCTTCTGGGTTTGTGCCTTAATCTTCTGTCATCAGAATAGATTTTCCTGGTCAGATTCTTTTTGTTGTTGTTATTATTGTTTACTACATTTCCCCACCCTATTTCTTCATTTGGAATTTTATGTTAATGTTGGGTTCTATTTCTGGCAAAGGGAGGAGCCAGGGAAGCTTAAGGCTTTCACCACACTGCTATTTTTAGAACTAGTTCGAGAGAGTTGGAAGTTTTTGGTGGTTCTAAGGTGGTATGATCTGGGCAAAGGTGGGATCACTGCTCTCCTGGTCTATACTCTGGTCTTACTAGGAAGGGCCCCTATTCTCTTAGAAACAGAAACAATACTGTTCCTCTGGAAACCTGAACCCTTGGGGCCAGAAATAATGCTGTCCTTCAAAACTTCCACTCCTTTTTAATTTTTGCTTTCACTCTCTCTTGACTCAAACTGTTCCTTTCAATCCTTGAGCTGTAATCTAGAAGTGAGTATGAGCAATGGAGTTGCCAGATATTCAGCTTCTGATCCTTCAGCATCTGGACCATCATGCACCGGTATAGGAGTCCCCTATAATCTCTTCCTGACCAGCTGCCAGGTCTCCCCTGGCTTAAGAATTCCCAAAGCTGCTATTCCTTTTATCACCACTACCTAGTCTCACCACTGGTATTTCATCTACATGGATGCTAGTCCAGCCTCCTCCCCTGTCACTTCTTACTTTGACTTGAGCTGGAACTAAGTCTGACTCTGACCTTTTGTTGGTTTTGCTACTTCAGAATCTGATTTGAGATGTTATTTCAAAGTTGTTTAGAAGGAAATGTTGGGAGAATTCACTGAGTGCTTGCTTTCTCTACTCTTTCTCTACAAAACTAACATTTTTGGGATTAGATTTTTCTAAAGCATAGCTCTGACCATGTAAACCTTCTCCCTACCACTCAGTGAAATACAATAGCTCTCTATTATTTCCAGGTTCAAATATAAAATCCTCTATTTGGCATTTAAGGCTCTTTATAACCTGGGTCCTTCCCACCTTTCCAGGCTTCATAAATCTTACTCCCTACCCTGTGCTCTAAGGTCCAGTTATGCTGACTTACAGTTCTCCAAATGTAAGTCTATATCTCCCCTTTTCACTGGCTGACAAGTGCCTGGAATATTCTGCCCTCTTGCATTAGTCTCGCTAAGTTTCCCAGGCTCCTTTCAAGATTCAGCACAAATTCCACATTCATAAGCTATCTTTTCTCTCCTCCACCCCCAACCTATCTGCTAATGTCTTCCCTTTTTTGTATTGCCTTCATCTACTTTATATGCTTTTTGTATGGAATTTTGTATGGAATTAGTAAATTACCTAGAAAGAAAGGAATAAAAGAAAGCATTTATTTAGCACTGGCACTGGGCTATTTATTTAGGCTAAATACTTTACAGTTATTATCTCATAGATAATATCTCATAGATTCGAGAAAATGTTGCTATTATTCTCATTTTACAGTTAAGGAAACTGAAAGACTAAATGACTTTCCCAGAATCACACAGCTAGGAACAGTCTTTGAACTCAGGTCTTCCTGACTTTAGGCCTAGCATTCTCTGCCCTATAATACCTATAATACCTCATATTAGTCTTCTCTATTACAATTTATGTTTCTTGAGGGCAGAGTCTTTGTTTTTGTTTTATTTCTATTCTCATCTCTTACCATAGGGCCTAAGATAATAGTAAATGTTTTAATAATTGTTTGTTGACTGATTGAAAAAAGTAGACTACTTTCTACCTGAAGAGTGGATACAACATGTAGATAGATAAGTAATTACAAGGTAATAATAAGTCATAATAATATGTAGAGGATATAATAATAATATGAGATGGGAAAGAACAAGTCATGGCATCTTTTTAAGCATCAGTTTCTCCATATGGAAAATGGAAGCTAGGAGTAGTTAAACAGAAAAGGGTCCAGACTAGATGATTTTAAAAATCTAAATGGTGTGATTATATGTTCCTATATGACATATGATTGGGGATTGGACTAGACTTTTATTAATCAAATATTCCAGTTAATAAATATGTATACACACATATATATGATCTTCATTTGTGGTGCACAGAGAGTTTATATGATGAATTTATATATATATATATATATATATTTAATAGTAGCTTTTTATTTACAAGATATATGCATAGGTAATTTTTCAGCATTGACAATTGCAAAATCTTTTGTTCCAACTTTTCCCCTTTTTCCCCCCACCCCTTCCCCCAGATGGCAGGTTAAATACATGTTAAATATGTTAAAGTATAAGTTAAATGCAATATATGTATACTTGTCCAAACAGTTATTTTGCTATACAAAAAGAATTGGACTTTGAAATAGTGTACAATTAGCCTGTGAAGGAAATCGAAAATGCAGGTGCACAAAAATAGAGGGATTGGGAATTCTATGTAGTCATTCATAGTCAACTCCCAGAGTTCTTTCCCTGGGTGTAGCTGGGTTCAGTTCATTATTGCTCTATTGGAACTGATCTGGTTCATTTCATTGTTGAAGAGGGCCACGTCCATCAGAATTGATCTTCCTATAATATTGTTGAAGTATATAATGATCTCCTGGTGCTGCTCATTTTACTAAGCATCAGTTCCTGTAAGTCTCTCCAGGCCTGGAGACTTACATCAACTGATATTAAGTGAAACGAGCAGAACCAGAAGATCATTATACACTTCAACAATGATACTGTACGAGGATGTATGCTGATGGAAGTGGATATCTTCAACATAGAGAAGAGCTAATCCAATTCCAATTGATCAATGGTGGACAGAATCAGCTACATCCAGAAAAGGAACACTGGGAAATGAGTGTAAACTGTTATTTTTACCTTCTGAATCCAATTCTTCCTGTGCAACAAGAAATTCGGTTCTACACACATATATTGTATCTAGAATATACTGTAATATATTTAACATGTATAAGACTGCCTGCCATCTGGGGGGAGGAGGTTGGGGGAGGAAGGGAAAAAATCTGAATAGAAGTAAGTGCAAGGGATAATGTTGTAAAAAATTACCCATGCATATGTACTGTCAAAAAAAAAAGTTATAATTATAAAATAAAAAAAAGAAGAAGAAAAAAAAATGTCTCTCCAGGCCTCTCTGAAATCATCCTGCTGGTCATTTCTTACAGAACAATAATATTCCATAACATTCATATACCACAATTTTTTCAGCCATTTTCCAATTGATGGGCATCCATTCATTTTCCAGTTTCTGGCTACTACAAAGAGAGCTGCCACAAACATTCTTGCACATATAGGTCCCTTTCTCTTCTTTAAAATCTCTTTGGGATATAAGCCCAGTAGTAACACTGCTTGGATATATGATTAATTTCTAACACTAATGTCTTTATAACCACATGTTTATGTGGAGGACATATACACATATACACATAATTTTATAGATGTCCTGCTCCAGTGCTTCATTATAGCATGGAAATGACCAGGGGTGAGTGTGCTGGTAAATGTTTAACAACCAACTTTGGTGTTGGTGGAGGGGAATATAAATGACATACTTTTTGACTTAGTATGCATTATTAAAATTTTTTTCACGACTTAACCCTAGACAATAAACAAAAAAAGTCAAACTTTGATTGGTAGCATTTGCTGATTTCAGAGTATAAATACACAGAAAATTTAACAATCAGTTCTCAAATTGTTTTGAGGTGGCTCTAGCATGTCCCTGGAAATGACCCATCTTGAAGACCAAAGTCTTCAGCCAGTCAAACACAAGCTGTGGCAGGTCCTATCAAACCATGACTGCTTCAAGCTCTGGCCCAGGGAAATGAAAAAAGACCTGGGTTTGAAGTTAAAAAGCTTTGTTCAAAGCTCAGGTCTGCCATGACTTTTTGTGTGACCCCCAGCAAGTCTCTTCTCTTTCCACCTCATTTTTTTCCCCTGTAAAATGAGGAGATTGGACAACATGACCTTTCAGGATTCTTCTCAATCAAAACATATGATCCTCTAAAAGCTTGATCCATCTTACTCTTGAAAAGTTGATCCTTTCAACCAGGGATTGACAAACTTCAGTCACAGGCCAACTACAGCCTGCCATCCATTTTGTATTTAAATTTTTGTTTATTTTACATTTTCTTTTTCTTTTAAAATACTTTTATTTTTAAATACAAAAAAAATTTAAAACCATTCTTAGTTTGTAGGTTCATAGAAAAACATATGGTAAGCCAGATTTGGTCCACAGTCTGTAGAGTGCCAGTCCTTGCTTAAAGTTAAGAGTAAAGCATTTGTCATTAGTCAGTGTCATCTTGATGTGCTATCCCAGGAAGGAGAAATAACACTTAAGGAAACAAGTGGGAGGAACTGATGTGTTGGACTGAACACTCAGAGGGATGCTGGATTGGAGACCACAAGATTTTGAGGGCATTGAGGAATGGTCCTCAAGACAGTAGAAAAGAGGGAAAGATACTGAAGGCTTGTAAAAAAATTACATTCCAAAAGGGATGAAAAGGAAATACGAATAATTCATTCCCTGAATGCCTACTTTTGCATATATAATGAAATATTTGTAAAAAAATAATCTTAGATCATAAATAGATTAGAGGAACAGAGAATAGTCTACCTCTCAGACCTGTGGAGGAGGAAGGAATTTATGACCAGAGGAGAATTAGAGATCATTATTGATCACAAAATAGAAGATTTTGATTACATCAAACTAAAAAGTTTCTGTACAAACAATACTAATGCAAACAAGATTAGAAGGGAAGTAACAAATTGGGAAAATATTTTTAAAAGTAAAGGTTCTGACAAAGGTCTCATTTCCAAAATATATAGAGAACTGACCCTGATTTATAGGAAACCAAACCATTCTCCAATTGATAAATGGTCAAGGGATATGAACAGACAATTCTCAGATGATGAAATTGAAACTATTTCCACTCATATGAAAGAGTGTTCCAAATCACTACTGATCAGAGAAATGCACATTAAGACAACTCTGAGATACCACTACACACCTGTCAGATTGGCTAAAATGACAGGAACAAATAATGATGAATGTTGGAGGGGATGTGGGAAAACTGGGACACTGATACATTGTTGGTGGAGTTGTGAAAGAATCCAGCCATTCTGGAGAGCAATTTGGAACTATGCCCAAAAAGTTGTCAAACTGTGCATACCCTTTGACCCAGCATTGCTGTTATTGGGATTATATCCCAAGGAAATACTAAAGAGTGGAAAGGGACTTCTATGTGCCAAAATGTTTGTGGCAGCTCTTTTTGTTGTAGCTAGAAACTGGAAGATGAATGGATGTCCATCAATTGGAGAATGGTTGGGTAAATTGTGGTATATGAAGGTTATGGAATATTATTGCTCTGTAAGAAATGACCAGCAGGAGGAATACAGAGAGGCTTGGAGAGACTTAAATCAACTGTTGCTGAGTGAAATGAGCAGAACCAGAAGATCACTATACACTTCAACAACAATACTGTATGAGGATATATTCTAATGGAAGTGGAAATCTTCAACATAAAGAAGATCCAACTCACTTCCAGTTGATCAATGATGGACAGAAATAACTACACCCAGAGAAGGAACACTGGGAAGTGAATGTAAATTGTTAGCACTACTGTCTATCTACCCAGGTTACTTATACCTTCGGAAGCTAATAATTAATGTGCAACAAGAAAATGGTATTTACACACATATATTGTATCTAGGTTATATTGTAACACATATAAAATGTATGGGATTACCTGCCATCGGGGGGAGGGAGTGGAGGGAGGGACGGGATAATTTGGAAAAATGAATAAAAAAAAAAGAGATAGCTAGATAGATAGAGATAAATATATAGATGAATCATAGATACATAGATGTATACATAGCTATGGATAAATTCATGTATCCATATGTAGATTTATAAATAAATGTATTTATTTATAAATAAAAAAATAATCTTTATGTATCTCAAGAGCATTTTGTCTAATATTTATTGTCTGCTGTTGGCAGGGCTGTGCTAGATGAAAAAGTCACAAAAGCAAACATGAAAGGGTCCTTGCCACTATGGGGGATGCATAGAGCAGGAAAAGGATGACCCACATGACACATGGTTACTGAAAGATGAAGTGTATTTATAATCAATACCAAAAAGGAGAAAGCCTAACAACTCTGGAGGCCAGGGATGATCTTGGGTCATAGGCAGCATGTGAAAGAAGGTGGATAGAGGTATGAAGAGGACATTGCAGACATGGAAGAAGCACTGCTGCAAAGACCTGGAAATAGGCAAAGGATTGTTGTGGGGGAAAGGGGAGAAGTACCTAATCAGTTACAGGGTGTATCCTGGACGGTTTCAGAAGAGTTCAAGAACCTAAAGGGGTGCTCAGAGTCCATCTAGCCATTCATTTTATAGAAGAAGGAATTGGGAAATCAGTTTTTTGTTTGTTTGTTTGTTTGTTTTTTTGATTTGCTAAAGATCACATTATAGCTAGCAAGTGCCAGAAGTGGGATTTGAATCTGAGTCCTCTTAACTCCTGAGATGATGCTCCTTCCACTGTGACCATCCTGCACAGGAACAAGCAAACTTAATGATATTCTGTAGCAGACTATATCTTTCTATCATACAATTGACTTTGGAGTCCATAG
Organism: Sminthopsis crassicaudata; assembly: GCF_048593235.1. Taxonomy (NCBI): domain Eukaryota; kingdom Metazoa; phylum Chordata; class Mammalia; order Dasyuromorphia; family Dasyuridae; genus Sminthopsis; species Sminthopsis crassicaudata. The sequence continues at coordinate 346,617,305 of NC_133620.1, read as the reverse complement.
AACACTTCTGAACTTGTTATATGTCAACTGTAAAAAAGCATTTGTTTCCGTAGAATAAAACACAACTTTAGAAGCTTTTCTGTGCATGAGAAATATGAAAATATGTTTAGAAGAATTGCACATGTTTCACCTATATTGGATTGCTTGCTGTCTGTGGTAAGGAGGGAGAAGAAAGGGGGGGGGGGAAGAACACAAGGTTTTGCAAAGGCGAATGTTGAAAACTATCTTTGCATGTATTTGGTACAATAAAAATTATTAAAATGGAAAACAAAAGTTTTTCTCGGTCAAGGTGTTTCCCATGTATATAAAAAAATACAAGAATCCTTGAAAGATACAACAATTGGTACTTTTGTCTGGCCTTGTGACTATTAGTATTTAGTGGGAAGATGGGTGCTTAACAAAGCTGTTTGCCACTGGCTTAGAAAATATCTAGTGGAGTTCCAATAGAAGAGAAATTCCCTATGGATGATGTTCTTTGAATGTTCTTATTTACTAATAATATTATATTGATGGAGTCAATAATAACGACATTTACATAGTACTTTTTTTTCTTTTCTGAAGCAGTTGGGGTTAAATGACTTGCCCAGGGTCATACAACTACAAAGTGTTTCCAGACTTGAACTCATCCTTCTGATTTCAGGGCTGGTGCTCTAGCCACTACACCACCTAGTTGCCCCTTATATGGTGCTTTTAAAGTTTTCAACACTTTTTACATCCATTGTCTCAGAACCTTACAACAATCTAATGAAGTAGGTACAACAGCTTTTATTTCCATTTTACAGATGAAAAGACTGAGACTGAAAGAGTCATTAAGTGACTTGCTCACAGAACAAGAGTAGCTCAAATCTTCCTGACTCCAAATTCAGTAATCTTTTCACTATACTGCTTAGCAGCCATGTGAATGAAATCTGTATTCATTCAAAAGAATTAAGCTTAACTATCCATACAGGAAAAAACAAGTGGATAAAGAACATCTGTTGTCTAGGCCAAAAATATTAAACACAAGCTTGGCTGTATTCTGAAACAAATACTCCATGAACCAGATTAGAATATAGTTGAGAAATATTTAACAAAATAAATAAAAATACAACCAAACAAATATAATGCTAATAAGTGATTTGTTAACTCAATATGCTGCTTGCAGGAATCTTTGTTATGGTTTGAATTTGATACCTGGGATAAGCATTAGCTGGGCAACATACAGTGCTAGTTTGTGTGCCTGTGGGTGGGTGTGAATGTGTGAAGAAATCTTGCACAAACATTGAAGATGGAGAATGAACTGGGTCTAGAAATTGAACTGAAGGAGAAAAGGGTATTAAATTGCATTTGGCAAATTGTGCAGTGCTGTTAATAACCTGAAACAAAGGTTAATGTTATTAATTTTAACTTTTAATATAAATGATTATCAGGTGATATTAAGTTGCTACAAGCCATAACATGAAATAGTCTTTGAAGATTTAATAATGATAATAGTTAATATTTACAGAGTTCCTCCTATGTGCCAGGCATGTTGCTAAGTACTTTTACAAATATGATCTCATTTGATCCTCACATTAATGCCTGGGAGGTGGGTACTATCATCATCCCCATTTTACAGATAAGGCAAAAGTAGTCTAAGAGAAGGAGAATCTGAAGGGAATAGGGTCCCAAAAACCTAGAGAGAAGAGGATAATTGACATTATCAAAGGCTGCAGAGAGGTCATTCAAAATTAAAATGTCTTAATATTATTATGAAAATAATTTTGGCCTTAAAAAACTCTGAAAGTCTCAATGACCTTGAGATATCCCTCATACACTGCTTTGAGAACCATTGTGCTGGATGATTTCTCTGAGGGCTGCCTCCAAAATATTGTTCCCTTGTGATTCCTAAAATGTAAAGGGTTTTATGATTCAGAAAAAGGAATGATATGTTTTGGTTGGGAGTTAGGGAAAGCATCTTGGAGAAGAAACTTAGGTCAGACTTTAAAAGACAAATAAAATTCAAATGAGCTAAGGAGAAGAAGGTTTGATATTGCAAGAGGAAGGCCCAATATAAGAAAAGGGTCGGGTTGTGGGGGCAGTGACACAAGCCCATTATTGTTAGATTTTGGAGATAGAAAAAAAAAAATTCTAACCACTAGCCCTTTACCTCCTTCTTTACTTCCCTCAATTTCATTGTCACATTGGAAAATAGCCTTTATGTGGTGAATACACCCTAAATAGTAATCCTAATACCACCCTTCAGACAAACTGCCTCCTTTGGTCATTCAAGAGATTTGTCATATTCCTATCAAAAGAATTATCCGCCAGGTAATAATTGAAGCCTTGAGTAAGTAGAACTTAAGTTAAAAACAGAATTTGAGAAGGACCTGGATATTGGTCTCCCCATTTTAATTTTTCTTCTAAAAATAATCAGCACAAAATAGACTCAGTGAAAACTTTAAGAGGTCAATTACACCCCTCAAGAGAAGATTGAGGGGTCATTGAAAGCTGTTTTCAGGGCCATGAAGATAGATTCATCCCCTTACTCCTGTGGAGAGGATTAAATATAAATAAATGCATTTATATAGCAAAGGAAGAGATTTTGGTTGGACATTCAATTTCTCTCTGAAGTTGTGGACTTGAACTTCAAATCCTCATATACTTGAGTTCAAATCCAGTTCAGACACTGCTGTGTGATCCTAAGCAAGTCTGCTTCTCTTTCCTCATCTGAAAGTTAGGGATAATAATGGAGGTTGGACACCTTCAAGGTCTCTTTTTGCTTTAGATCTATAAATGGGGGAGAATATAATACAAAAAACTGCAAATACAGTAAGAGATATTCAGAATGATATGGGAGGCACAACACACCTGGATTCCATGGAGGAAATGGCATTTGATGGGATTTTGAAGGATTTGATCTGCAGGGCTAGGGGAAAGGGCATTCAGAGGAGAATGAGCAAAAGCAGCAAGGCAGGAGATGGAGGCACACAGTTGGGATTGAGGAATGGTCCAATTGGGAAGAATATCGAGGGTATGAAGAACAATGGTGGGATCTCTCCAATACCCCCCTTCTCTTTTCTAACACTGCCATCTCTTTACCTTATCACCTTGCCTCTGGATTATTACAATAGCCTGCTGGTCTGTCAACTCCAATCTATCCTGCATTCAGCCACTGAAAAGTTTCCTAAAGTGCAGGTCTAATCATGTCACCTCCTTACTCAGTAAACCCCATGGTTTCCTTCTTTCCACCTCTGGTGACATCCCACTTCTAGGATCTAGCTTTTCTCTGATTATGTTCTATGCCTGGAACACTTTTCCTCCTCTGCTCTGATTACTTATCTCTTTGACTTCATTAAATCCCAACTAAAACTTCTATAGGAAGCCTTTCCCAGCTCCTTTTAATTCCAGGACATTCCCTCTGTTATTTCCTATTTTTCTCATATATATTTGCTTGTTTATTATCTCCCCAATTAGATTGAAAGTACTTTGAGGGTAGAATCTTTTGTATCCCCAGCATTTAGAACATGGCAGGTGCTTAATAAATGATTAATGATTAATTAATCTTAAAAAGTTGTAGAGGACTTGAATTTCAAATACATGATTCTTTTTTCTTTTTTCTTCCTTTGTCTCTCTCTTCTCTTCTTTCTCTCTCTCTTCCCCTTTCTCTTTCTCTCTCTTCACTTCATCTTTTCCTATGTCTCTCTCTCTCCTTCCCCCCATTCATCCCCATCTATATATCAAAGCAGTTGCTCAAACCTGCACATTTTACCTCCATAACCTCTCCTGTACATGCTTCCATCTCTGCTCTGGCACTGCCCCCACCTTGGTACAGGGTCTCTTTTCTTCACACTTAGATTACTATACACCTCCTTTCTTACTGGTCTACCTGACTCAAATCTCTCCCTACTCTATTATATTCTCTACTCAGTCGTCAGCCCCCTCTTCAAGAAACTCTATTGGCTCCCTTCAGGATCAAATATACAATATTCTGTTTGGTTTGTGAATCCTTTCAGACCCAGCCCCTTCCTGCCTTTCTTATTCTTCTTATACTTGACTCTTTTCCATGTACTCTGGGAGCCAGGTACAATGGCCTCCTTGTTCCTTACACAAAACACTTCATTTCCTGACTCAGGGCATTTTCACCAGCTGCTTCCCAAGCTTGGAATTCTTTCTCTCCTCATCTCAGCTTCCTTGGACTCCTTCAAGTCTCAGATAAAACCACACCTTCTGTAAAAAGCCTTTCCCAGTCCCCATAATGTTAGTGCTTTCCTTCAGAGTTGTTTTCCAATTTGTTCTCCACATGTCTTTGGATATAGTTGCACCTCATCTCCTCCATTAGCTCCTTGACACCAGGAACTATTTTTGCTTTTCTTTGTATTCTCAGCACTTTGTTCAGAATCTGACACATAGTAGGTCCTTAATAAATGCTACTTGACAAACCATATATAGGTAATAATCCAGCCTTCCAAAAGGATGAGATATTCTATCCATTAAAGTACCATTCAAGCAGTTTTTATGCCACTTCTTTTGAGTCATTTTCCATTCAGAGCATTTTGGTGCCATTACCCTTCACAGTCATTAAAAATGTCTGTCTGCTAAAGGTCTATGTTTAGTCTCCAATGTGCGCGAGCACATACACACACACACACACACACACACACACACACACACACACACACGGAGTGTGGGGTCCATGGTGCCCACAAAAGATAAAATATATGAGCTACGGCCTCTGCCCTTTTAAAAAGGACAAAATAGTATGGAGCTTGGACTTCTTTTTTTTTGGCTTTGGCACAATGGATAAAGCCAGCCTAGAGTCTGGAAGACCTGAGTTCAAATTTGACAAATACTAGCTGTGTGATCCTGAGCAAGAAAAGTTCAAATGGGAAAAGGAGAAAGAAAGTGGAAGAAACAGTGTTTCTTTTAAACAAAGAAAGCGGGGAGAAGAGAGAGAGACAGAGACAGACAGAGGCAGACAGAGAGAAAGAGACAGAGAGGGAAAGAGGGAGGGAGGAAAGGAGGGAGAGCAGGGGAGGAGAAAGAGCATAATAAATGTTTGTTGATTGGTTGATGAGAATAGAAAGAAAGGGATGCAGGCTAGAGAGAAAATAATGTGGTACAGTGGTTGGGTTTTGAATCTGTAATCAGGAGATCTAGATTCCAATCCTGCCCCACTTACTACTGTGTGACCCCAGGCCAGTTATTTCACTTCTCTGACCCTAAGCTTCCTCATCTATAAACCTGGGGGGCTTCTTAATTCCCTTCCAATTCTTTTGGCAGACCAGGCCATAAGGGAAAGAGGAAAAGGAACTGGATCTGTGGGGACTTGGTGATGACAAAGAATTCCATGTAGTTTGTTTTTATTTGTTTATATTTCATTTTAATTCTAATTTGATAACAAATAAAATGAGCATTTCTATATATAAAATAGAACATAAAAAGAAGATTATGCATGAAACTGCAAATATGTGTTATCTACAGCTCACTCTTCCTGTATGTTGTATGAGAGAGGCAGCTAGATGTAGAGAGTTGTGGACTTGGTGTCAAGAAGACCTAAGTTCAAATTCTGACTTAGAAGCTCTATATATTCCAGGCAGATCACTTAAGTTCTATCAGTGTATGTTTCCTTCTTAGCAAAATGGAGATTATATTAATATCTTCCTTACAAAGTTGGTTATCTTCTAAATCTTAAAATACTATACATTATTTTTATTATTATTTTAAGTTTCACATGTAACTTCCAGAGCCTACTTCTCTCTTTCTGCTCTCTGTGCAGTTAAAAAAAAACAAAAAACTCCTATGTTTAACCTATATCGAATTGTTTCCTGTCTTGAGGAGGGAGGAGGAAAAGGAGAAAATTTTGGAACACAAGCCTTTGCAAAGGTGAATGTGAAAAACTATTTTTGCATTTATTTGGAAAAAATCAAATGCTATTAAAATTTTTAAAATTGCTTCAGTGACCCTATTTTCTCTAAGGGATTTTGTGTATCTGTGTGTGTGTGTGTGCAAGGATATATGTAAGGGTAGATTGAGATAGTGCTTAGAGAATCTCTCCATCAAAGGCAAATGTGAAAGTGGGATTCTGGGAAGCAATGAAGGAATGAGGATTTGTCCTGGGGCCCAGAGTCCTAAGATAGGATTCCTGCAGCCCTGTTTAATGTCCTGATCTTTTCTAACAAGACCAATTCCCTATCATCCTCCCTTCCCTTTTTCCTTAGATAAGAGAAGCCCTGAGGGGGATGAGATTTGTCTTAGTTTAGATTAAACCAGTGGAAAATGAATCTCCAGTCTCAGAGCCTGGGGCCCTCATAGCGACCTGCTGAGTGATGGTTTGGGGTTTGCTGCTATCTGACCGCAATCCCTTCCTGGCACAGGGATTCTGTTTCTCTCCCTAGTCCTTTTCTTTCTCCAAACACACGTAATACTGCCACGAGACAGTCCCTGGTGTTCCTCCCGTCTGTCTGTCTTGCTTTGATCTGGTCTCTGCAGGCAGGGACACGCACTGACTGGAAGCCCAGCACACAGTCATACACACCTTTCCTTCCCTTCCTAGGAGCCACCCTCTGGCCTGGTGCCCCTTCTCCCAGCCCATCTTTATGAGATCTGGGCTCCTCTGATCCTCGGTTCCGGAGCCTGGCCTCTGACGCCAGAACACGGGATGCTTTCACTTGTCAGCACTGTTACCCCCTCCCTTCCCGCCACCTCCCTTTTCCCCTACCCCTCTCCTCCTCCAGAGGATTGAGGAGGACCCACCCTCCTGGCAGCCCCTTCCTGGTAGATGTGAAACTGAGAGCCTGACCTCATGGTGCCCGAAGCACCTGGCAAGGAGGATACCCACTCGGCTCCCTTGGCTCGGTCCCAGTTCTTTTTCCTGCAATCCACACCTCCCTTGGCCCCTTTCCAAGCCAGGAAAGGTTCTAGCTCACCACTCTCTCTGGGGGCAAGCACAGCCTGGTAAGGAATAGGGGAGGAAAATAGGAGAATTCTACTGTCTTCCCTTGGGCAAGCTGCTTACTGACTCTGTGCCTCAGTTTTCCTGTGATGATTCCCAAGTTCCTGGGGCTAGGATGGAGATCAATACCATAAAGTGCTCTGAGCTCAGTGGGGGAGAAACCCACAATCACACAATGTTCTCATGGAGCCAGCAGCCCTACCCCACCCTAGGAGGATGCATTGGTTGGTGACGCTGGTAGAGAGGCAGGGTCTTGTGGGATAAAAGACTCAGGGAAAACCAGAGCTGGAATAATAATGATAATCATCAGCAGTGGCGTCCTAACCATCCAGGAATGTGAGGTCCCACACCCTGCCTGCTTCACACCTGGGACTCTACCAGGGTTCCTCTCCCTTGCTTTTATTACCCAGATCCCACACTCTGAAATTCCCATCCCTCCCCTTCTGCTTCCCAAGAGCTACAGTCCAGCTACCCTTCTCACTGGAAACCCTAGGATTACGTGGGAATCCTCAGCATAAAAAGCTTCATACAAGCAGTAGGGGAGGATACCCAGCAGCTTGGAAATAGAAGCAACTCAGCTTCCCAGGATACAGATTGCCAGCCTCTAGCCAAGGGCATTGTTCTACAGATCTATAAACTGTGGGATGGTAGAATATCTAGGAGACTATTCCAATTTATGCTCATACTTTCAAATCTGAAGTTCAAGCCCTCATTTTGCTTTATGTGAAGTCAGCCAAACTACTTAATTTCTCTGGACCTCAGTTTCTTCAGCTGTAAAATAGATATTTGGTGGTGCAGCAGATAGAGTGCCAGGCCAGAAGTTAGAAAAATTCATTTTTGTGAATTCAAATCTGGCCTCAGACACTTACTGGCTGTGTGACCTTGGGCAAGTCACTGTAGCCTGTTTGCCTTAACCTCCTCATCTGTAAAATGAGCTGGAGAAGGAAATGGCAAATTATTCTAGTATCTTCGTCAAGAAATCCCCAATTCAAGTCATGAAGAGTTAGACACAATTGAACAGCAACAAAATGGGGGAATAATATACTATCTACCCAAAACTATTTAGGTAATTTATTGATTTATTTACTTTTGATGGAGGGATAAGAATGGGAAGAGGAAGCAGGAGGTTGAAAAATATGATTTTATCAGTATAAGCAGCACTTTGGGTGGAGATTGATTCAAAAGAAATCTGTGGCCTTTGGTCTCAGAATCAGAAATCAGGTGACTAGCTCAAGATCACACGGTCAATATGTGTCAGAGGCAGGACTTGAACACTGATCTTTATGATTCAAAGACTAGTCTTCTACATGCTAAATCAAGCTGCTTCTTCTGACAAAGCCTGTTTTGGGACAGAGAGAAAAAGAAAAGGAAGAAAAGCACATCACCAAGTCATTTTTTAAAAAATCTATCTTTTTTTGGAGACAATCAGGATTAAGTGACTTGCCCACATAGTTAGCAGGTGTCTGGGTCACATTTGAATTCTGGTCCTCCTGACTCCAGGACAGGTCCTTTATCCACTCTACTCCCTAGCTGCCCCTAAAAACCTTAAGAAAGAAGGAAAGCCAAAAATAATCACAGACAAATAGGATAGCATTTATTATGCATTAAAAAAACAAACTATACCTAATAAGAAACCCACAGTTTCATCTACACTCTTCTTTTATTCTTAATTGTTTGTGAAAATGCTCATTTTATTTGGGGTTTGTTAAATTCACAATAAAAAAGAATACATTAAAAAATTGTAGGTAGGAGAATTCAAACTGAGTTCCCAGTGCAAGTGGGTGCTTTCATAATATACTGGATGTGGATTGGTGCTGTGGGGAGTTTTTTTTTTTTTTTTACCTTAGGGTGTGGTCTCTATTCCTGTTCCAATATCTAATATTTTTAAAATGTTTTATTGATGTTTGTTTTAAAAAGTATCCTTACCACTTCCTTGTGAAGACTCTTTCTCCCACAGAGAAGCTTTTCTTTTTCCTTGAAAATTTTCTTCCAACAAATAAGTACAGCCTTAAAAAACTGACACATAGTCATGTCTGAAAATATAGGCTTTGCCTACTTTCACTCTGTCAAGAGTGAAAGGATCAGTTACTGCATTAATTAGAGTGATCATGTCTTTCAGTTCTAATATCTCTTTTTCCTCTAGTGAAATGTGAGTCGTTTTCTTTTTTTTCAACTGCTGCAAATTTTTATTTATTTATTTTTGAGTCCTTTTCTTATCAGAGAATAATAGTAGCTAGATAGTACAATGAAGAGAACTCAAGATTTAGAGTAAGAAAGACTTGAGTTCAAATTTGAATTCTAATACTTTACTAATTGTGTAATCTTACTGGTCAAGTCACTCAACTGCAGTTTCTTCCTCTGTAAGATGAGGAAAATAAGGGCATCTACTTCTCAGAGTTGTGGTAAGAATCAAAGGAGTTAACAGAAGTAGAGCACTCTGTAAACCTTAATGCTATCTATTATTATGATTATTTTGGGACTTAGGTTTTTGACTTCTTACTAGCAACTATCTCAAGGATGGTGTCGCTGGGTATGGAAGATCTCTGAGTTGAAAGGATGGTTGATTTAAATCTGGAAGCAATCTTAGAAATCATCTAACCCAATTTGGTACTGGCTAAGAAATAGAATGGTGGATCAGTGGAATATGTTAGGTACACAAGACATAGTATTTGACAAAAATTGCTGAGAAAACTGGGAAATAGTATTCCAGAAACTAGGAATAGACCAACATCTCACACCCTTTGCCAAGATAAGGTAGAAATAGCTTCATGATTTAGATATAAAGAGTAATACTATGAACAAATTAAGAGAACGAGGATCTTTGGAGAAGGGAAATACTTATGATCAAACAAGAAATAGAGAACATTATGAAATACAAAATGAATAATTTTGATTGCATCAAATTAAAGCAGTTTTTGCACAAACAAAACCAATGCAACCAAGAATAGGATGTAAGCAGAAAGCTGGGAAACAATTTTTAAAGCCAGTGTTTCTGATAAAGGTCACAGTTCTAAAATATATAGAGAATGGAGTCAAATTTATAAGACTACAAGTCATTCCCCAATTGATAAATTGTCAAAGGATATGAACAGGCAATTTCCAGATGAACAAATTAAAGTTATCCATGAACAAATGCTTTAAGTCACTATTGATTAGAGAAACACAAATTGAAACATCTATGAAGTACTACCTCATATCTGTCAGATTGACCAAGATGACACAAAAAGAAAATAACTATGAAGTACCATCTCATAACTGTCAGGTTGGTCAAAATGGCAGAAAAAGAAAATTATAAATGTTGGAGGGGATTTGGAAAACTGGGACACTGATACATTCATTCATTCCAATCATTCTGGAGAGAAATTTGCAACTACGCCCAAGGGGATATAAAACTGTGCATATCTTTTGATCCAGCAATGCTGTTACTGGGTCTGTATCACTAAAAGATGATTTGAAAAAAAGGGAAAAGGACCTACATGTGCAAACATTTTTGTAGCTGCCCTTTTGTGGTGGCAAAGAATTGGAAATTGAATGGCTGTCCATCAATTGGGGAATGGCTGAATAAATTGTAGTGTATGAATATAATGGAATATTATCCTTCTGTAAGAAATGATGACCAGGCTGATTTCAAAAATGCCTATAAAGACTAATGTGAACTGATGCTGAGTAAAATGAGCAGAACAAGAACGTTGTATACAGCAACAGCCATCCTGTGTGATGATCAATTATGACAGACTTGGCTCTTCTTAGCAATATAAGGATCCAAGACAATTCCGAAAGATTCATGATGGAAAATGTCATCTGTATCCAAAAGAGAAAACTATGGAGACTGAATACTGATAAATGCATACTATTTTCACTATTTTTTTGTTTGCTTATTCTTTCTCATGGTTTTCCCCTTTTGTTCTGATTTTTCTTGTACAATATGATAAATATAAAAATTTATTTAAAATTATTGTGCATGTGTAACTTATATTAGATTGTTTATTGTCTTGGGGAGGGGAGAAAGAAGAGGAGAGAGAATAATTTGAAACTCAAAATCTTACAAAAATGAATGTTGAAAATTATCTTTACATGTATTTAGAAAAATAAAATACTAAGCATGCATATGTGGAGATAGGGGGAAGCAGACAAAGAAATAATGGGAAAAAAAGAAAAGAAATCATTTAGCCCAGCCTCCTCATTTGACAGATGAGGAAACTGAACCCTAGAAAAGTGAATAGGCTTTTAAAGCCCTTCACAACTTGATCCCATTTTCTATCCTTTATTAATGGCTGGCTCTCCTACTTGGATTGCTCTCCTTCCTCACCAACACCTCCTGGTTTCTCAGACTTCCCTCAAGTCTTAACTCAAATCCTACCTTTGATTTCATAGTACATATAAAAGCTATATTTACACTATACTATAGTCTAGTAAGTATATAATAGTATTGTGTCTGGAAAAAAAACAACAATGTACATACCTTAGATAAAAAATAACTTTATTGCTAAAAAATGTTAACCATCATCTGACCCTTTAGGAAGTCAAAATCTTTTTGCTGGTGGATGGTCTAGCCTAGATGTTCTTGGCTGCTGACTGATCAGGGTAGTGGTTGCTAAAGGCTGTGCTAATTTCTTAAAATAAAACAATATTGAAATTTACCATACTGATTGACTCTTCCTTTTACTTGCATACTTAGAGGCCATTGCAGAGTTATTAATTGGCCTAATTTCAATATTGTTGTTCTCAGGAAATAGGGAAGCTAGAGGAAAGGAAGAAAAATAAAGAATGGCCTCTTGTTAAAGCAGTCAGAACACACACACAACTTTTATTAAGTTTACCATCTTATATCTAGAATGACAGGGAAAGATAATGTGCAATATTGGAGGGGATGTAGGAAAACAGAGACGCTAATACATTGTTGGTGGAATTGTGAATAAATCCAGCCATTCTGGAGAGTGATTTGGAACTATGCTTAAAAAGTTATCAAACTGTGCATACCCTTTGACCCTGCAGTATTACTACTGGGCTTATATCCCAAAGAGATCTTAAAGAAGAGAAAGGGACCTGTGTGTGCAAAAATGTTTGTGGCAGCCCTCTATGTAGTAGCCAGAACCTGGAAACTGAGCGGATGCCCATCAATTGGAGAATGGCTGAATAAATTATGGTATATGAATATTATGGAATATTATTGTTATGTAAGAAATGACCAACAAGATGATTTCAGAAAGGCCTGGAGAGACTTACATGCACTGATTTTGAGTGAAATGAGCAGAACCAGGAGATCGTTGTGTACTTCAACAACAATCCTGTATGATGATCAATTCTGATGTACCTGACTCTCTTCAACAATGAGATGAACCAAATCAGTTCCAATAGAGCAGTAATGAACTGAATCAACTACACCCAGCGAAAGAACTCTGGGTTTGGGCTATGAACCACTACATAGAATTCCCAATCCCTTTATTTTTGTCCACCTAAATTCTGGATTTCCTTCACAGGCAAATTGTGCACTATTTCAAAGTCCAATTCTTTTTGTAAAGCAAAAACAACTGTTTGGACATGTATACATATATTGTATTTAATTTATACTTTAACATATTTAATATGTATTGGTCAACCTGCCATCTGGGGAGGGGGAAGGAGGGGAAAAATTGGACAAAGGGTTTGGCAATTGTCAATGTTGTAAAATTGCCCATGCATATATCTGGTAAGTAAAAGCTATTTTTAAAAAAGTTTGCCATCTTATATGGACATGTTTTGTAGTGCCCCCAAATAATTACAATAGCAATGCTAAAGATCATAGATATATTAATAATGAAAAAGTTTGAAATATTGTAAGAATTATCCAAATGTGACACAGAGAGAAGATGTGAACACATACTGTTGATAGTATTGTCATTTTTATTACATGTTATTGACCATGAGCAATTGATATTTTTCCAATTATTTAGATCTGACTTTGTTTCTGTGAAAAGTGTTTTGTAATTGTGTTCATATAGTTCCTGGGTTTGTCTTGGCTAAGGTAGACTTCCAAATATTTTATATTGTCTACTATTATTTTAAATGAATTTTCTCTATCTCTTGCTGCAGTTTTTTGTTGGTAATAAATAGAAATGCCAATGATTTATGTGGGTTTATCTTATATCCTGCAACTGTGATAAAATTGCTAATTGTTTCAAGTAGCTTTTGGTTGATTCTTTAGGATTTTCTAAGTTTACTCTCATAGCATATGCAGAGTGATAGTTTTCTTTTCTCATTGACTGTTCTAATTTCTTCGATTTCTTTTTCTTCTCATTGCTAAAGCTAACATTTCTAATACAATATTGAATGATAATGGTGATAACAGGCATTTTTGTTTCACTCCTGAGCTTATTGAGAATGCTTCTAGCTTATCCCTATTACATATAATGCTTGTTAGTGGTTTTAGATAGGTGCTGCTTATCATTTTAAGGAAAACCCTATGTATTGCTATGTTCTTTAATGTTTTTAATAGGAATTAATGTCATCTTTTGTCAAAAGTTTTTTTCTGCATCTATTGAGAGAGCACATACTATTGGAAAAATGGGGCTGACAGACTTGCTCAATGCAGGATTGTGACAAACCTTCAGTTTGTTAGAAAATACAATATCTGCAAAGCACGATGAAGCAAAGCACAATATAAATGAAGTATCCCTATAATAATTTATCAGTAACGTCTAAAGACGTTGAGGCTTAAAACTATCAGAAAAAAATTGTCCATGCCATTCATGTTCTATGCAGCACTGCATCTCTTACTGAAAAAGAAAGGGGACAATAAAAAGAATACTGAATACAGGTATTCTTTATTTAAAAAAAAAGGCAAAACAAAACTCCAAAGTGGCTCAGACTTCTAGAATCAAAAAAGTAGGGAATCAATTCATTTCACTGGAACTGAACCCAAGAATTTAAGGACTTTCCAGCCATATTACATCAGCTCTGTTAGACATATAATGTTGTTGCTGTTAGTCATTTAGTTGTATCTGTCTATGATCCCAGAGACTATACTCTCTATATGATGATTTCTCAGCACAAAATACTGGAGTGGTTTGTCATTTCCTCTCCAATGGATTAAGGCAAACAGGATTAAATGACTTGCCTAGGGTCACACAGCTAGTAAGTGTCTGAGGCTAGATTTGAACTGGGACCATCCTGATTCCAGGCTCTATTCATAGAACCATATAGTTGCATCTAAGATATTGCTGCCTCTAAAGCATAGCAACTCAGCAAGTGATCTAACAAACTGAAAAAAAAAACCCCACAAACCTTCTGTTGTTGTCAATTAAGAATTTATTCTAAAAAAAGGAACCCTATAATTGGATTGACTGATTTTAAAATCAGCTACAGGTAACCAGCAATCTTCAAAGTACTTTTGATGGATTGATCATATTGCTTCTGAAGGTAAGAATCTGTGGCATTCAGTTTTAAATGTAAGCTCATGAACCTTCCCAATAACACAGAAAACTGGTATTAATCTATTTAGGAAAATCATATTGATGAAATTGTAATTCATGGTTGAGTTCAGGAAAAAAAAAACACTCATACATTAACCATATACAAGTTATTTAAATAACAAATTATTGTATTATAAAATACATGTAGAATTTTAAAATAATAAAGATTTGAACCTGTAAAAAAATGCTTATTCTAATTCTTCTTCCAGTAGTAGAATTGACTTCTTTCCTGCTGAATGAAAACTTCTCCCCCTTCCATTCACTCCTTTTCTCATTTTCAACCCCCTTTAGCTAAAGACTGGAGAGGTACCTCCCAATAGACTCCTTGTGCTTTTCTCAATTTTTCTCTCTTTATTCAAACAAGAATTAAATGTCCTCTCAAAGCTGGAAATCTCATCTCTACCGACACACAAATTAGGTAGGATATATAGTTGCTAGACTTTGCCCTTCATTGATACTGTGAGTCATGTGGATTATACATGTCCAGAGGAAAGCACTCAACTCTCTAGGAATTCCAATTTTTTCTCCTTTATAGAGGAGAATTCTTGCCCAAGGTAGCATTTTATATTTGGGGGACATATAGGCTCTTGAAGAAATGGGGCTAATTTGTTTGACTCCCTAGTACCCTCAAGTTCTGTATCCTGATAGAGAGTCCCAATCAGAAGAATTATAAATCTGGAGGACTAGCTGATCCTTAGGAAGAAGTGCCCCATTAGAAAAGGAAGGGTAGTTTTTCTGACTGTTTGTGGGTTTTGTATTGTTTGTTGGGTTGTTCTAACTCTTAAATTTGTTCTCTATTTAAAAAAAAGTATCCCAATGTCCTAAGTTCTCCCTCCCTCCCCCTAAAAAGACAAATAACACTAATTTCACAGCTTCATGGAATGCATGGTCAATTTTTCTGAGGATGTTTGCCCCTAATAAAAAACTCTACACCAGATTTAAGAAAGGCATTCACAGCCTTTGTCTTATTGGGTCATCGTGAGCCCATTGAGATGACTTGATCTAGAACAGGTTCTGAAAAGATGGCCATTTTGCCCTCTTACACCCTGCATAAACATTTCCTCAACATTCTGCACAGAGCACCCATTTACCTGAGACGTTTCTGCCAAAAACGTCTCATTATCTTCCTCTGGGGCTTTCTGTCAACTCTTTTTGATTCAACCCCACACTTCCTTCCTGTTCTTATTTCTCTTTACAACAAGCTGGGTATTTTTAACCTAAAGTTTCTATTTACCCCTTACTGTTCTTGATAGAGTAGACTGGTAGTGTTTTTGCTAGCTCTCATATCTGACAGTTTGGGTTACATCTTCCCTACTATCCACTCCATTCCTGCCTCTGCTACATTCACTCTGCCTTCTTCAGGCCTTCCTAGGTTTTCCAGGGGCTGGTGCCTTCCTTTCTAAGTTTTCTTGTATCATAAGTATCTGTATCTATATATCTTTTAAACTTTTTTTTCTGCCATGCACAGGTTTATACCTATTTTTAGCACGTTTCCTCCATTAGAATATAAGCTCCTTGAGGGGCTGGATCTGTTTTTGCTTTTTCTTTGTTTCATTAGTGTTTTCTATAGTACCCAAATAGTAAATGTATAATAGGTGGCTCAGTGGTTCTGGTGCTGGCCTGGAGTCAGGAAGACTCTTTCCATGGCACCATGTGTCTTTGTACTAAAACCATGTACATCAGCTTGAGATAAATAATTAGGAAGAAAAAATTGGAAAGGAAAGTCAAAATACAAATGTACCTCACACAAAGTTTATCATGATCTTACAAAACCATCATTAATATATTGGAATCAAGTCTCAACATAGCAAAACCTTATTGGCAAGGCGCATCTCCCCACAGAAATGTAAAACCTATCCACCCTCTAGTTGCTGGAAGCTACGGGGATCAATCCACCTGAGCTCCTTTCAAACTTTGGCCAATCAGTAATTAGGCCTGGTGCAGGATCTGTGAATCCTAAGGATCTTTGCTGCATTCACACTGGGATTCCATTAAAGAATCCCTCTACTCTGGGGAGATAATAGGGAGACATTGCCATATCTCTGGCTTTTCCTGGGAAAATACCCAAAGCAGCATTGAGGGAGATAGTAAACCTTTCCTTCTCTTCTCCATCCACTCTGATATTGTCTAGAATATAGAGGGGGATCAGTGGGGCAAGTATCCATCACTGTCTGTGAAGAACTGAAGTCTTTTTATAAAGTGAGGGTGGAATTGATGGCAGAGCCTGCTTCAGTTAAACATATCTGCTCATGCACAGGAATGGGCAGAGACCCAGGGCTTGTTCAGGGTTGGGTGTGGCACCCCAACTGACTGGTGTTGTGGAAGAAAATGTTAAAATCACCATTAGGTGAACTCACCTAAATAGATCTCAAGCAATGCACGAGGTTCTGGGAAAGAGAAAGGGGATTCTACCTCTGACCACAAAGAGAACAGATATGAATGGGGTGGGGTCCACATCCTGATTAAGTAATAGCAACTGCCCTGAGGTAACTGGCCACAGTGTTAAGCTAGAGAAAAGCTGATGACTCTAAGAAATATTTAGGAAAGCTGAAAACCTTTTAACTTAGGCAAATAATTTCTTCAACATTTTTGTTTGTGGTTATTGAATATACTCATTTTTTAAAATTCAAGAAATAGTTTAGTACCCACAAGGACCTGCATTAGGCACTAGATTAATAGAAAATAAAAAAGACATATAGTTCCTGCCTGCTAGAGAGGGGAAGTTCCAACATGATATGTACACAGCAACTCTAACAACTACATTTGTTGCTAAGAGGTTTGGGGGAGGTGGGAAGGCTAGAGCACACCTGCCCCCCCTTTTCCACTAAGAGGTACCTGCTCTGGATAGGTCTTTTTGGGGATGGGAGACCTTGGCTTTTAATGACAGGAAGTTCTTTTGCTTTTACTCTCCAGCCCTTTATATACCCACCCTAGTGCTAGAGGAAAACACTTAGGATATCACCAGTCACCCTGACCTATGTCTGGCCATGGGACTCTGATAACTTTGGAGGAGAGAGTGAGCCTGATGACTTTGCACTCTGATAACTTTGCCTCACTTAAATTCAATTCACTTGCAAGTCAAGACATCACCCTCCTGATGTCATTGGTCCTCTTTGAGAATGAGGGATGCAGAGAGAGAAATGTGGGAACAGAGTGTGGTTCACACATAGGATTTTCACTCTTTTTGTTGATGTTTGCTTACATTTTATTTTCGTTCTCATTTTTTCCTGTTTGATTTGATTTTTCTTGTGCAGCAAAATAATTGTATAAATATGTATGCATACATTAGATTTAACATATATTTCTATCATGTTTAACATATATTGGATTACTTGCCATCTTGAGGAGGGGGTGGAGGAAGGTTTTGAAAAGGTTAATGTTGAAAAATTTAACTGCATATATTTTGAAAATAAAAAACTTTGGGGGGAAAAAAGAGAATGAAGGATGAACAACAATAATAAACAATACTTAAAGTATGAACTTTTGTCTAGATTTCCTTCCTAGTAGGGAGTACTAAGGTACTCAATGTACTCCCCAGTTGCACAATGGATATCACTTATTTAGTTTCTACACACAAAAGAAACCCAAGAGACCCTGACCACTTTGCACTTATAGAAAAACTTAAAACAGCATCCTGTAATATAACTCTTATTAGGATAATATTGACAAAATTTTTGAAAAAACTAAACAAGTGACTGATCATTTTTGTCATTATTACAATTATTTGTAACAAATGAACATGAATCAGTTTATATTTATACTGGTCAGACATCACTACATGCTATCCAAACAATTTCCTCAAAGTCAATATTTTGTGGCAAACCAGCTTCTTTCTGGAGAGGGGGAGGAGGAGATAATAAACATTTTATAAAGCACCTACTGGATTCTAGGCACTCTGCTAAGCATTTTACAAATATTCTCTGATGCACAGTCCCTGTGATGGCTCCTATGGACTTATTTCTACCTCTATTCCAACCCTTGCTACACAATTATAGGACAAGATAAGATATGATGGAGACAAAGGAAAAACGTAAAGTTTCCTATTATAAGATGGGGAGTGTGGGTTACAGAAGACAAGGAAAAATCACACTTAAGATATATCAGCAAATGGTAATGGGAAGGAAGTACCTTTTAGTAATGCACAAAATGATAAGATAGCTTGTTGAGTTTGGGGAGCCACTTATAAGTCTGTTTGGTTAGAAATTAAATTGCATAAAGGGGAATAATGCAAAGACTGGAAAGGTAGGTTGAAATCAAATCAGGGAGGATTTTAGAGGGCAATGAAGTTAGGAGGATGGTGGCGTTGTATTAGAGCCCACCTGCTGAAGCATGTTTAGGAAATTATATGTGGGATCTGCACATGGAACTGAGATTGTGGCCTGGCCATTTCTGGTGATAGAGGCTTTCTAGCTGGTGCACTTAGTTTGGAGTAATGAGCCTGTACTCTGTATGGGCTATAGACACTTAATAAAGGGAATATACAATTATAGACTTCTAGTGGTGCCTAGTGGTGAGTGGAAGGGAGGTTCTATTAAAGAGAATTGGCCAATAACCAAAGAATTTCTCACTGGGTGAACATGAGGGAAAGAAAATGTTCATTTTCAGTCTCTTCTTTCTCTTTTCATAACGTGTGTCTCTTAGGATTCCAATTGGACTTTTCACTAAGGGGAAGAGCATTTTTTTCCCCTTACCTCCTAAAGCTATGAAGGCTTCTTTGAGATAAGTGCAAGAGACAAGATAGCTGATTGTCTAGATGATGTTGGAACTCAGAACCCTCCCTTAACCCTAGTTAATATCTTCTGTTGTATGTTTCTGACTGAATAGCAATCCTGAGATGGATATTTCTAATCTTACTGGCAACCTCATGAATCCGAAAGGTCAGGAATTCCTGAGTCCAGTTGCTATTTGTCAAGAAGAAGAAAATATATCCTCAAAAGAGAAAATGACCACTTCTAGGAAAATGAGACCAAGCTTACATATGCATCTTGAATAAATAGTTTGGACAATGTAAAACTGAAATTGTTCAGTAGTCCACAGGCGTTTATGTTTCCATTTTAAGTATCAATTTCCCAAGAGAATATGATGTGTAATAAGAAAAAGGGAAAGGAATAAGCATTTATATAACACCTATTCTGTTACATAACACTGGACTAAACACCATTTTTCAAATAATATCTCATTTGATCCAAATAGTGACAAATATTTTACAAGTACTAAATTAGAAATAAGATTTTAGGGCTGAGCACTGAAAATTTATAAAGGTCAAGGGCTGGGTCTAAGTAATTAGAGGGGCAAATGACTTTGAGACAGCTTTCTTATTTCAGGATGAATTTGGTTAAGATTTAGGGCCCTTAGGGAACTATTGAAATAGCATGGTCTCTGAGCATCTTCTCAAATCCTTCCTCCACCCATCAGATGAGAAACCCTAGATTTTTGGGGCAAACAAGGATGAAGTTGTGGTTAGGAATTATTTATAGTTTTTTAAAAATCATTATAAATATTATTATCTTAGCTTGCTAGGCTTGGATAGATAGATAAATAGAACACTTAGAACATTTATTAATTACTTATTACTTATTTACATTAATTAATTACTTATGTGCCAGGCACTATGCTAAACAATAAGGTTAGAAATGTAAGCAAATGAGACAGTCTTTCACCTTAAGAGACTTATATTTGTGAGAGGGAGTTGGCTGCCTGTCATCCTGAACCAGCATGAAGCTGAAGGTGCATAGCAAGTGCAGTGAGGGGACTAGAGAATGAGTACTGTTCTTAAGAGAATGTACAGAATGCTCTTAAGTTTTGGAACATCTATAGACATTCTATAACTTGTTCTGGTTGGCTAACTACATGGTAAATAGAAGCCTCTTTTATTGGATATAATTTTGTAGCTAGAACTGGGGGATACATTCAAAAGGGAGCAGTCAACGTTTTCCCTTCTCTCAGATTGATTTCCAGTCAAGTGGCATTTTGATGATAGACAATGCCATAGAGGGAGTGTCAGACCCTCCCTGTCCAAGACTAATGTGGCTCTTGGTTTCTTTGCTTCAACATTTGTTCTTTTGTTTTAGGTGAAGAAGGCTTCAACTTTGCTGTAAGAAGTGATGAAGTGATTTATTTTAGAAAAACATGGAAAGATTTGCATAAAATAATAAAGAGTGAAAGAACCAAGAGAAAATTTTGTACGATAACAACAATAGTGTTCTAAGAACAACTCTGAAGAACTAAGTTATTCACAATAACTTATATAATAAATACTTAAATCAATTACAAAAGGATCTATGATTTATGGGACCTCTCCCCGCAAATAAGGAGAATTCAGCTTTCTGAGTTTTGATGTCAGGAGAGTGAACCAATAGGAAATCCAAGAGTAGAATCAATGTCAAAGGGCTCATCAAGCAGGGATGCTGCATTTGTATTTCAATTTTGTGGGATCAAAGCTATGTAGAAACTGTTAAGTCAGAACCCACTCTTCTCCAACACAAAAGTGGTGTAGGGGGAATGTGTCCCAGAAGTGTTGGAGAGAAATGTTTGTACTTTTGTTCTTATTCTAGTTTTGATATAAAGTTTCCTTTGTAAAGGCTAATTGATATTAATTGGTTAAATGGAAGTGGGGAGGTAACCAGTGGTAGCAAATTGTGAGCAAGGTGGAACCACATCCAGATAAAGGTGATAGTATTAGAAAACGAGAAATCTCAACCCTACAGGTTCTCCTTAAACCTTGAGGGGAAGATGTAGCTGGCCTGGCTCTGGGATAATTGAGACCCAGGAATAATCTTAGGTAAGCAGATAGGTAGGAAGGTAGCTAGAGCACAGTATAATTGTATACTGTGTGCCAGGAAATGTGCTAAGTACTGAGGAAACAATACAAACAAGTTAGATAGTCCCTATTTTCATTCTAATGTGGAGAGGAAAACATAACTAGAACTAGGGAACTAGAAAGACTAGAGTGTAAAGTCAAGTTAAGGTGAAAGCTCCTCTATCAGAGAGTTCTGTATCCCGGAGTGGGGAAGGATGTTCCATTACAGAGAGATGACCAAGAAGTGACATCTGTAATGACCCGACTAAGGTTTTTATAGTATAAATTTTAGTCATCCAGGAATGTACATCCCATTCATAAGACCAGGTGCCCCTTGTAATATTATTTCATCTAACCTCATATTAGGAAGAATTATGCCTGAAAAGTATCCTAAAGTTCCTGTACATGAGTCATGATTATGTTTCATTCTGGCTTAACCTGCACCCATTGCCCTCTTTTATTATCACGGATGAACAAGAGTTGATTGCATGGAATTTCCAAACCCATTTTCTCTTTATCATGGCTAGTTCTTGTTGCTGTTCAGTTGTTTTTCAGTCACATCTAACTCTTCATGACCCCATTTGGGGTTTTCTTGGCAAAGATACTGGAGTGGTGTGCCATTTCCTTACCCAGTTGATTTTACAGATGAGGAAACTGAGGCAAAAAGGGTTAAGTGACTTGCCCAGGATCACATACCTAATAGGTGTCTGAGGCAGATTTAACTCAGGAAGTCTGCCAGCTGCTGATTGTGCACTCTATCCACTGCACCCTCTAGTGGCCCAACCTTATGCTAAAAACTTAGTAATAATTATAGGAGCATTAATTTAGATTTGGAAAAGATCTAGAGATCCCAGTTTTTTAGGAAACTGGGGACTAGAGCCAAAACTCAAACCCAATCTTCTTTATTTTGTTCCAGTGCTCTAGGGTTCCAAAAAAGAAGCAAGGGGGCTTCAACAGCATACATCCCTTGTTTTCTATACTGGGAGACCCTTCGGCTTGGCAAGTTTGAAATAAGATAGTACCATTCAGGCCTCTTACAAGTAACTCCAGTTTTTCACACACAAAAAACATACACATTTTAATGTAATTGTTTTATTCTGAACTTAAACACCAAATAAAAAGTAGCATTTCCAATTGAAACTTCTAATTTCTCTTATGCATGGCTAATTGTAAGTATATAATAAATTAAACATGAGTTAAAAACTTTCCGAATTATCTGTAATTCCTTCTGTCCATTAAAAAAAATTCTCCAGTCACCCTCTTTTCTTGATTATTATTATTTTTTTGTCTACTCTACTCTTACTACCTGACTAACCCTATCTCCCTACTACAAAATACTTGTGATAAGTAAACACAGCCAGGCAAAACAAATTCCCATGTTGGCCATTTCCAAAACTTATATCACATTCTGCCCTCTGATTCCATTCCTTCTCTGTCGCTTCATTGTGAGTCCTTTGGAATTGTGATTGATCACTGCTTTGGTTAGTTTTAAATTGTTTGTCTTTGCAATGCCCTCACCAATTTGGGTGTGCACTTTTGGGCAAGTCAGTTGGTATGTTAAACAGACTCTCATACCCACAGGGTGTAGCTATCAGAATGTCTTCTGCAGAAAGGGTCAATCTGACCTTTTTAACCAGCTCTCTCTCTCTCTCTTTTTTTTTTTTCTTAGTAAAGGTCTTTACAAGTCATCCCAATGCAGTCTACAGGTTTTCTACTGCCACTCAGTGGCCATGAGGCAATATTACCTCACATGGTTTCATGTCAAAGCTGGAAAATATCAGAGGTGGCTAATGCAAAGCTCTTCATTCGATAAATTAGAAGATTGAGAACCAGAGTGAATTAATCAGGATCACACAACTACAAAACTGAGTGAGAATGCACTCTGAAATTTACCCTGTCAATCAAAAGTCAAGCAAACAACAAGCATTTAAGTGCCTACTATGCGCCAGGTACTATATTAGTCACAAAGGAAAAAGACAAACATTTATTAAGAATCTCCTATATAGAATTCCCAATCTCTCTATTTTTGTCTGCCGGCATTTTTTATTTCCTTCACAGGCTAATTGTACACTATTTCAAAGTCTGATTCTTTTTGTACAGCAAAACAACTGTTTGGACATGTATACATATATTGTATTTAACTTATCCTTTAACATAGTTAAAGAGATAGAAGAGGAGGTGCTATGTTTGAAGAGCACAGAGAAGATCTACGCAGCAGGAGCGTGTGGGAAAGGGAATTGTGCATGTGAGTAGTAGATAGTGAGTGCAAACAGGCATCAAGGATAGCACCAAAGTTGTGAGATTGGGTGACTGAGAAGATAGTGATATCCATGACAGAAACTGAGAAGTCTGGAAGAGAAGCAGATTTTAGGGGAAAATTAATGAATTCATTTCTTCAGAAGAGTAGTAGCAGAATAAAAGGGGAGATGTGTCATGAAAAGCTAGAGAAAAGAGAATCCAATTCAGCAGAACTCAGGAAGGATCAGGACTGAGAAAGGACCATCAGACTTGGTGAGTAAAAGTTTCACTGATCCCTTTGGAAAGAACAGTTTTAGTTGAGGATGTATTGGTCTGGGGGATGGGGGAGGAAGGAGGGGAAAAATTAGAACAATAGCTTTGGCAATTGTCAATGTTGTAAAATTACCCATGCATATATCTGGTAAATAAAAACTATAATTTAAAAAAATCTCCTATATACCAGACACTATGCTAAACACTTAAATATTATCTAATTTGATCCACACAACAATCCTGGGAGGTAGGTATATTATTATCCTCATTTTACAGTTGAGGAAACTGAGGCACTCACAGCTAGTTAAGTGCCTAAGACTGGATATGAACTGAAGTTTTTACTGAGTCCTGGCCCAAGAATCTGTCCACTGTCCACCTAATTGCTTCAGGATAAACATGAAAAGAATAAAGAAATTTCTGTTCTTTAGGAGCTCACATTCTATCAAGGGAGATAAGTATATGTGTGTATGTATGTCTGTAGATAAGTATATACACAGTAACACACAAACAGATAAAGTAAGCGTTATAAATAAAAGATGGCTGTAGAGAGAGGTGACTGGCATGGGGGAATTCAGGAAAAGCTTCATTTCAGAAAGTGGTGCTTGAACTATTTTTTTGAAAGAAGAAAGGAATTCTATGAAGTGGAGGTAAAGAGATAGAAGAGGATGCGCTATGTTTGAAGAGCACAGAGAAGATCTACGCAGCAGGAGCGTGTGGGAAAGGGAATTGTACATGTGAGTAGTAGATAGTGAGTGCAAACAGGCATCAAGGATAGCACCAAAGTTGTGAGATTGGGTGACTGAGAAGATAGTGGTATCCATGACAGAAACTGAGAAGTCTGGAAGAGAAGCAGATTTTAGGGGAAAATTAATGAATTCATTTCTTCATGTATTGAGTTTGAAATGCAAAGGGGACATCCAGTTTAAGCTGGAGAGTTGGTGATGTGAGATGAGCTCAGGAGAGAGGTGAGAGATGGATCCATGGATCTGTGAGTCATCTGTCTAGAGGTGATAATTAAACCTGTGGGAGGTGATGAGGTTATTAAGAGAAACCAGACAGAGAATGGAGAAAGTGAGAAGATAACAATGATGATCCAGTCAAGGAGACTGAGAAGGAGTAGTCAGAAGAGTAGTAGCAGAATAAAAGGGGAGATGTGTCATGAAAAGCTAGAGAAAAGAGAATCCAATTCAGCAGAACTCAGGAAGGATCAGGACTGAGAAAGGACCATCAGACTTGGTGAGTAAAAGTATCACTGATCCCTTTGGAAAGAACAGTTTTAGTTGAGGATGAAGTTGGAAGCCAGATCAAAGATTTGGAGAATGAATGGCAGGAGGACAAGGGAGCTTTTTCTAGGTGATTGGTTGAGAAAGGGAAGACAATAACTTGGGAGGATGTAGGATTCAGTGATGGTTATTTTTGTTTGTTTTTGCTTTTTTAAAGTGGAGAGATTTGGCCATATTTGAAATCAGTAGGGAAAGAGACGATAGATAGGAAAACGTTGAGAATTCAAGATATTGGGGATGATTGTAAAAGAAGATGGCAGGGGATGGTGAGATAGGACAATATTTCTTTGGCAATGAAATATGCTTGTCTTATCTCTATGGGAATGGTGTAGGAGGCTCTTTTCTAAGCTGGTTAGGAGCAATCACATTCTATTAGACCCTTGGACAGGGTTTTTAGTAAAACAATTATGTCACTTATGTGACCTCCTTTAAAAATCTTAAGGAATTTCTGTTTCCATATTCTACATACCCCATTGCACCATTATGGGGGAGAAGAGAGGAAAGAGAGGAATAGATCCTGTTTTATTCAGTAATTTCATCAGATTCTATTGGTTTATTTATCATCCCCTTGAAACCATTAAAATAAAGGGAAATCCTTGGAATCAGGAGGACCTGGATTCTAGTTTTTATGTGGATATATCAGATCACTGAACTTCTCAGAGCTCCAGTCAGTTCTCTGTGACAAGAAGTTGTAGAAGGATGGTTAATATGGCAAAGGGAATTTCCACCTGTGAAATCACAAGTCTAAACCAAAGCCAAAATAAAACAAAACAGCTCAACCATGCAAACTAACTGCCCAAATGATCAAACAAAATCATTAAATCAGACACTCCAAACTCTACGTTATTTGTTGCAAAAGGCAGAGGGAGAGGATGGAAAAATATTTACATAGCATTAGGTCTGGGGTATCAGGGTAGCACAGTGGTACAAGAGTGGTACATAGAGTACGAGGTCTAGAGTTCAAAAGTGAGCTAGAGAAGGAATAGACAATCATGCTGCACAAGAAAATGAGATCAAAAGAGTTAAAAATGAGAAAGAAAAAAGCAAGCAAGCAAACAACAACAAAGGTGAAAATATTATGTTGTGTTCCACATTCAGTCTCCATAGTTTTCTCTCTGGATGCAGATGGCTCTTTCCATTACAAGTCTATTGGAATTGGCCTGGAAAGAGTCTCATTGCTGATCATCACATAATCTTGTTATTACTGTCTATAATATTCTCCTGGTTCTACTCATTTCACTCAGCATCAATTCATGTGAGTCTTTCCAAGCCTTTCTGAAATCATCCTGCTTATAATTTTTTATAGAACAATAATATTCCAATACAGTCATATACTATAACTTATTCAGTCATTCCCCAACTGATGGGCATCCACTCAGTTTCAAGTTCATTGACACTATGAAAAGGACTGCTCCAAACATCTTTGTACATGTGGATTCTTTCCCCCTTTTTATGATTTCTTTGGGATATAGACCCAGTAAAATCACTGCTGGATCAATAAAACTGCTTTAAAAAAATAAGAGTAGCCATTCCGTTTTGCTTTGCTTCCAAGTTTTTTCCACTACTTTTTCATTTGTGTATATTATCAGATTTTGTTAACACATGTTTTAAAATTTTAAATTAAAATATTTTTTAAAAATAATATATATTTAAAAATATATAGAGTCAGAATTGGTATATTTGTTGTTGTAATCTTGCTTTTTTTTTTAATACTCTGTCATTTCATGTAACTCTTTCCATATTTCTTTGTATTCTTCATGATTACAACATAATGATGATCTATTACACTTATATAACAACAAAATCATTAGCTCTTACCCCATCAGCAAGGGGGAAACACACAGATACAATGGATGTGGCTCCCCAGTTGAAGACAGAAGACTTGGGTACAAATTCTAGCTCTTTTACTTACTCTCCATGTGACCTTAAATATTTCTTTAACCTCTGGGGCTGTTTCCTCATCTATAAAGTTAGAGGTTTGAACTGGTTTTTCCAGGCTTCTTCTAATTTCCTATGAAGTGTTTCCAGATTTTTGCTGTTATAAATAATGAATATTTTTGTACAGAGAGTTACTTTCTCTTTCCTTCTTCCCTCATTAATAATATGTTTAGATGGTTACTGAGGCACATCTAGGCCTCTTGAGAGGAGTATGGGGCAATCCTGGTATAGCCCTAATAGTGGATTTGCTGGGTAAAAGGGTATAATCTATTTTGTAACTCTTATTGCATCTTGCTAGATTGCTTTCCAAAAAGATTATATCAGTGCAGTTATAATATGATAGTATATCTGGTTTCCCAAAACTGTGCTAATATTGGCTTTTGGGATTTTTGACTATTTGTCAATTATGTGATTGTTAGATGCTACTTCAAAGTTGTTTTAATTTGTATGTACTTGATTATTGGAGTTTAAAGAGCTGGTTATTTTTTCAAATTAAACAAAAATTGAATTTTGAATTATTTTCTTTTTTCCTACCCCTCCTCCACCCTTTGAGAAGGCAAAAAATAAATGATAACAATTTTATCTGTGAACAAAACATATTTCCATGTTGCAAAAAAAGTAAGAAAAAGAAAGTGAAAAAAAATGCTTTGATCTGCATTCAGATTCTATCAGTTCTTTTCCCAGATAACATTTTTCATCATATCTCCTTCATAAATGTCTTGGATTATTGTATTGATCAGAATAGCTAAGTCATTCACAAATCTCCACTGTTACTATATACAATTCTCCTGGTTGTGTTTGCTTCACTTTTCATCAGTTCGTATAAGTCTTCCCAGCTCTTTTTTGAAATTATCCCATTTGTCATTATTTATAGGACAATGGTATTCCATCACAACCATATACCACAATTTATTCAGCCATTCTCCAAATGATGGACATCCTCTGAATTTTCAATTCTTTGTCAATGCAAAACAAACTGCTATAAATATTTTTTGTACATATAAATTCTTTTCTTTGATTTCTTTGGGATACAGACTTAACAATGATATTGCTTTGTCAAAGGGTATATGTAAAGTTCTGTTGTCTCCGCCCATCGCTCTCTGGGAGGAGATCTGCTGTCTCAACTCAATCCCCTGGCCAGACTCTTCTTCCTATAGAGAGCCGTCCCAACTCTGACCTAGAGTAGACTCCTCCTCCAGGTCCAATGTTGCTTCTTTTATCCTCCCAGAGAATGGGTATGGAATAACTCAGGGGCTTGTGGGAAAATTACTTCAACCAATGAACTCGCTCCTCTTAACCATATAAGCTCCTCCCCAGAAGTTCAAAGGAGTAAAACTCCCCTTAAAGGCTGGAACCAAAAGGTGTGGACTAGAGAATTGTTAAGTACCGATTTAGCACTTAGTAAGAACCTAACACCTCATTATCTCATTAGCACTTAGTAAGAACCTAACAGGTATATATAGTGTTATAACTGTAGCATAGTTCCAAATTGTTCTCAGTGCAATCTAAATTGGATCAGGAACAACTGGTTATTGACAAATTTTGTTTCTTCTTATGAGAATTATTCGTTCATATTCCTTATCCCTTGAGAATAGCATTTTTAAAAGATAGGCACTTCCTTATAGATTTATATTTTCTATAATTTATATTATGGAATTATATAAGATTTATATTTTTAAAATATTATTTACATAAGATTTATATAAGATATGTGTACCCTATTTTCTCCCATTTCCCCCCAGTTTTCCAGCTATAGAAACCTTTTTTAGAACAAAATCTCATAATTTCTTTCATGTTCAATAGATAAGATTTCTTTTTCAAAAGATTGATAAAATCATTCTTTAATTTTAGTTTTTATTATATTTTAAGATAATATTAATTATTGAACCATGTGAAACTTCTTGTATACTATCACAGATTTGGTAGTTATGAGAGAATCCAGGTTTCTAGTACCTGGGATGAGAGGAATTCAAGAACTAGAAAAGAATGTTTCATTATAATCAAAAGGCTTTCTCATTAATCCCATGCTATTCAATAGTTGGCTTTATATTTGTTCAAAATTGCACCAACATGCATTTATTAAGCACCTACTTTGTGCAACTAAGGAGTTTATACTCCAATCATTTTCTTTAATTGATAGTTTCTTATGCAAGTTTTAATGTGTGGGGTTATCAGCTTTCTAATTCTCCAACCAGCATTCAAACTCTGACCCTAGAACCATAGAGTTTTAGTGATGACCTTTCAGATTGGATTGCCTAGTCCCTAAAAGTCATTTTGTAGTTATCTCCAAACCTTGTCATCTATATAACTTCCCCCTCATGCCTCCTCTTTCAGTTCTAGTTCCTCCATGTATTATTTTTCACCATTAGAATGGAAGCTCTTTGAGAGCAAGGGCTATTTTAATTGATATTTTTGTATCTTCATCACTTAACACAGTGCCTGCTAGTAAATATTTAATAAATGTATTAAAAATTATTACTATTTTTAAAAATTATTACTATTATTGGGATTAAATGACTTTCTCAGGGTCACACAGCTATTGTCAAGTGTCTGAGGTTAAATTTGAACTTAGGTCCTCCTGACTCTAAGGCACTGTAGCACCCACCTGCCCCAATAAATAATTTTAAAATACTATTTTATTTTTTCTATTATAAGCCAAGAATATTTTTAGCATTCATTTTTTCAATAGTATTTTATTTTTCCAAATACATGAAAAGACAGTTTTCAACATTTACCTTTGCAAAATGTTGTGTTCCAAATTTTTATTCCTCCATGTTCCCCTTCCCAAAACAGCAAGAAATACTATATAGGTCAAACATGTGTAATTCTTCCAAATATATTTCCATATTCATCATTTAGCATTCACTTTTACAAGAATTTAAATTTCAAATTTTTCTCCCTATCTCCCTTCTCTCTCCTCATCTGCAGTTTGATAAGTTTATACATATGCTATCATGTAAAACATTTATCCATATTAGTTGCAGTTGTGAAAGAAGAAACAAATTAAAATGGAAGGAAAACATTGTAAAGAATAAAGTAATTAAAAAAATTTTTTGATCATGTTCAGAGTCCATCAGTTCTTTCTCTGGTTATGGGTAACATTTGTATTTGTCTTGGATCATTATATTTCTGAGAAGAGCTGAGTCAGTCATAGTTGTTCACACAATGTTGCTTATACTATGTACAATGTTTTTCTGATACTGTTCATTTCACTTTGTATCAGTTTGTATAAGTCTTTTTTTTTTCCCCTGAGTCTGGGGTTAAGTGACTTGCTCAGGGTCACACAGTTAGGAAGTATTAAGTGTCTGAGACCAGATTTGAACTTGGGGTCTTCCTGATTTCAGGAGTGGAGCTCTATCCACTGAGCCACCTAGCTGCCCCAGTTTGTATAAGTCTTTTCAGGATTTTCTGAAATCTGCCTATTCATTTCTTAGAACATATTGATATTCAGTCATAATTATGTACTATAACTTATTCAGCCATTCCCCAAATAATGGTCATCCTCTCAATTTTTAATTCTTTGCCACCAAAAATTCATTTGTTACTTTTGAAAATTCATTCATGTATCACATAAATCCCATCTGAGTGTGGGTTCCTTCATTGTAAATATATATACTCCCATCAGACTGGTTTCTCTTGGAGAGAAGCACTAACCATTAATTGAGCATCAATTAAACAAAGTGAAATCAAGAATATTGTTAAAGTACCTACTGCCTTCAAGAAAATAGGCTCTGCCTTGGAAATACATGATAAAAATGAAAAACTCCTTCTCAAGAAGCTTGCCTTTTATTGGGAGGACATAACCTGCAGATAATTTGTCTTTTAAGTTTTCATGTGTGAATGATAATAGCAGAGTACTCATGATGAAAGATGCTATCCATGTCCAGAGAGAGAACTGATGAACTGAGTGCAAATTGAAGTATAATTTTTTTCACTTTCTTTACTTTTCTTTCTATTTTGGCAACATGACTAATATAGAAATGTTTTGCATGATTTCACATGTATAATTGATAGCATATTGCTTGCCTTCTCAATAAGTGGAAAAGGGGCTGGAGAGAAAGAATTTGGAACTCTAAATTAAAAAAATAAAATAAAAAATAAATTATAAATTTTAAAAAGTTTTCATGTTTACAGTCTTGTCACATTATCCCATCTGACTGGGAATTTCTTTGGGTAGACATTTGTTTCCCTTCCATCAGGTTCTATCTCTCTCTCACCTTTCTCAAAAAAATTGAAACCTTCCTTGCCTTCCCTTTTGCTGCTGGCTGTACCAGTCATGTTGGATATAGGAAAGCTATCAATATTGTTTCATCCCTTCAGCAAGGGTTGTTAATCTTTTGTCATGAACTCTCTCTTTCCTTAAGAATGTTTTAAAATGTATCCTTAAGGAGTTCTAGTGGGTTCCTATTGCTTCTAATTCAGAGGGTTTTTTTTCCCAATAATATTTTATTTTTCCATATATATATAAAGATGGTTTTCAATATTTATTTTTGTAAAAACGTTGTGTTCCAGATTTTTCTCTCTCCCTCTTTACTTCCCTCTTCCCAAGATAGCAAGCAATCTGATATGGGTTATAAATGTACAGTCCTTTCAAACATATTTCCAAATTTGTCGCACTGTACAAAACAAAAGGGAAAAAAAAAACCACAAGGAACAAACAAACAAACAAAAAGGTGAAAATACTGTTTTTTGAACCATATTCAGTCTCCATAGTTCTTTTCCTGAATATGGGTGGCATGTTCCCAAAGTCTATTAGAATTGTAGTTCAGGGGTTTTTAACCTCTTTGGCAATCTAGTGAAGCCTAAGGATTCTAACCCTTACCAGAATAATGTTTTTTTTGGAGGAGAGGGGAATGGGGTTAAGTGACTTGCCCAGGTTACACAGCTAGTAAGCTAGTCAAGTGCCTAAGACTGGATTTGAATTCAGGGTCTCCTGACTCCAGGGGCGGTACTCCTATCCACTGTACCACTACTGAACTGCCTCTCAGAATAATATTTTAAAAATACATATGATTACAAAGGAAGCCAATAGTATAGTAATAGAAAATATTATTTAAAGTTCAAAACTTCTGTTCTAAAAGGTACTTGAAAACTTTGTAGTTGTTCTTTGGACAAGGAACTCTTCTCAGATATGAAACAAGGAAAAAAGTTGAGAAGGTTGGAATACCTCATCTCCATCCAGTTATATGAGTAAATGATCTTTCCTTTTAGTTTTTGACTTGCCCAGAGTCACACAGCTAGTAAATGTCTGAGGCCAGTCCTCCTAATTCCAGAATTATTGCTCTATCCACTGTATCACCAACCTGCTCCAAGTAATGATCTTTCACACCCAGTATTCAGGGACTTGAAACTAATACTGTTCCTCAGTATTTCAGCAGCTTGCTAGTAGATCCCTCAGTGACAGCATTTCCTGCAATAGTACATTTTGACTCAGCTTTCCCATGCTTCCTTAACCCTTGTAAATTTTTTTTAACCATAAATTGTCCATAGATTTTACTATATGTCTCTGTCTTGTTCTCCAGATCCACTGTGATTTTGATCCTTTGGACATTGTAGGGATTCATTACTTGTGAATATAGTACATCATCATTAGAATATTCACTTTTGGACCTAGTTCTCTATCCATTTGCATTGTGTGTGAGAGAGAGAGAGAGAAAGGGAGGTACAGAGACAGAGAGAAGGAGAAGAGAGAGACAAAGATACATATTTGTTTGCATACACACACACGTGTGTGTGTGTACTGTTGTTATTCATTGTATCTGACTCTTTGTGATCCCTTTTGGGGTTTTCTTGGCAAAAATACTGGAAAGGTTTGCCATTTTATTTTTCAGCTCATTTTACAGATGAGGAAACTGAGGCAAACAGAGCTAAGTGACTTGGCTAATGTTACAAAGCTAGTGAGGGTCTGAAGTCAGACTTGAACTCAGAAAGGTGAATCTTCCTGACTCCAGGCCTGATTCTCTGTGCATTAAATTTAGCTGATATAAACATCCACCTTCATACATGTGTATATGTACATATATGCTCTCATAGATATGTGTTTACATACTTTTCCCCAATACAACTACCAGGCTTTTGAGAAATAATATCACGTAGGAATATAAAAATAAAATGAGATACACCAGTAAAAAAGTGAGAAAGTTAATAAGGCCCCTGTCTCTAGGAGATTTTCATGGTAATTGGGGCAGTTAGTGGCTGCTGAGGGCATAGTATACCAGGCCTGTAATCAGGAAGACTTGAATTCAGAAACTTACTAGCTATGTGATCTTGGGCAAGTCACTTAAAACAACAACAACAACAACAACAACAACAACTATATGACTCAGTTTCCCTGTCAGTAAAATAGAGATAAATAATAGTATCTACCTTTCGTGGCTGTCTGTTGTGAGAATGAAACTAGATAATAATTGTAAAGTGCTTAGCATAATTCCTTGTACATAGTGCTATATAAATGTTAGCTATTAATTAACAGAATGGAGACTTCCTGTGTTTTCTTTCACAACATGACTAATGTGGAAATATGTTTTGCATGACTGCACATGTATAACCTATGTCAAATTGCTTGCCTAAATGAGAAGGGAGGACAGAGAGAGAGAATGTGGAACTCAAAAACCAATTATTACAAATTTTACATGTAATAGGAAAAAATATATATTTTTAAAAAACAGCAACAAAATAGAATACAGCCTTCTACTAACCTCAGATTCGCAGCTCTGTAAAATCAGATTAGCTAACCTCTTATGGTCCTTAACAGTTCTGGCATTCATTCTGTGGTTCCTTGTGTCTCTGCATGTATAAAAGTATTAAGCTGATGTCAAGTTAAATCAAGTCAACTAGTATTTCTTAAGCATCTACTTATGTTTGAAGCACTGTACTAATTTCTGGCTTTATAAAACTAGGCAAGAAACTGTCTCTTATCTCAAGAAGCTCACAATCTCCAGGGAGAGACAATAGGCATATAACTATGTACAACCACACCCTGGCAAATCATTTGGGCTAAATTAGGTTGAGAGTAACTGAGGGATTAAAGTTCAGAATAACAAAACAAAAAAATTAAAATTATTTTTAAAAAACAGAAGGGAGATGGGAATAAGGAAATCACTTGTAAGAGAGATAGGGACTGAAATGGCCTACTTGTGTTGACTATAGATGGTGGGAGAAATAGGGAGCTATAATAAATGCTTAAGTAACCAGCCTCAGTTTCCTTAAATAAAGCAGGGATATTAATACCCATTTTGTTTACCTACCTTACAGAGTTGTGGTGAAGATCAAATACATTATAACTAACCATGCAATGCTGCATAAATGTAAGGTATTCTTCCTCCCCACATGGTTAACCATTGTTTTTTGAATTCCAAATTCTCCCCTTCCCTTTCTCTCCTCTCTCCTGACTTAGAAATGTATGATTATATGATAGATAACATCAAGACAGGGATATAATTTATTAATACAGTTTGAGTGGATGGCACAATTTCCATTTCTCTGAGAGTTAAGGCTCCATGAATTCCAACCTGAAAATTTATACCAAATAGTGACCTAATAATGGAAGAAAAAAAAAATTTAGCCAGAGACAGAAGGACCTAGTAAAGCCCAATGGGGATCCAAACTTAGGTCGAGGGTTTGAAGGAATTCTGGGTAGTGGCAAACTTTTTTAAGTCTGGAAGCCAGGAGACTTGTGAGTCCTATTTTCAACTCCTTTATAAAATAAGTTACTGCAGCTGTTCTAACTCAGGGTCCCTAGGTTTAAATTAGGCCAAGATTTCTCAATAATTGTATGCCCTCCCTCAAAAAGGATCAACACTTTACTTCCAAAGCTTCTCTGTTTGGGCTCTCCACTTTCCAGTTCCCACATCTGATTATCCCAATCTTGTCATTTGATGGTCTAATCTTCCAAACTTCCCAAATCCTGCATGCCTCAGTTGCCTACTACTGGATTTCAACCATGATTTGCTTTAGTCTCTGGACGTCTCACCAGCTTTCATGCCACATTGTGCCCCTTTCCCCTTTTCTAGTGCTTGGAACCGTAACTTGATCCTCAAAAGAGTATATCAGTCTACACCCTTGTGCTCCTCTCACCATCTCTATAATTTTCTAAACCAAAATATTCCTCCCAGGTCAGTACATCCTATATGTGTTCTCTCCCTCTCATTATTTTTGTATTAATATCCGTGGCTCTGAACATACTGTTTGATGCATAGTACAAATTTATTAAATGCCTTTCATTTATTCCTTCATTCTTCTTTCTAGAAGTGCTGATGGACCTAACTAAAGTATTCCTCTTTTATTTTGCCTTACTTCATCATTTATTCTTGCTTAGGGGTTGTTTTAAAAGTGTTCTTCAGTTATTTCATATTTATATTGCTCTTCCTCAACTATGCTGTAACCAGAGATTTTTCTAGGAATTTTTTTTTAACCTGAGGCGGATGGGGAGAAGGAGAACCATAGAAGAGACAGTGGAGGGAGGAGAGCAATGAGAGAGGGAGTAAGTTTGCCCTTCCCCTCTTCCCCCATGTCTTCTGGACCACAATCCCATCCCCTGGGTTCTTCCTGGAACCTGTCCTCTCTCTTCTCCCTTCTCTACCCTCTCCCTTTCCCCCTTCATCCCATGAGGTCTTGAGAATTGTAGAATGTTGGCATCTGAAGGAAAAACCCAGGCTTCTCTTTATGGTTCTAATTGTAATGTTCCTAAAGGCAAGAGACATTTCTATGAACTAGTATCCTCTGGTTTCAATTCCTTTGATTATACTTGAATGTTGCTTGTTAAAATGTTGAAAGTTGTTTAAATATTTCTTGAAATTTGTAAGCTTAAGGTATTAAAATGCCCTTTGTTAAGGAGACATTTTTGTTGTAATGTTATATATATTTTTGGTAATGTTATTTTAATTCCATTTATATGCCCAACCCTTCAAGTCCACATTGCCGGTCTTAACCCAGACTTCTGTATTGAGTATGTATGCTGTCTGCTGCTCTGGCCACTGTTGAGTGTGTCTAATTAAAGGTGACTTAACAAAGTAGAATTATCAAAGCCAGAGAAAATGACCTCTAAGATAAAAGTGTTGGCTCTTTATATCAGTCCTTCTAGGATCTAATGTCAGCTGACCTTGTCATACAAATGTGGCAACCAGAACAAGGGAGCCTGCCCACCAGTCCCTCACAATCAAGACGGAGCCTGACTTTGACAGATAGAAACCAGAGTTGATAAAAGCCCATTGTGGCAACTCCTAGGGAAGCCAGAAGCTATGGGGGGGCTCAGGGGTAAGCAGGCAGTTAACAACTCTTGAACATTTGTGAAAAGAATTACATAGGCCGCTGAGAGAGGAAGTCAAATCTAAATGAGGCCCTGGGGCTGCCATTTGGATGTGCCTCTGCCATCTACGGTGGGAAGGCTAACGGCAAAACCAGCAGGAAACCCGACCTGCCCAGCTGCTGAAAGGATGGAGCTGGAGGCAGAAGGAACACAGGAGCTGAAAGCAGGGAAGGAAAAGGAAGGATGGGATGGAAAACAGAGGACAGAGAAGGGAAGGGATGAGAAATCGAGGGGAGGGAAGGGAAAGGGAACATCCTTCAGTTTGGGGCTCTCCTACTGACACCTGGAGCATGAAACCCAATCACCCGCCAAAGGCAGGAAAAGCAACTGTGCTTTTAAAAAGGGCCAAGGGAGGAGAGAGGAGCCTCCCTGCAAAAGGGTGTCCAAAGCAATAAAATGCAGGAAAGGAGGAGGGCCCCGCGGTGGAAGTTGGTCTGGAAGTTATTTAGAAATATGCTCCCTTTCTGCTCAGCTCTTTAACGTGCTTTGCAAGTTCAGGCACCTCATCATTCTCTGGCCCCACTGTTCTCACAATAAAAAACAAAAAAAGCAGGAGACACACGAAGCTCTGAGAAGGATAAATGACTCTGGGGGAGGTAACAGTGAGGGAAGCTGGATGGGCAGCCCAGGGGAGAACCAAATAGGATATGAGGTTTTACTCAGAAATTTGGGGTTCAGATGGGGGTCAAGATCAGAGGCATACACTGAAGGCCTTTTGGGGAAGGGGAGCCAGATGGTGAGAGGAGGTTCATACAGAAATGAGCTCGAGATGGATGCAGAGTGGAACCTGGGATGACAGTTCAGTCTCCAGTTCCAAACCTGTGGATCAACCCCCCCATATCTACAGCTGACAGCTGGCCCAAGTGCTCTGGGAGAGGATATGGGCAGTTCAGGTCAGAGAACAGCATATGAATGACCTTCTCCTAGAATTAAAATGGGAATGAAAATCAAAACATTCTCAATGATCTATTTCCAGCTCATTTTCAGATTATTCATCCTCTCCAATTTCAGTGGGGCTTCCATCCTCAGCCCCTCACAACATACTCCAGTGATAAGCTAGCTGCTATGTCAAATCCTTTTTATACTAAGTAGAATCTGGTATATGAACCTGATTGGAAATATCACACTTTTTCACATTCCCACCCTAATTAACAAATTTCTCAAATCAAAATAAAGCAATTTAAAGGTTATGTGCTGCTAAGTCATCCATATCATCGTTTTCCTTTAATGAATTAATAATTTACATTTTTATAGGTTGAGAGCTGATAGGCACCTGCTTAACTTATAGTCAGAGTTAGTGGTCCCCACAACCAATGATGGCAAGTTACCTCATTCCCACCTCCTTCCACTCTCCAATTCAATAGCTCAACTGCTGACAAACTTTATCTGACACCAGGGAGATTCATTTCAGATTTGCCTGGAACAGAAACATCAAGTTCTTTTTACTCAGTTCAAGACTTTTCTCCTGGCTAGAAAGGCAAAGACACACGGCCCAAATCTGCCAGAAAGCTTTGTTCTAATCCCAGAATTCTAGCAAATAACACACACAGCCAAGATAGGGAATTTGGGTGTCATTTATTGAAGGCAGGTTACACAATTTGTACTCTCCCCCACGGCTGTTCCCATTCCTTCCACAATGTGAGCCACAAAGTTGTCTGGAAGGTCAGTGTCTCTGAATAAAAGAGCTAGGAACTCAGAATTGCACATAATTGGAGAGCGTATTCAGTCAGTGCTGAATGCAATCCCTCACACTGAGAGTTCCTCCTAAGCATTTTAAAAGAGGCTAGAGATGAGGGAGAAGCTTCCAGGTGGATCCCCTAAAGACCATTCCATCTTTAGAACCCTTTGGATTAGAGGAAGAGAAAATAATTTCCCTTATATCCCAGAAAGGCCAGCTTTCTCAGTACCAATCACATATATATGTGCTTCCATTAGTCCCACAGTTAATGATCAACCTCATGGCAATAGAAGGACCATTTCCTTCCTGAGACTCCACAGCACCTCCTCTAAACAAAATGCTGGAATGAATGGAGGGCTCCCTTCTCTAACAGCTAAGGCTCTGGGTGCTATCTTTTTTCTCATCATCTCTGGTCAAATGATGGAAAGCTCTAGTCTACATCAGTTCATTAAAGTTGTCCACTTGCGCATCTGTCTTTGCCCTTCTTCCTTTGACCTGTTTCCTGTTCCCAGAAGCACCGAGGTTGAACTTCTCCAGAAGATTGAGAGCATTGTTGCCCCAACCACTTGTTCAAGACAGATATTAGTTCTCGCTTAAAATTGGGATGGACAAGAGAGATGTAAAGAATGAAAGAGTTTAATCTCATGGAGAAATTAAAGATCCCAAAATGACTTTAATTTTATTTCCTTTGCTTAAGCCAAATCGTTAAATTTCACAGTGATTTTGGGTAGGAGGGGGGCAGGGAAAAGACTGTGGATTAGATCATGGTTGAGTGGGGTAGGATTGGTGAGGCCACAGGCTTCACTGGGGAAGCTGGAGGAGCACTGACTGTCCAGCAGGCAGGTAGGTGATGTTTCGAGAACGGGAAAGCTGGTATGCGATGTCCTCTGCAGCTTCCAGCTTACGAAGCTCTATTAGGCCATCTCCTGCAGTGGCCAGTGAATTGGCAATCAGCTCAGCTGCTTTGGAGTCACCCTCTGCTGAGATGATGGCTGCTTTCTTCTGTTGCTCAGCCTGAAAGAATTGGAAAGAGAGTCCACAATAAAGAGGAAACCAACCACCAATGAATGTAACTAACGAGCCAATGAATCCTAGTATGGAAAAACTCCATTTTTACCTGTAATTGTTGCCAGAGTGCCTTAGTGCTCTGAGTGTTTTCCTTAACTTATCTTAATTCAAGAGTCTATGTCAACTAGAAAGCTTTCTTGTCTACCTCAGTTCATTTTTTAAAAAGTTTTTTATTTTCAATATATATACATAAATAATTTTTGACATTCACCCCTACAAAATCCTGTGTTCTGATTTTTCCCTCCCTTCCCCCACTCACTCCCCTAGTTGGCCAAGTGATCCAATATATATTGAACATGTGCAATTCTTCTATACACATTTCCACAAATATCATGCTGCTCCAGAAAAATCAGATCAAAAAGGAAAAACAAAAACAAAAACCCGAAAAAGAAAACAAAATGCAAGCAACAACAAAAAGAGTGAAAATACTATGCTGTGGTCTGGTCCACATTCAATTCTCATTGTTCTCTCTCTGGGTGCAGATGGCTTTCTTCATCACAAGACCATTGGGATGCTCAGTTCATTTTTCAACACAACTCAACCTTTTTCCTTCTTCCAGTCCCTATACATAGCCAATTATTGTAAGGATTGATCTCTGCTGGCTCTATCTTATTTTCCAGACAGCCAACATCTCCTGCTCTGAACCAGATGAAGCCATGGACAAGGAAGGCAGAAAAAAGAATGGACATAAGGAGTTCCAGGATCAGTTGTCCCTCCCAACTCCCAATTCCTAAATAAAACAGAATGCCCATCACATCCAGCACTTTAAAGAAAAGAATTTGGCTTTTGTGTCTCTCTACAAATAAATGCTTAATGATTAATATCGGAACTCCCTGGTACCACATGGGTTCATTGGGAGGCATCTAATTTTATAGGAAGGAACTTAATTCCTTCCTATAGCTCCTGAGACCAGCTAAGTCCTTTTTGAGGACTACTTTTGGGTGCTTTTCCTATTAATGTCAACACAAATATACCTCTCCAATAAAAGCAATAGAGAAGACAATAAATTACACTTTAGAAGAATTTAAAGAAGGCATATTTAAAGGCATCTATGCTATGGTACCAACAGAACAAAATTTTTAATTTTTTATAAATTTTTCTTATTTTTAAAAAAGGGATTAAAAAAAAAACTAGGTTGAGGATGACATATTAAACCATTTACTGTTTCACTTAGTTCTGGAGTGAAGAGATAGGCTACATTTAGAGATGAAATCTAACTATTTTACATATCAGAATGGGAACCCTTAAAAATATCTATTTGAATTCAAGAAGTATACCACAAGATATTGAGTTCAACTGGAAGATAGAACTTTTCTTCCATAGGTCCACAGAAGACAATATAACGGTGATTCAAAAGGCTTTCTCAGAGAAGCTGAAAATATTCTGTGAGGAACACTTCTATTTATAGTATGGATATTTTTTATTTTAAGGATGATCTTTTCCTTTCTCCATAAGTCACTTAGGACTATAAATTCAAATGTCCCTACCAATCCCAGAGGACTATGGGATAGAAGTGTTTGAGTCCTGCCTCTTGATTCTCTCTTCTCCCCAAAATTATTCCAGAAGAACAAATGACAGAAAATAGATCTCCAGGCCACCCAGCAAATGGGAAAGCATGAAGGAAAAAGGAAAGAGAAAGAGAGGTTTCTGCCATCTGGTTGAACACTCACCTTTTCCACTACAAATCTGGCCCTCTCTGCTTCCTGCTGAGCCACCTGTTTGGCTTCTACTGCCTCCGTGAACTCCTTCCCAAAGGTCAGATGCGTCTGAAGGGAGAAAGGGAGCATAAGATGAGGAAGCATAATTGCTCACACAGCTTGGTCATGAGGCCCCCACAGCCTCAGGGAGGAAGAGAGGTCAGGAATGGTTCCAGCAGCTGGAGGAGCCAGTGAGGCCAGAAACTTCCCTCTCTCCTCCATACTCTGGTCCAAATAGTTTTCACTAAAGGTTCTATAGAAGTCCCGAAATATCCAACTTTGTATGGTTCTGTCACACCCAATATAGCAATTTCACACTGAAAGCGACAGCTGGAGCTTTTCACAATAGTCTGTAAGCATTAGAAGAAACTGGCTCCAGCCTTCCTTAGGGAGCTTATACAACTCAGGCCCCCCACCTCCAGATAGTTTTCTCTCAGGGTCCTTTGATTTCCCCTGCTTAAAGCTCCAAAGATGGCCAGATGGAAAAACTGAGTCTCAGATAGGTGAGGATTTGGCCAGCTCAATGACCCAGGAGAACAATGCACTACCCTTATGGATTATCCAGTCCCACTGACTTCTCTAAATCTTGTGGCCAATTCATTTCTCAGTAGCACCTCCATTACAGGCTGGAAAGAGAAAGAGCTCAAATTAGAGCCTTCTGGTAAAAGGATAAAGAAGAGCAAGGCAGGTAAAACCACTTCTCTTTACAAAGGGTTCCAGATACCTATTATCTATACATCTGTTCTCCAAATAACATGGATAATTGAATCACCTGGCTAGTCAAATATATGCTAACAAATCCTAAGAACAGTGGGGATTACATCACAGGACTGCTACTAGAAGCCAGTTAAAGAGCAATCAATGTGTTTACCCTTTTAGTTTTTTAAATGAAGGAAAATAAAGTCTTGGTTTTTCTATCAGATTTTGTTTCCTTGCCTATACTCAACATTACAGCATTACAACTTTGTGCCCCATTCCTAATAACCTCTTTCAGAATTGCAGCTGTCTGACTGCTGGCTTAGCTTTTAATCTATTTTAGTTAGTTTTGGGGAGGAGGGGCACACATGTAGTACTGAGACAGAAGCTACTGCAAAAATGAAAGGCCTTGGTGTAAATGAAGTAGAATTAGATTTCACTACAAAGGGACTAGTAGTGAAGGGTAACATTTTCCTACAAAAATATCGCATGCTACTAAGATAAAGTTTCTTGTGGGCAGCCCACATTTTCCCAGAGAATAATATATGGATAAAGCTTAACAAAATGCTAACTTGTTAGCTTCTTACTTAGTGCATTCTCACATTTACAGTGTGGAACTTTAGGAACATTCTGTGCCATTGGCCAAAAGGCTGCAAATATATATTTCACCAACAGGGGGAGCTCGGAGAGTCCTCTTATGCACCTATTCCAAGGCCTGACTGCTGTCTCTGGATTTTTAAAGAGAGTGAATGGGGTGGGTGTTGGGGAAGAGAGGGTGACTGTTTGAACAGCTGCATATGCTTGGGGGAAAACGGTGCCTTTTGCTAGCAACGTGCTGTAGAATGGAACAGGAAACACTCTCCCTCACCACCCTCCTGGACAAATTGCTCCAAATGACTTTTCCCAGAGTATCTAGAAACACGAACCCTTTTCCACACTTTCCTTGATCTGAAATGCTATCCTGCCTGTATTGTTTTCTATCTGGGCTATGACATTCAGTGCCATATAATGGCCATATAAATACACGGACTATAATATCTCAAGAGATGGCTTATGCCTTGGAGATGTCCCTTACTCCTCATATCAAGTTTTGGGGAGATACTGTCTCAACTTTCACTGGGGTCTTTCTGATGCTCAACTGACAAATGTCAGAACAGGGGTATTCTGGAATTCCCAGGGGTCAGTCAGGGAGGTCTAACGTGGAGAGAAATTGTTAGAGCTCTGCTCAGGTTTTCCCCCTTATTGTAGTTAGCTTCTTCCCATGTCAAACAGGGTTAATGAGACTTCCCTTCCTGTAAGAAGAGCTCACATTTCTATAGGGGAGAA
The DNA here is from genome assembly GCF_048593235.1 of Sminthopsis crassicaudata. NCBI lineage: Eukaryota > Metazoa > Chordata > Mammalia > Dasyuromorphia > Dasyuridae > Sminthopsis > Sminthopsis crassicaudata. The sequence continues at coordinate 346,574,638 of NC_133620.1, read as the reverse complement.
AGAGATGCAATGGCAAAGAAGAGTCTGGGAAGGGCTAAGGGTTATAAGAAAAATGTGCATGGCAGAGGGCAACTTTCTAAGTTTTCAGACTTGTGTAGAGACAGCTAAAGCTTAAAAAAACTCCAAGAAAACCGCTTTATATTGACAAGAAGCCTCAGCACTTTCAGGTCTAACATGACTCTCAGTTATTGGCCTCAATATATGGCAGAGGGTGGCATATATTGGCAAGAGAGAAACTGCAAAGTTATAGGAATAGTCCAGTATGAAATCAGAGGTAACAGAATCTTACCAAAGAAACATCATCTAGGATGAGCCCAAAGGTTGCAGCTCGCTCTGTGAGGTCATCACTCACTTGTCTGGAGACCAGTTCTCTCTGGGTAATCAATTCTCCAGCATCAAATCGAGCCTAGCTCAAAAGAAAATTAGAAAACAGGAGATTTGTGAGGAAGAAGGGAAACAAACCAAGAAACCATACCTAGATCCTAATCAAACAAAAGTTAAATTTCCCTGCACCTGGCAATATGTAAGAGGTCTGGTTCCAGCTCACAAGATTACTTACTACTACTGACTTGAGGATCTCAGTGGTGATGGATGGCAGCACCCGCTCGTCGTAGTCCTCGCCAATGCTGGTGAAGATTCGGGGCAGCTGATTAGCAACAGGCCGGAAGAGAATACGAAGAGTGATATTGACATTCTGTAAATCTGTATTCAGGGAAGAAAAAAGGTGACATGACAAATTAGGTTTGGGAAGCACAAAAATCTCACATGACCAATTTCCCATCCCAAACTTGTCCCAACTAAGAAAAGAAGCCAATTAATCTGGATGTTTTAGGGTCAGGAAACTACCCTGAAGCACTTGATCCCACTGACCACATTCTCCTCCTAGATTTCTTCTTCTTTCTACAACATTGTCCTCTCTTGATTCTCCTAGCTATCAGGCCACTATTTCCTAGTATTTTTTCCCAGATTACTGTGAAGGTCTCATCTTTATCTGTGGATGTACCTCATGATTTTGTCTTGTGTCTTGCCTACCCATATCTTTTCTATCAGGTTTGATGATCATATCTGTGCACATGACTCCCAAGTCTATATAAGGGTCCTCTTTCAAGTTCTTCATCATCAGTGGGTTGGCACAAAGGCACTGACTAGTCTAAAGGGGTTTCTTACCCCAGTCCAGGGATGCTGCTCCTAATACTTCATCAAAAGATTTAAACACATGCACACGTGCGCCCCCCCCGCTTATACTTCCTTTGGTAAGTTTACTGGACTTTTACAATTGGAAATCCCATAGGCATGTCAAATTCAGGTCCAAAAGCAGAATTTATCATCTTCTCCCTGTGCCTCAACTGATCTGTCTTCATAACTCCTACTATGTTTTAGTTATACAGGTTTGGAAACTCGGAATGATTCTTGAATGCTCACTCTCTCTCAATCCACTTATCTTTTCAGTTGCCAATTCTGATTGATTTTATGTCCATGATACTTCTTATACCTGTTCCCTTCCTCTACTCACAGGATCACTGTCCTAGTACAGGTTCTTACCACTTCTTGCCTGAACTATTTTGAGAGTTTCTTAATTGATCTCCTTGCCTTAGGATTCTTGTCTCTTCACTTCATTCTTCACCCAAATTCCAAATTCCAAATTGATATTCCTAAAGCCCAGGTCTGACTATGTTATTCCTTATTCAAAACTCTATAGCTCTTCCTTCCCCAAGAATAAAACTTTTGGAAGGTATTTAAATATAAAGCTTTTAGAGTTCCAGTCCAACCTTCAAAGTTTATTACACATTATTCCACTATGATCGCTAAGTTTCAGCCAAAATGGCCTTCCTGTTCCTTGTACACAACCTTCTACTTTTTGTTCTTCATTCCTGGGTTAAATGCCCTTCTCACTTCTATCTGTTAGAATGCTGAGATCTCTTTAAAATCTGGTACAAGGCTTTATGCATCTATTGTTTATATGCTCTGTGTGTGTGTGTGTATTTGTATACACACATGCTTACAGATCCTAAAAGGGCACCTACCACATGACATTAGTCAATTAGAGATTTTCCAAAGAAGATGGATAACTTTTCATTTTATTCCAAGCCTTCCTGGATTATCAGCAATTAAGACCGAATACATGACAAAGAAAACCAACAAACCTACTATGTGCTAGGTACTGAGAAGAAGCCCAATATGTCAAATAAAAAGAAAGATAAATGATGTCATAACTTGAAACAAAGATAGTCCTTCAGAACCCCAGGAGTATAACCCACTTTTCCCCAAGGTTAGGAGAATTTCCTCATCACACACATCCCATTTGTCATTACTTTTCACTATGGAGGTTACAATAAAAAATAGCATTTTACATTTATATAATGCTTTTAAGATTGCAAACCACTTTCCATATATATTCTAGGTTAGTTTTCAAAACATCTCTGAAAGGAAGCAGAATATAGATGGGAAAACTGAGGCATACAGGTTACCTGAATTCCTATAGTTATTAAATGGAAATGCTAAGACTCAAAGCTAAGTCATTCTCTTAGTCTGGCATCTTCCTTACAACACTGTTTCCTATAGTATGACAGATAGTAATTTTTGTTCTAAAGTAAACCTTTCAGCAATGTATTGGTATTTATAAAGACCCCTTCTCCAAAACTATTAGTCAAAAAGAAAGATTAACTTCACTATCTGATAGTCCTATATTCCACCCTAAAAAATTATGGGTAGAGAGAGATGATTCTGAAGAAACAGGAAAACAAAAAAGAATCTGCCTTCAAGGACCCTTCCAACTTAGCTGGAAAAGAGAACACATGAGAAATCCCTAAAGAACAAAGTAGCACAGCATTTAATGCATATAATATGGGAGGGAGTTCAGAGTTAGGTTTTCCAAGTTCAAATTCCAATGAGCTCACTCCAGCCAACTTTCATCTCCTCTCTTGGCACCAGATAAATAGATACCAAAAAAAAAGTACCTCAGTGCCGCCTGGCTAAGCTTTACTAAGTAGTTTAAAAAACACCCAATCATCCAAGGTGGATCAAAAAGACCACCATGATGTTTTATTTACCAATTTCAATATGGTAAAGCAATAATTGCAGCAAAACTGTTATTCACATACAAAGAGAGTATTAATGATAAACCCCTACCTAAAGCACAAACTAGGTGGGAGAGTGAGAACGGGGAAGGAAAAAACAGAGTGGGTAGAAGTATTACATTTTTATATTTCATGTATGTACAAACATTTAACTATACTTATAATTTTCACAGCTCATATCTTGTTCATACCAAAAAAACTGTTCAAAGGTTTATGCTCTACAGAGTCATAGCTTACCCTCTCCTTGTGTCCTAATTATATTATGATAGAAACTCACAGAAAAATGAAATATATATCTTCTTTAATTACCATGGGGACTTCTATCAAATGATCACTGGGATTTTGCTAGCATTTAGCAGTGGCTGAACCATTTTTCAGTCACATCTGACTCTTTGTGACCCCCCCACTTGAGATTTTCTTGGTAAAAATACTGGAATGATTGACCATTTCCTTGTCCAGATCACTTTACAGATGAGCAAACTGAGGCAAACAGGGTGAAATGACCTGCCTAGGCTCACATAGCTAGTTAAGTGTCTGAGGTCAGATTTGAACTCAAGAAACTAAGTTTTCCTGAATCCAGGTCTGGTACTCTATCCACTGCAACACTTAGCTGCCCCCATCTATCAGAGCAAATGACAAATACGTTTTGGGGTCAACTAAGAATCCATAGCTATTTTTCCATAGAAACTCATAAAGAATACTCACCCTTGCTACCAGTGATTACTGGGACATTCCGTGGCCGGGAACGGCAGTCAAAAATAATTGGTTTCTGTACCCATGGGATGAGAAAATGAGTCCCTTCCCCTACAACAATGTCTTGGACTCCACGGAACCTATCAAAGATGACAGCTCTGTGGCCAGCATCCACTAGAAAGCAAGAAGGAAAAGAGCAAGTCAAGTAAATGAACTTACTGATAAACTTTTTTACATATCTGATAGGATGACTTGGCATAAAACATGCTCATTTAGTAAGCCTTCATTCTTTTGATTCCTCTTCCTGAACTTCTGTGTCCCTAAAGGATTCTAAAGAGTTACGTAAGCAAGTAATCACTTCCTATACCATGTGCTTCCCCAAGGACTTAGGTAATAGGATCTGTTCTCTAACATCATTTCTCATTGGAAGATAAAATTGCTGATTTATGATTAACCATGCTCTCCTTTGCTCCCCTGAGCATATTTCCATGAATATACAATCCACATTAAAAATCTGTATCTGGATCATCACCACTGGAGTCATATGCATACTTTCAACTTACCTGAATGCTTTTCAGGTGCAACACTCCCAATGGGGAGTTTGACATTTAGAACCTCCACTTTTAATTTTCTGATGTCTTTGTTTTTCTCAAAGCATTATATGGGAGTGAGTGACATTCATGTTCACTAAGTCAAAGATCATGTCACTAGTAAGTCCTGCATCCATTTGTATAAATGTGAATATTGGAGCACTAGAGAAAGTGTCCCAGGGCCCCAGAAGTTGCCCTCTGATGCTTTTGGAAATTTGGCATCTCTACTTCTTAAGCCTCGACATTGCCATGAAGTTCTTTTGGTCAAACCTGTATGTCCAGAAAGCTGCTTCTTGGCTGTGCACTTGGGATGTGCTACTTTAATTATACAAAAGCAGTTGTGGGATCTGATAGGCTCCCCCAAAACTACATGGGGCCCAATGTGGAAATATTCACCCAAGGTAGAAAGAAAGTGATATCTGTTATCTGATTAAATACTTTTTTTTAACAGGGTAGAACATCAAAGGAAGGAATATTTGTAAACAAAAAGTGAAAAGAACCAAAGCTTAAAAAGTTATACAAGGTCTTTTTTAAATAGCAAGAAATCCCAATTGTGAATATACACAGTATGGAAAGGACTGGGTAGGCCAGTTTTATCAGACAACCATTTCCATGGATAATCATCACTATCGGGGGTGTTACACTGGACAATAGGAACCCTTAGTAGGAGTCAGAAAACTGCTCTTCTTCAGTGCCTCACCATTATATAAGGCAGAGTTGACAACTCCTCCTACAACAGCTAAGCCCAGGCCAAACTTGCCAACAGCTTCAAACAGTTTAGCAGCCATGTCTCCTTCAGATGGTCTTGGTCTTCTGTTCTCTTAGACCTACAGGGAAAAAACAAAAAGCTAGTCTGGCCCATACGTGTCTTAGGGAAAACTCATTCCCAACCATTATTTTTATTTTCTAATTAGGCTAAGATTTCTATTTTCTTGAGGGTTCTACCCATCCTTACTCCAGCAGGTTAACGCTCAAAGACATTTAAAATTAAGTCATGGATCTTGTGTTCATCCTCAGTTGAAACACTAGATGACAAGGATGGGGGCTGGGACTGGCTTGGGAAAGGTAGGGTATGGTATTTCTCAGACCAAAATCATGGGCCTGGTCTCTAATACTATTTAACTATACTGTAAAAGCTCCTTCCCCCTGACAAATAAAAACTAGATTCCAGCAGTCACAGTGGGAATGAGGTGACAGGACAGGGATTTCATCAAATACCATTGCAATATTAAAAAAAAAAAAAAAAAATCAATGTACAATACAACACTTATAGTAGGTTTACTAACACCATTATCCATTATGAAGAATGTCATGTTATTAGAGGAAAGAAAGATTGCACGTAAAAGTCCTTTGGAAGAATGATAGCATGAAACTGGAGTTCCAGGGAAAATGATAAGTAGGGATAGATTCTTGCAAAGTTAGGAAAGTTTTTCAGAGACTAAAAGAAATTAACAAGACTTCAGAAACCAGAAATTTCATTTAACCATAGAGATGGTCTCATTATTTTCCCCTCCCCTCAATTTTATATTATTCCTCTCCAATATACTATAGTTTAAATGTATAGGTTTTATAGCTATTATAAGGTATAAGGACAAGGACTGGACTTGTAACTTCATTGTAATAAATGAAGGCTCTTTTTTGTATAATGGACCCTTTTGGAAATTTGGTAAAATCTATGGATCTTGCCTCAGAATGTTCATTGCGTACAATCAAAGGAAATGCTAAATTTCAGTTTGACATTAGTAAAAATAAAGACAATTTTTTTCTCATCTAAAAGCTATCCTTGGACCTCAAGTTTAAGAGCTCCTGGTACAGGGTGAGGAAATTTCTAGCAATGCAGGTTAGTACCTTCTCTGCAATTTATGGTCTTAGAGCTGCCGGAGCACTGGGGAAGTTAGCTGACTGGCCCAGAGACACAAGCTAGCGGGGTAAAAAAAAAAGGATTCAAACCTGGATCTTCCAGGCTTTGAGGTCTTTCTGTCTGTATCTGTATTGCTAAGAAAGGCTTCAAAGACCAAATAGATCAAACTTTTCATTTACAGACACAGAAATTGAAAATCACAGAATTCAAGCTGGGCCTAGATTTTCTGACTCGTAAATTCACGTCTTTTTCACTAACACTAGGCTACCAACTCTCAAACTCTTTTTGCCTCCTAGGAGTCCCCTACCTTTTTTTCTTTCCAACTCTCCTACTATCCCACTAAGCTTGGCCTTCCCCCTCCAGCCTGCTCCCTTAGCCTCCTCACAGTGGGGATGAGGTGAGAATATGGGGAACTGGTCAACTCCTCTTCTCCCTCAACTTCTCCCATTCTCCTCAGCTTCCTCTCTATTCTCTCCCTCAGGTTTCCATTCTTTCTCAGTTCCCCCTCTGTTCTTTCCCTGTTTCCGCCATTCTCTCCTTCAGTCCCCTCCCACTTTCTCCCTCAGTTTCCCCCCATTCTCTTTCGCAATTCCCTCCCATTCTTTCTCAATTCTCCCTCCCATTCTCTCCCTAGCCTCCCCCTCCCCCGCCATTCTCTCCCTCTCGTCATTCTTTCAGTTCCCCTTATTCTCCCCCAGTGCCCCTCCATTCTCTTCCTCAGTTTCCCCTCCATTCTCTCCCTCGGCTTCCTCACATTTCCTTTCTCATTCTGGCTCTCAGCCCCTCTGCTCTTCTTCCCTTCCTCCATTACCTCCTTCTGTCCTAAAACCTCCTCCCACTTCTCCTCCCTTATGTATCCCACGGGAGTACACAGAAGCAGGACACGGCGCGGCGGTTATTAAAAGGGCCCAAACCCTTAGCTCACCAGACACAACTCTGACCTCCACATGAATTCCCCAACCCTACTTACTGCGCCTGCGTCGAGTCCCGCCTTTCCTTCACCGCCCCTTCTTGAAGGACCTTTCTTCTTACTGGTTGACAAGGACGTGCCGCCTTCTGGGATTGGTAGTTCGATACTGGGTCCTAGGTCCCTATTTTTGTAATAAGAGGAAACTACGACTCCCGGGATGCCTCGCTGCCTTCTAGCTTGTGAAGAAACTCCTTTCCCATTGGTTTGGACTGTATGAAATTAGCCCCAAAGGCTTCTGGGGTTGTAGTTCACTTGGGATGATTGCACGTGCCTCCGGAAGCGTCTATTAAGCCCTTGAATCTGGGGAGTTAACTCCTGGGGTTGGCCCTCGGGCTAAAGTTGAAGGGAAAGGCAGAAGAGAAAGGGCACCGAGTTCTCACGGCCGAGACTTGGCAGTGATTTTGTTAGTTTCCTCTTCCTTGACTTGCGTTTCTACTTGTCGACCAGAGTCTGTGTGTGCTTGGATTCTGTAGGGTCCGAGATGGACAGGCGGAAGCTTTTCATTCTGCAAACGAGGAAACTGAGGCACAGAAAAGTGAAGTGGGGATCGCAAGCCAGGGCTGCGAATCTCCTCACGCGCTATTGGTCCGCCTCGAGATGCAGACCTTGATGCGATCACCGCCACTTCTGCTAAGTCCATTTCTGCGCTGTGTATGAGAGGTGCAAAGCACTGGTCTGGGGTACCTACACAGCCTAGACGCGGAACGTGTTTCCGCGTGGTTGAAAGTAAATATGTAAATATCTATGTAAATATTCATGTAAATATGTAAATATTCATGTAAATATTAAAATGTAGGTCTTTCTAATCTTCAGAACTCAGCTTGCCCATCACGAAATGCAGAAATCCTGAACACTGATTTTACCTGCTTCCTAATTCTTTTCATCTCTGACTTTTTATTACTTCCACATTGCCAAGGTCACGCCCTTGGAAGTGAGTGCTGTCCAAGAATGGTATAAGGGATCTAGAGGGGATTGTCCTAGTGCTAGACTATTGGGGATTGTGTAGGCACAAGACGTCCGAGGATGCGGTAGTCCGACACTTAGTTCCTGTTGAGTAAACACCAAAGTAAGCATTTCTAAAAGTAGTTAATTGACTATAGCGTGGAAGAAATATTATGATGGAAAAGACAGTGCCTGGGAGGCAGAAAAGGAGAAGTCATTTATTTATTAAGCATCTACTCAGCACTGTACTAAAGAATACAAATACAAAAATGAGACAGTTTACATTCTAATGAGGGGAATGTAACATTCACATAAATCTAGGATTTAATTTTTAAAATTTTATTTTTTTATTTACATATTATATTATTATTTATATTTATTTTTTGTTTTTTTATTTTAAATTTTATTTTTATAGCTTTTTATTTACAAAACATATGCATGGGTAATTTTTCAACATTGACAATTGCAAAAACTTCTGTTCCAATTTTTCCCCTTCCTCCCTCCCCCAGATGGCAGGTTGTCTAATACATGTTAAATATGTTCAAGTTTATGTTAAATACAATATATGTATACATATTTATAGTTATCTTGTTGCACAGAAAAGATTGGATTTAGAAAGAAGGTGAAAATAACCTGGGAAGAAAAAAACAAAAATGCAAGCAAACAGTAACAGAAAGAGTGGAAATGTTATGTTGTGGTCCATACTCATTTCCCATAGTTCTCTCTCTGGGTGTAACTGGTTCTGTACATTACAGATCAATTGGAACTGACTTGGATTCTCTCATTGTTGAAGAGAGCCACGCCCATTAGAATTGATCATCGTGTAGTATTGTTGTTGCCATGTATAATGATCTCCTGGTTCTGCTCATTTCACTCAGCATCAGTTCATGTAAATTTCTCCAAGCCTCTCTGTATTATCCTGCTGGTCATTTCTTATAGAACAGGAATATGTAAATTTTTTTTTTTTTTTAATGCAGTGATTTTGAGAATGGGGGTAATAATGTCATAAAAGATGGTCAGATTCTTTAAAAGGCAGGATGGCATCATGAATGGAATAAATGCATGAAAAGGACTCATTAACAGCCTGTTGCTGTTGAATTGTTTTAATTGTGTCCAACACTTCATGACCCATTTATGATTTTCTTGGCAGAGATACTGGAGGGGTTTGCCATTTCCTTCTCCAGCTCATTTTACATATCAGGAAACCAAGGCAAACAGGATTGAGTGACTTGCCCAACTAATAAGTGTCTGTAGCCAGATTTAAAGTTAGAAGATGTCTTCCTGACTCTAGGCCTGGTATTGTATTCATTGCACCATCTAAATGCTCTTTATACTGCCTGTCTTACTTGGGTATTGGAGATAAAGTACTTTATAAACCTTAAGTCTGAAGAAATGGAGTTGTAGTATTCTATTATCAGCTACATAAAGAATTTAATAAATAATTCTGGATCGGCCTGAGAACTTAACTATGCTTTAACAGCTTGTTTCATTGCCCATCTTCAGTTCCCAGTCTCAGTCCCAAGCTGTGCTAGCAGCAGAGGAGTGGAGACACAAGTTCTAGTTCCAGGGTGGAAAAGAATGCTTGTGGTTCCTCACAGATCAGAGTGCAAGGCAAAAGAGCAGTGACTGCATCTCTCCTTAGATCATACCACTTTGGAAGGATTAAAAACTTAAAGATCCCCAGAACTAGTGCTGAAAGCCACAGCACAAAAAAATCCCTGAAGCTTGGAACAGTGCCCCTTCCACTCCAGGAGAAGAGCTCAACCTTAAAATAAAATAAAATAGCTGGAAAAATGAACAAACAACAACAAAAAAAGAACCTCGTGATAGAAAGTTATTATGAAGGTTAAAACACAAACTCAGAAGAAAACAAAGTCAAAACAGCTACATCCAAAACCTCAAAGAAAAATGTGAATCGATCTTAGCTCCTTCCTCCCTACCAAAAAAAAGAATTCATGGGGACAGCTGGATGGCACAGTGGATAGAGCACTGGCCTTGAAGTCAGGAAGATCTGAGTTCAATCTGGCCTCAGACACTTAATACTACCTGGCTGTATAACCCTGGGCAAGTCACTTAACCTCAATTGCTTCAGCAAAAACAAAAACAAGAATTCATCGAAGAGCTCAAATTTTTAAAAATAAATTTAGTAAGAGAGAAAATTGGGCAGCTAAATGCAAATTATGCAAGAAAATCATGAAAAAAGAATCAACATCTTGGTAAAGGAGGGTCAAAAATTATTGAAGAAAACAATACTTTAAAAAAACAGAACAGGCCTAATGGTAGAGACACAAAAATCTACTGAAGAGAAGGATTCCTTTAAAAACAGAGTTTTCCAAAAGGGAAATGATGTTCAAAAATTCATTAAAGAAAATAATTTCTTAAAAAGTAGAATTGGGGGCAGCTAGATGGTACAGTGGATAGAACATCAACTCTGAAGTCAGAAGGACCTGAGTTCAAACTGACATCAGACACTTAACGCTTACTAGCTGTGTGACCCTGGGCAAGTCACTTAACCCCAATTGCCTCAGCAAAACAAACAAACAAACAAACAAAAACCAAAAATAGAATTGGCCAAATGGAAAAGGATATACAAAAGCTTACTAATGACAATATTTCCTTAAAAAGTGGAATTGAGCAAGTTGAAGTTAATGACTCTAAGAAACAGTAAAACAAAATGAAAAGAATGAAAATATATAAGAAAATGTGAATATCTCATTGGAAAAACAACTGATTTACATTGAGAAGAGATAATTTAAGAATTATTGGACTAATAGGAAACCATGATCAAATGAAAAGCTTAGACAGCATATTTCAAGAAAATTATCAAGGAAAACTGTTCTGATATCTTAGAATCAGAAGGCAGAATAGAAATTAAAGGAATTTGCCTTTACATTTGCCTTTTTTAAAAATTATAGCTTTTTATTTACAAGATATATATGTATGGGTAATTTTTCAGCATTGACAATTGCAAAACTTTTTGTTCCAGTTTTTCCCCTCCTTCCCTCACTCCCTCCCCCAGATGGCAGGTTGACCAATATATGTTAAATATGTTAAAGCATATGTTAAATACAATATATGTATGTATGTCCATACAGTTATTTTGCTGTACAAAAAGAATCAGACTTTGGGGCAGCTAGGTGGCGCAGTGGATAGAGCACTAGCCCTGAATTCAGGAGGACCCGAATTCAAATTTGATCTCAGACACTTAACACTTCCTAACTGTGTGACCCTAGGCAAGTCTTAGGGAAAAAAAAAAGAATGTGGTATATGTAATACCTGTACAATCAATTAAACATATTTCCACATCCATCATATTGTAAAAGAAGAATCAGACTTTGAAATAGTGTACAATTAACCTGTGAAGGAAATAAAAAATGCAGGTACACAAAAATAGAGGGATTGGAAATTCTATGTAGTGGTTCATACTCATTTCCCAGAGTTCTTTCACTAGGTGTAGCTGGTTCAATTCATTACTGCTTTGTTGGAACTGATTTGGTTCATCTCATTGATGAAGAGGGCCACATCCATCAGAATTGATCATCATATAGCATTGTTGTTGAAGTATATAATGATTTCCTGGTTCTGCTCATTTCACTCAGCAGCAGTTCATGTAAGTCTCTCCAGGTCTTTCTGAAATCATCCTGTTGGTCATTTCTTACAGAACCATAATATTCCATAACATTCATATACCACAATTTATTCATCCATTCTCCAATTGATGGGCATCCACTCAGTTTCCAGTTTCTGGCCACTACAAAGAAGGAATTTGCCAACCTCTTCAAAGAAATCCCAAAGTAAAAATTCTTAGTAATATGGCCAAAATTCAGAGTTCCCAAGTCAAAGAGAAAATACTGTAAACAGTCAGAAAAAATCAATTCAAATATCATGCAACCATAGGCAGTATAACACAAAATTTAGCAACTTACACTTTAACAAATTGAAGGACATGACATATTCCAGAAAGAAAGGAGTTAGAATTACAAATAAGAATCACCTATGCAGCAATACTGAATATAATGCTTCAGGAGAAAAAATGGATATTTAATTCAATAGAGGACTGATGAAAAGACCAGAGCTGAATAGAAAATCTGATTTTTAGATACAAGACTTAAGAGAAGCATAAAAAAATAAAGAGAAAAGAGAAATCACCAGAAATTTAATAAGGTAAAACTCTTTACATTCCTACATGGAAGATATTTGTAACTCCTAAGAATTTCATTATTATTGGATAGTTAGAAGACAGAGGGCATGGATGTGAGTTGATTTTGATGGGATGATATCTTTAAAAAATAAAATTAAGGGATTAGAAAGAGGAATGTATTGGGAGAAGGAGGAAGGATAAGGTAAAATGGAGAAAATTGTATCACATAAAAAGGCATAAAAGAGCTTTTCCAATGGAGGGGAAGATGGCAGGATGGTGGGCAATGCTTTCAGTAGAACTAATTGAAAAAGGGAATAGCACACACTCAGGTATAAAAATCTATTTTATCCTACAGGAAAGCAGGAAAGAAGGGCAATAAGAGAAGGGAGGGTATATAGGAAGAGACAGTGGTCATAAGCAAAACAATTTTGAGGAAAGACAAGGTAATAGGAAAAAACAGTATGGAGGGAAATGCACAATAACTATAATTGAAAAAAAATTCACAACAAATTTCTTTGAGAAAGACATCATTTCTCAAATATATAGAAAATTTAGTCAAATTTATAAAAATACAAGTCATTTCCAAATGATGTCATCAAATGATATTTATAGTTTTCAGATGAAGACATCAAAGATACCTAGTCATATGGAAAAATGCTCTTAAATATCTATTTATTAGAGAAAGGCAAATTAAAACAATTCAGAGGTGTCACACCACACCTATCAGATTGGTTAACTTGACAGAAAAGGAAAATGACAAATGTTGATGGAGAAGTGGGAAAATTGGAGTGTTAAAAGATTGTTGGTAGAATTGTAAATTGATCTAACCATTCTGGAGTTCAATTTGGATCTATTCCCAAAAGGCTTTAAAAATACCACCAAAAAGATTTTAAAAAAAGATAAGGGGCGGGGGAGAAGGACCTATATGTATAAAAATATTTATAGCAACTTTTTTTTTTTTTGTGGTAGCACAAATTGGAAATTGAATGGATTCTCATCAATCAGGATATGGCTGTTGTAGAATATGGTTGTGATGGAATACTAATTGTGCTGTAAGAAATGACAATCAGAAAAAAGCTAGAAAGACTTCTATGATTTGATGCAAAATAAAGTAAACAGAACTAGGAGAACATTGTTTGTAGTAAATGCAATCTTGTCCAATGATTAACTATGAATGACTTAATTATTCTCAGGAATACAATGATCTAAGGTAGTTCTGAAGGATTTATGATGAAAAACATTATCTACCTCCAGAGAAAGAACTAATGTAGTCTGAATGCAGATTGAAGCATACTTTAAAAAAACAATAATTTTATTTTCTTGGTGGATTTTTTTTCGTCTATGTTTTCTTTCATAGCATGACTAATATGGAAATATGTTTTGCATGAATGCACACGTATAACCTATATCAAATTGCTTGCCTTCTCAATGAGGGAAAGAAGAAGAAGTGAGGGAGAACATTTGCAACTCAAAATTTTAAAAATTATTTTTACATGTAATTGGAAAAAATTTTTTAAAAGAATGTGTCTGGAGTATTGGAAATCTAATCAAAAGGACTTTAAATTGAAAAAGGAAAGAGGAGACAAACTTGCCTGTGTATATCTCTTTACCACAGAACTCACAGTGTGGGGAAAAAGAAGAATAATAATGGGAAAGTTGCCCAGAAATTTATGGCATGCAAAAATCCAAGGAGGGAGCCAGCTCTAAAAACATGGCTTTAGGTCTGTCTACACATAAATCCACCAAGATTTGACTAGACAACGGTTTGAAAATGATCTGGGGGTTTTAGTGGATTGCAAGCTGCACATAAGGATGATGTGGTGACCTATAAAGCTTTTGTGCTGTTAGACAGCATGTACTGTCCAGGACGAGGGAGATAATAAACTTGTTTGACTCTGTCCTGGTCAGACCATCTCTTAGATCAGAGGTTCTTAACCTAGGGTCCATGAACTTAGGAGTCAAAATACAGCTTTGTTTTCACTACAATTTGTTTTCTTTGTAATCCTGTATTTTATTCATTTAAAAATATCCTGAAACTCAAAATTTTAAAAATGAATATTAACATTGTTTTTACATGTAATTGAGGAAAAAAATTTTAAATGGAGTTAGAATAAGGGAAAAAAGCATCCTGAGAAAGAGTCCCTAAATTTTACCAGACTACCAAAGGCATCCATAACACACAAAAAAGATGAAAACCAATGCCTGCCATCTAGGGGAGGGGGTGGAGGGAAGGAGGGGAAAAACTCGGAACAGAAGGGAGTACAAGGGATAATGTTGTAAAAAAAAAAAAACAACAACTACCTATACATATGTACTGTCAAAGAAAATGTTATAATTATAAAAATTAATTAAAAAATGAAAAAAAAAAGAAAAAAAAGATGAAAACCCTGTATTTCTTTCCAGACATCACATGTTTAGAAGGACATTGATAGAGTGACTTATGTTTAAAGAAGGACGGTGAAGATAGCAAAAGGACTCAAGTTCATCAATAAGTCACTCAATATTTATTAAGTACTTACTATGTGCTAGGCATGGTGCTCTGGGTTCATATCACATAATGATAATGTGAAGATTTGGGTGGAGGTGAAGGGGACGTGATGTTCATCTTTTCAGGTGTTTCAGGGGATGTCACGTGGAAGAAGAAGGAGTCTTTGGATCCAGTGCAGAAGTAGAAGTAAGAAGTGGATTTTCAGAGATAACTTTAAGTTTGATGTAAAGAAAAACTTCCTAAGTATTCTGTGATCCAAAAATGCACTAGCTTGGCCCAGGAAGAAGTGGGCTTATTCTCCCTTGAGGTCTTTAAGCAAAAGCCAGATACTATTTCTCAAGTATGTTGCAGAGTTTCTTTTTTTCACATCTGATTGGGCAGAATGAGTGTTTTCCAACTTCTGAAATTGAAATTCTGCGATGCTTTCTGGATTTGTTCCTTCCACACCATGGGTAACCACCTCATGCAGAAATAGATGGTGTACAGGGGGAACCAAAGAGCTGAAGGCAGGAGCCAAATTTAATTTACGGCATTAGCAATAAAGACCTAGGTCCGGTTCTCCAGGACGAGTTGGGTTTGAACAAGGAACAATGCAAAAGATAACCACGAGGGGGAACCAGTGCCCTCAAGTGGACTGGTTGGGGAAAAATATCTCTTGGGAGTAGAGTATAGAGTGATTATCAGTGGGAATACAGGGGTCTTTTCCCTGTCGTCTTTGGGTAACTTTCCTTCTCTACCAAATGTCTCAAAGGTTTTTTTTTAATTGTAACATTCTATGAGTCTTCATCTTGGGGGTACAGGTGATGGGTGGTGGTGGCAAAGTATAGCCATGGGGGTGGGAGAGAATGGTCAAAAAAACAATTCGTTCTCATTGTTATAAAGTGGTATTCAGCTAAACCAAAACAGCTAAAATGTATAAGGTCTCCCCCCCTCCCCACCATTCTATTACATCCTTTATGGCATCATGGGGAGAACAAAACCAGAACTTTCTTTCTTTCTTTTTTTTTTTTTTTTTTAAGATAGAGTAAAAAACTTTAATCTTCTATCAGAATTTGGCAGATCAAAAGATAAATAGAGAACAATAGATCTGAAAGTGTTAAAAATAGATTTGATAGACATATAGAGAATACCAAATAAGAATCTTAGGAACAAATATTTTGCAGGTATATATGACATATATATATATAAGTCATTAATATACTTAATCATAGATAATATAAATTAGTTCAGAAAGAATATTCAAATGAGACTTTTATAGATAATAATACAATAAAATAATAATCCATGAAGAAAATGAGTAAAATATATTTAAATGGAAATGTAAAAATAAGTGAAGTCATGAATAAGTCAAATATTAAAGCATCAAAACTAAAAATTTGCTAGTTCAAATACAATGACAATAATACTTATTAGTATGAACCATAGCCATTTTTCTTCTACTTAGTTTTTCCTTTGTGGACTGTTAGTTCAGTCTCTTTAAAAATGATTATAGGTATTTAGGAGGGTCTGAAGAAATACAGAAATTTCTAAGCTAATTTTCTTGGCATCATCCCTTTCTATCCTTATTCCTAGCCACAGTCCATCCCCCCAAACATGGGTCCAAGTCCATACTAGCCACTCCTGTTACAAGACCCCTTGTCCTTTATTTCTCCAGCTTCTTAGTCCATAAAACGGCAGGAGCCTTCTTGTGGGAAGGGAGAACTTGACTCAAGCCGGAGTCAGCTTCTCTCTTCTTCCCTTTGGAAAAGGGCTGGGAAGCTGGACACTTGGGAATTAGAGCTTGGACATGTCTCTGGTGTGAGGTTATTGAACAATCCCCACTAGCAGTGATCTTGTCTTTTTTGAATTGGTCATTTCCTGCACTAGCAAGAGGTGCAAATGCTTGAAAGCTCCTGTGTACGGATACTATCACCTCCTCCATATTTGCTTTTTATCCTTATTATGTCAATCCCTGTTAAAGTGGGCATGGCAACAGCATGGTAGAGTAAAGACCTGAGGTGGTGAGCTTGGAAAATAGGTCCAAGTGGCTTAGAATAAAATGGGAGAAACCTTTGAAGTTATTTAATCTGATCCCCTTATTTAATTAAAGAAAAGTTTTATTGATTCTTCTGGTTTTTACACAATGGGCATTTCTTATGTACCTCCTTTATTCTTTATTGAACATTTGGTTGTAACAAAGAAAAACAGTTAAAACCAACAATTCCATGACTTTCTCATAGTAACATTGCATCTTCAGTTCCCCGAAATCCACTTCCCAACACTAGGTGAGGGTGAGTTTTAGCATCTGTTCTCTGGCACTGAGATTTCAGTCCCTCTACTTCCCCAGAACACAGAGTGGGGAAGTGTCTTGCTCAAGGTCACACAGCAAATTAGTGAGAACTCAGTCAAGAAGGATGAAGGATGTTTGTGGGTCTTGTTATTTATTCTGTTGCTGTTAAGATGGGGGATGCTAGCCCTTTATATTTTAGGAGCAGGACTAAGGGGGAAGACTAGCATGGAGTCCTGGCTTAATAGAATAACAGATTCCCGCTTCCCTTCTCCCCCACCCCTCCTGCCTTTCTTCCTATCTCAGCTGCTGAGGGAGGGGAGAAGGGGAGGAAGGAGCTTGGTGATTAAGAGCTGTCGTTGGGAGTCAGGGCCAGGGGGCGCGCCCCTCGGGTGACATTTTCTTGAATTGTGTCCTCTGAACAAAACCGAGTCTTATTTGTGGAGTTTGAGGGGGGAGGTTGGGTGAGAGGGGCCAGGCGGCCAGATGGAATTGTGGCTTCAGGGCACAGTGATTAGTCTTCAAAGGCAGCCAGCCCCTTTGTGTGCCCGCCTGCCTGAGTGCCCAAGCCACTGGCCCTCCATCCCCCTTCCTGGCCCCATCTCCCACAGTAGAGAGATGAAGAAGACTTCTCAGTGGGAGGATGGGCGTGAGGGCTATTTGTGTATGGGGGCAAATGGTGTATCTGAGGGGGTCTGGAAGGAGTTGAGTTTGGAAGGGTGGAAGAAGGAAGGGTTCTCTGAGGAGGGGGATGTGGAGCTGAGCTGTGAAGAAAGGTAGGAACTGGGCTGGAGGGGTGAAGAGGAGATGGAAGGGCTAGAACTGGGGAGAAAAATTAGGGCAGGATCTCAGAGGACAAAGAAGTAAGTTGAGGAGAACACAATATGTGTGTGTGTGTGTGTGTGTGTGTGTGTGTGTGTGTGTGTGTGTGTGTGTTAATGGGAGAGAAGGGGACATACCTTGAAGGTGTCTAACCTTAACCCCCACCAGGAGTGTTCAAGAAGAGTGTAGTAAGTGGGGGAGGGGGCCTGCTTCCTGCCATAGTGGCTATTTTGGGGGCTGAATCAAATCAAATCCAATCCATCCCTTAGGCCTCCGAGTCCTCCAACAAGTCTGTGAACAGCTGTGGCGAACAGATGTCCAGTCCAGGATCTAGGAAGAAGGCTGCCCCCTCCCCCCAACACTGATCTCTCTGGCTCCTGGGAGGAAGGTGGGGAGGAAGAAAGCTTGGCTGGAGGTGGAAGGATGTCCAGCCTTTTGGCCAAAGGCCAAGAACCCTGAGTTCCTATCTCAGCACCCCTCCTCTTGCTCTATATGACTTTGGGGATATGCCTTAATCTTCCTTGTCCTAGAAGCCAAGGAAAAAAACCAAATTGGGAAGCTGGATCTGCTTCTAAAGATGATAGGGAAAAATCAGTCAATTAGACCCTTTCAGGTTTAGTTTAGATCGGGCCCACCCAAGCCCCTCTGACACTCAGAGACATGCAGTGTCTGTTTTATTCCATCTTGTTAACCTCCTATTATTTAATAGGACTCTTTTCTTCCTTTGATGAGGGAAATCCATTAAGAGAAATTCTGAATTGAATCACTCTCCTCCCTTTTAAATCTTTGCTGCTCATCTTTCTCCTTTTTCCTTTTCCAGAGTTGCAGATTCTACTCTGTTCTCCAGGAAAAATGCTTTAACTTACCCTATCAAAGCTCTATTTCCTTCTCATGCCACTAATGCCAGTGTGGCTATGTTCAACCGCATGATTTGCCTTGCCTCTCAATCTCATCTATTTTTCAGTATTTTTACTTGTTTATTATCAAGGGCCATGTGACCATTCTGGATATTCTCCTAGTATCTTTGCAGTACTTTGCTCACACGGATTGCTTAGCTTGGATATGGGACTCCTGGGGGTAAGATGAGATGTGGTAGAGGGAGACAACCTGGACTCCTGAGTCCTGCTCATCTAGGCCCAAAACAGCTGTGATAAGAGAATATTATATGATGATCCAGGCTCTCCCTCTTCCATGGTACCCTTCTGGGACAGGCAAAGATCCAGTTTTGTTTAATGAGAAGTCCCTTTAAGGGTCTTGAGGAGCCAGAACCCTGGGCTGGAATCCACCCTGGGTCAATCTCTTTCTCCTAGGTCACAAGTCACTGACATAGTCCCTGAATTGTAGAGAAAGAGACCCATTGTCCTGGGGGAATAGTTGAGGGGTGAGTTCAGAGAGGAAAGAAAGACTGCCAGGCAGGCACAGGGCTCTGTGACCACTGTGGAAGGGAGCCAGGGCAGAGCTAGTAGTCTGGGGAAGACTGCTAGCAGATTGCTGAAGCACACACACACACACACACACACACACACACACACAAACACAAGCACACACACAAGCACACACAGACACATGCACACACACACACACACACACACACACACACACACACACACTATCTCTCCCACCATCAGAATCCTTCCTGCAGATGCTCCTATTTCTCCGGATGCTGTGGGCACCAAGGGGAAGCTTAAACCTTGCACCTGTCTCTGCCCAGGCCCCCACCACCATGCTGGGGGAAGCTTTGCTTTGGCTGCTTCCTAGGGCTTAAGGAAAGGAGAGGTGGGATGGAGGGAAGGAAGTAGAGACTGAATACAAGAGCAACTATTAAGAGACCTGGGAAGAAGGTCTTTGGGGGGGGTGTTGAACTGAAAACACTAGGGGAAAAGGATTTCTGCTCAGCCCCCAGAAGTCTCTCGTCCCAGCCTTCATCATTACAATTTTGTCTAATCCCACCACAAATGCTTTGTATGCTCTCTATTTTCTCGTTCCTATGAGGATCCTTCTTGCCCTGCTCGTAGCCACTTCATCTTTATGTCCTCACTTTAATTCGTTTTGCTATGCTTTTTCTAACCCCTATCCTATTCCAAACAAATTTCCCTAAATCCTGGAACTTGTATTTAACTGCTCCTTCTTTCCTCTGAATTAAATAAAACTTGGCTTTCCCCTGAATAACAATATTATCTTCAGATCAGTCAGTGGCCCTTTCAGGGCATTATTCCAGAATGTCCATGTTTTGCCATTGTCCTAGGTTTTGCTTTCACATTCACATTCACATCCTAACTCTCTCCATCCTTATTAATACCAAATAACTTCCAGAATCTTTTCCTAGTTGCCTCAATGACTTCAGCATCAGGCTTTCTTTCTTTCTATCCCATCCCTTACTATTATCCTTTTCTATGTTATCATTCATATTTGTGAGGTTCTAACTCCTGGAATCCCAGTTTTTCATCCTCTAATGACTATTGTCCCCATCTTTTAACCATCTGTCAGTGTGTACACTTGCAGTGATCCCCCCCTTTAAGATCCTGAGTTCTTAAATTTCTCTCCCTCCCACTTAATAGTATTTCATTTGTTCCAATTACATGTTAAGATAGTTTTCATTTACTTTTATAAGATTTTGATTTTGATTTTTTTCTTTTTCCCTCCTTCCTTTTCTCCTTCCTTTGCCTTCCTTTTTCTCAATATGGCAAGCAAGCAATGTGGTATATGTAATACCTGTACAATCAATTAAACATATTTCCACATCCATCATATTGTAAAAGAAAAATCAGAACTTTTAAAAAGGAAAAACAAAAGATAAAAATAGTATTCTTTGATATGCATTCAGACTCCATAATTCTTTCTCTGGATGTAGATAGCATTTTCCATCACAAATCTTTAGAAATTGTTTTAGATTATTATACTGCTGAGAAGAGCAAAGTCTATCACAGTTGATCATCACAAAGTGTGGTTGTCAACAATGTTCACCTAGTTCTGTTGACTTCATTCAACATGTTCATGTAAGTCTTTCTAGGTTTTTCTGAAACCCACCTGTTCATCATTTCTTCTTTTTAAAATGTTACCAGTATTTTATTTTTCCAATTACATAAAGATAGTTTACAACATTCATTTTTGTAATATTTTTATTTCCAAATTTTTTTTCCTTTCCTTAACCTCCCTTCCTCAAGATAGTAAGCAATCTGATGTAGGTTATTGTAAGGGCCCTTTAAATGGGCGGACACAGTGCATCGGGAGATTGAGGCCCAGAAGTATTAGGACTGCCCTTGGGCGGGATCCTGGCCATATTGAGATAGTTTCGTAATGGGTGACTCTCTCGCTGATTGGCTGTGTGTGTGACCTCATAGGCCCTATGTAAGCCCACTGCAGGCAGCAACCGCCCTCTTTAACCTCCTGCTGTTCACCCTGGCTCACTAGCCTGGGTGGCCAAGCCAAGATGGGTAGCCGAAAGAGGTAAGGGTTTTGGTAGTGAACACATGGGTCTTCTGACCAGGTGTTCACTCGGGAACCAACAAGTCAGGGCATCAGTTAGGGCATTATGTGAGTAGGTATAATAAAGGCTTTTAAGATTACACGTGGTTGTTCTTGAGTGCGCTACCGGTTACTAAGCTATAGATTCAAGAGATTGTGGCCAGAGACCTTAGAAGGCCTCAGAGGAGGCGAGCCGGGTAGAGCTCACACTGCAAAGGACAGTGGTCAAAGGTACTCTGGTGGGTCTAGGACAGACTAGTAATTGTAACTGCCAGGAGAGCACGTTACAAATGGCGCCCAACGTGGGGCCTGTCCTGGCACGTTACAATTACTAGTCTGTCCTAGACCCACCAGAGTACCTTTGACCACTGTCCTTTGCAGTGTGAGCTCTACCCGGCTCGCCTCCTCTGAGGCCTTCTAAGGTCTCTGGCCACAATCTCTTGAATCTATAGCTTAGTAACCGGTAGCGCACTCAAGAACAACCACGTGTAATCTTAAAAGCCTTTATTATACCTACTCACATAATGCCCTAACTGATGCCCTGACTTGTTGGTTCCCGAGTGAACACCTGGTCAGAAGACCCATGTGTTCACTACCAAAACCCTTACCTCTTTCGGCTACCCATCTTGGCTTGGCCACCCAGGCTAGTGAGCCAGGGTGAACAGCAGGAGGTTAAAGAGGGCGGTTGCTGCCTGCAGTGGGCTTACATAGGGCCTGTGAGGTCACACACACAGCCAATCAGCGAGAGAGTCACCCATTACGAAACTATCTCAATATGGCCAGGATCCCGCCCAAGGGCAGTCCTAATACTTCTGGGCCTCAATCTCCCGATGCACTGTGTCCGCCCATTTAAAGGGCCCTTACAGGTTATACATGAACAGTCATTTTAAACATATTTCCATATTAATCATGTTGTGAAAGGAAAATCAGAATAAAAGGGAAAAACCATAGAAAGAAAAAATAAACCAAAAAAAAGTGAAAATAGTATGCTTCAAACTTTATTTAGGTTCCCTAGTTCTCTCTTTGGATGTAGATGGCACTTAATGTCCCAAATATCTTGGAATTGTCTTGGATCACCATTTTGCTGAGAAGAACTAAGTCTATCATAGTTGATAATCACTTAATTTTGTATTACTATGTACAATGTTCTCTTAATTCTGCTTACTTCACTCAGCATCAGCTCTTGTAAATCTTTCCAGGCTTTCTGATATCAGCCCTCTCATCATTTCTCATAAAAAAATAATAACCCATTACATTCATATATCATAGTCTATTCAACTATTCTCCAATTGATGGGAATGTACTCAATTTCCAATTCCTTGCCAAGTACAAAGAGAGCTGCTATAAACATTTTGGGTCCTTTCTCCTCTTTTGTTATTTATTTTTTAAAATTTAATTATTAATTATTAATTAATTTAAAGCCAGTAGAGATACTGGTATGCACAGTTTTATAACCTTTTGGGCATAGTCTCAAATTGCTCTCCAGAATGATTGGATCAGTTCACAATTCCACTAACAGTGTATTAGTGTTCCGGTTTCCCCACATCCTCTCCAAAATTTATCATTTCTTTTTCTGTCATATTAGTTAGTCAATTTAAGTTCTTAAATTTCACTCCAACACAACCTTCCACCTTCTCTGTTCCTGATCTTATTCTTTGTCTTCTAGTCCCTAGATCCATCTTCATTCTCTGTTTTCCCTTGAATATTTGCCAAACCTGGATAATTTTAACAGGTTGGTGACTATCACTCAGAGAATCATTTTCCTGAATACTTACTACCTTCAGCCATTCTTGCCCCATGTCCACAAGCCTGGAGTTCCTATCTCCTTGCACTTTGTCATATCAGTGCTTTTGCTGCTGCTTGGAATCCTTTCCCTCTCTCTCCTAGTGTGGAATTGTACTCATACTTCAAGGCTTGCCTTGTTTGTGGCTTCTTTTATGGATGTGTTTTCTGCTTATCCCCAAGTCAGAAGGGTTCTCTTTTTCCTGTGAAATCAATTCTCCTGGAGCAGCTAGGTGGTACAGTGGCACCTGCAATCAAAAAGAAAAGAAAAATCAATTCACACATTTGACCTCCCTCTCTTATGCACTTATTGTAGTCTGTTTTGTGTTATAGACATTTCTATATCTGTCATATCCCCTAAAAATCTGAACTCCTTGAGGCAGAGACTGTGCCTTATTTGTTTTAGTGAATTCTCCAAGGCCTACCAAAATGTTTTATAGAGTAGGTTCTCTAGTAAGGTTTTTTAAAATTCTTATTAACTTTCACTATTTATGTTTGATATATTTATAAAAACAAATAATATACTACTATATATGTATATACTCATATAAATATAGATTTATATTTGATATATTTAAGTGCCATCTCTTAGACACTTTTAATTGTGGTTGTTTTTGAATTATTTCAGTTGTGTTCAAATCCTCATGAATCCATTTGATATTTTCTTGCCAAAGCTACTGGAGTGGTTTGCTATTTCCAGATATTTTACATATGAGGAAATTGAGGCAAACAGGGTTAAGTGACTTGCTCGGGGCCATACATCTAGTGAGTGTCTGAGGCCAGATTTGAATTCAGGAAAATGTCTCCCTGACTCTAAGCCCAGTATTCCATGCACTATGGTACCACCTAGTTGCCTTATCCCTTATATTAGTTATTGTTCTTCATTCTCAGAAGACCATGACAAGTGACTTGGATTTAAGTGACAGAGGGCTGTACAAGGTCACCTGCCTCATTTTTCTCTCCAGAGCCGACTGGGTCCTGTGCATGATAGAGATCAGGATGACTGAAGATGGCCCTGGATGAAATGGGGGACCTTGGTCTTTATAAGCTAAGATCTTCAACAGGTCTCAGTTTGAAGGAGGCTGCCCTTATATTTAAGTGTGAGCCTGAGTACCCAGACCTTACCTTTGGTTTGTTTCATTGGTCTCTTTTAGCTAGATTTCATCTCAAAGTCCATCTGTTTCCTCTGTCTCTCTCTAATCCATCCCTCCCTTTCTGTCCCCACTGCTACTCCCTAGTACAGACCCTCTTTACTTCTTTTTCTGGTCTTTTGCCATGTCCTTTTAACTATTCCCCTTACCTCCAATCTCCTTGCTGTGCACCACTGCCAGAGTAATCTTCCTAATGCAACAATGTGGTCATATCACTCCCTGCTCAAAGTCTTCTGCGGCTTCTCATTTCCCACCAGATAAAATCCAGGCTCTTTTGCTGATATTTAAAGCCCTCTATGATTTAGCCCCAATCTACTTTTCATATATTTACTTATCATTTATTGCTCTCCTTTGTGGATCTTAAATTCCAGTCAAACTGTATTAATAATACTATTAATAATACCAATAATAGCTAGCATTTAATGTTTGCAAAGCATTTGCAAATATTCATTTAATCTCATAACAATCCTGGGAGCTAGGTACTTATTATTACCCTCATTTTACAGATGAGAAAACTAAAGAAGGCCAAGGGTAAGTCACTTACCCAGGTTCACATAGCTAGTAAGTGTCTGAGACTAGATTCAGACTCGCGTGTTTCCTAGCTAGCTGCCTAGGCTAAATCATAGCCATAGCCTTCCTTGTCCCAAATTAGTACCTTTGCTCATATTTTCTCTGCCTTTTCAGTTCAACTTTTAGCCAGTTTGAAAGCTCAAATGCTACCTTTTCCCTGATCTCCTCACATGTAGGCAATTTCTCTGTACTCCAGTAGTACTTCCACACTTTACTTTGTATCCAATTTATATCCATATTCAGCTGTCATATCCTTGAGAGCAGAAACTATCCTGCTTGTCTCTGCATCCCGCCCCCCCGGGCCTGGACTATAGATGTTTGATGAATAAATTTCTGGTACTTCAGCCCTGTTCTCAATATCTGACCTCTGGATGGGCTCAGAGAGGTGATCTAGGTGCCCTGGTCCAAAGCTTTCCTCCATCCATTATCTGATGTCCTCTTCCTCTTTAGCCCCCAAAGCTTTGCCAGCCCCACACAAACCAGACCCAATGGCTGCTTGTTGGCAGGAGCTAAGCCCAATTACCCCCTTTCTCTTCCATTTGGGTGACGGGAGTATATATATTTGCTGACTGTTTCTTTCATGTTGCTAATCGCCCAGCCTCATCTAATTGGTAATTAGCCATAAGAGTACAAGCGATGTTTAGCTAATTGCTGTTTGTCTCTCACTCATCTCCGGCAGAGGAGCTTGCCAGTGCTTTCTCCCGGGTCCTATCCGGACCCTGCTGGCATCAGTGCCAGGCTTCTTGGCACTGTCTTCAACTCCACCCTGTTCTATCTACTCCAGCTTTGGGCACAAAAGTGTCTCCAGCTGTGTTTATCCCAAGAGGAGGGGCTAGTAGAATTAATGCCTATAAAATCACAAGGTCTAGAGAAGGTATGATTTTAATGCTGTTTAGTCATTTCAATCATGACCAACTCTGTGACTTCATTTCAGGGTTTGTTTTTGTTTTTGTTTGTTTGGCAAAGATACTGTAGTGGTTTGTCATTTCCTTCTCCAGCTCATTTTACGGATAGGGAAACTGAGGCAGACAGGGTCTTACAGCTAGTGAGAGTTGGAGATCACATTTGAACTCAGGTCTTCTTGACTAAAAGCCCAGTACTTTATCCTATAATACAATAGAAATAATACAGCAGCTATTTGCAGCAGCTATGGGTATAGGTAGAAAGGAGGATAACAATGAAAAGGTTTCTCATAGGACAAAAATTTTATTTCATTTTCATTAAATATCAGGTGTGTATAGGGGAGAAAGGGAGGAGAGGGAAGAAGGGAGGGGAAGAGAAGAGGAAGTGGGAAAGAGAGAAAAGAAGAAAGAGGAGAGAAGAGAAAGGAGGGAAGAGGAGAGAGAGTAATCTTTGCCCAACAACACACTATTCCAAGTATTTAGTTTTGAGTCATTTTCTGTCTGTTGAATGAGAGGACATGCATTATTAATTAGTATCAATGTTGACCAATGCTCCTTCTAGTGTTTTTCATTTTATTATATGGTTTTGTTCTTCTGGTCCTGCTTTTTTCATTCTGCAGCATTTTATTCAAATCTTCCTCTATTTCTTCTAATTAATTAGAATTATCAATCCCTAGGAACAGTGCATTGGTATAGAAACTCATCCCTGGATGAGGGAATTCTCTCAACCTTCCCTGCAACTCATAGTCTTAGAAGGCATTGAGAGGTTAACTGATTTGTCCAGCATGTATCAAGGGTGGGATCTGAGCCCAGGCCTGCTTAGTTTTGAGGTCAGCTGTTCTCCATTACATTTATTTAGCCTTTTCTTGGCAGCTAAATGGTACAGTGGATAGACTACTGGGCTTAGAGTCAGGAGGAGTCCTCTTCCTGAGTTCAAATATGGCCTCTGACACTTACTAGTTTTGTGACCCTGGGCAAGTCAAAAGATACCTGCTTACCTCAGCTGTCTCATCTGTAAAATGAGCTGAAGAAGGAAATGGTCAGTCACTCCAGTGTCCTTGCTAAGAAAACCCCAGATGGGGTCACCAAAGACTTGGACATAACTGAAATGACCAACAACAATCACAATAATTTAGCCATTCCCCAGTTATTGGGTATGCAGTTTGTTTCCAACTTCCTGCTGTCATGAATAACAATACTGTAATGAATGTTTTGAAGTAGACACAGATGAGTTTCTTCAAGTCAAATAAATAGGGTCACAGGTCTCAGACTAGGAATGGTGTCCTTTGATGGTGTCCAGGTCACCAGCCCACATGCAATTTGAACTGACTCTCCCATATTTCCTTCTTATGCTTCCCCTTTCCTTTCTCATCAGCTTTATCCCATTGTCTCCTCAAATCATTAGTTAAGAGATTTCCCTGTGTCCTCTCCCATCACAATTCTTAGAGGTTCTCCCATAGTGAAATGATTGTAAAGACTCAACTTTCTCCGTTCCCTTATTTTAGGGAAGTGTCAAAGACAAGAATCCAACCAAGATCTTCTGACTCAAAATTCTCCATAGTTTCCATGATACCACATTGGTTCCCTAAAGGGATAAGGATACCATCCCAAAAACACCCAGGGTGGACTTCATTTCTTTTAACCTTGTTTCCTATTAAATGCATCAAGGCTTCTGCAGCCCATCTTTTTTTTTTATATCTTGTTTTAGGTTTATTAAAAAATGTTTTTGCAAGATTTCTTTTTTTTTTTAAATTTTTTATTTTATTTCATAATTATAACTTTTTTTGACAGTACATATGCATGGGTAATTTTTTACAACATTATCCCTTGCACTTACTTCTATTCAGATTTTTTCCCTTCCTCCCCCAACCCCCTCCCCCAGATGGCAAGCAGTCTTATATATGTTAAATATATTACAGTATAATTTAGATACAATATATGTGTGTAGAACCGAATTTTTTGTTGCACAGGAAGAATTGGATTCAGAAGGTAAAAATAACAGTTTACATTCATTTCCCAGTGTTCCTTTTCTGGATGTAGCTGGTTCTGTCCATCATTAATCAATTGGAATTGGATTAGCTCTTCTCTATGTTGAAGAAATCCACTTCCATCAGCATACATCCTCGTACAGTATCATTGTTGAAGTGTATAATGATCTTCTGGTTCTGCTTGTTTCACTCAGCATCAGTTGATGTAAGTCTCTCCAAGCCTCTCTGTATTTCTCCTGTTGGTCATTTCTTATAGAACAGTAATATTCCATAACATTCATATACCATAGTTTACCCAACCATTCTCCAATTGATGGACATCCATTCATCTTCCAGCTTCTAGCCACTATGAAAAGGGCCTGCAGCCAATCTTTTAAGCTTTTTAGCTGTTTCAGAAGCTAATTTATCCCAAGGTAGAGGGAGGGACAGATTTGTAAAGGTTTAAGGACATCCTAACATTCCCCTTCTTGATCTCTACCTCCAAGGGTCCACCAACCAGAGCAGGAAGGTAGGAGAGTCGCAGGTGTACTGGGCCCCAGAATGAAGCCTTCCATCTCCGGAAACTCCTTGGTCTCCCCACCTCTGGGAACATTCATGCCTTTGAGAACATCTGCCTCCTTCTCTGCCTTGCTTGACAAAGGGGGCTTCAGAAGGACAGGGGTTGGAGGACACAGCCCCTTCTGTGAATGAGAGCCTGCCTGCCAATCTGGTGAGTCTCACTGTAGACATTCCTTAAAGGGTGGGGAGGGCAGAGTGAGAGGGGGAGGGGATGGAACATGCCCTACTGGCCCTGTGTCCCAGCCCTGAACCCAAAGAGCAGCCATCATGGAGGTCCAGGGCAGGCAGGATCTTGTAGGTCTGGACAATGGTTTCCTCTTCCTGCTGTCCCCTTTGCTCTTCCCCCACCCCCTTTCCTAAGGAATAGCATTACTGAGAGTCTGTCCCAGAGCCAAGGAATGGAAGGCATGAGGGAGGGAGGGAGGCAGCCTGAACTGGACTAGGGGCCAGAATATATGTCACCCTCTAGTTGGGTGATCCTGGACCAGCCATTTAATCTCTCTTGCCTTTAGTTTTCTCATCTCAGAAATGAGAAGTTGGACGAAAAGGCTTTCTAAGGTTCTTTTCCATCTGTAACTTTCCATTTTTAACTTGGAAAAGTTATGTATGTGTTAGGGAAGTGATAGTGTAGAAGGCCGGGTAGTTTTATTCTGAGGGCTTCCATGGCCCCTACTTGGTCTTGGGCTGAGGAGAAAGGACTATTGGCACTGGTCAAGTAAAGTGGAAGCCTTCACGCAAACAAGGCCAAGGGTAAGATTGACTGCAATGGTCAAATCCAAGGTACAGTTCTTAATTCTTGCTTTCACCACAGTTGCCCCAGTCAGTTGGAATATTCTTCATTGCCAATTTCCAGCCCACTGAACCACATTTTACTTTCATCATTCTTATTGGTTCTTAAAACCGTCTTCAAAAAGTCTTCCTGAGTTAATCAGAGGAGAAAGGACATATCTCCTCAGTTTCTATCTTGATGGAGTAAGAGATTTCTGTGATTCCCTTCCAGACCAGGGCCCCACAAAGGTTCTATTCCTGCTCTTGAAAATAGGAGCAACATTTATTATGTGGCTTTGATCCATTGATCTGCTTATATTTGATTGAGCCCAAATTTGTTTCTGAGACCACAAAACACAAACTTCTTCATGAATAGCATATCCCCCAACATAGAAGGGCCCCTTATATGCCAAAACAGTGAAACTTGAGGATAACTTCTGAATCTCACAGAACAGGAGCATACCTCATTACACTGCCTTATTTCATTAAGTACTTAACTAATTACTAAGTGATTCTGGGTACTGAAGGTAATGGAGAATAAGTAAAAGATGTTGAGGAAATAGGATGATAAAGTTGGTGAAGAAGATGAGCTTTCACACAATTGAAAGAGAAGATGAGTCAGAAAGGGAGAAAGATAAAGATGGAAGATTTTGGAGAGGTTTTCCTTTTATGTCAGGTGGCCAGTCATTGAGTACCAATGAAGAGTAGCAGACAGTCCAAATGCTGCATGTGAAGAGTTAGAAAAAACAGAGAGTGCATTCTCTGTAGAGAATTTATGGAAGGACACGTGTGGAAGTTCCACTGGATAAGATGGGGTACTGATAGATTTCAATCATCATTAGTGGAGAGGACCCACATCAGGGAAGTCACAGACATATTGAAGTATTAAAGTCTTCAATATAGTTCTTGGGAAATTGTAGAGTAGTCAGACTTTGAACTTGAAACGAAATCCTTCATCAATCCCAACAAAAGTAGGTGAGCCCCGTATGGGATGTCACATATGACTATAATGACTGCTCCTGGGGATGGCTGAGGCTGGTGGATTCCTTGAGCCTGAGAGTTCTGAGATGCACTAGAAGGAAAAGCCAATTAGGGATCAATATTAAGTCTGAGACTAATATGTTAACCCCTTGTGACTGGGGTCAAGTCACCAGGCTATGAAAGAAGAGGCAAACTGACCCAGGATGGAAACAGAGCAGATCAAAGTTTCTGGCAGTGTCATTGAGCCTGTGCTTCCAGTAGGAAGACCTAGTCTAAAAACAGAACAAAAAAGGGATTTGGGAGAGGGTGTCCGTAAAGAGAAGGGTGAGGAAGTACCCAGGGGAGGAGGAGTGAGGAGGCTATTCTTTACCACATGTCCCCATCAGTCCCCTGGAAGGGCTTTGTCCAGTGTCTGTGTCAGGAACCTAAATATAGTCTGGACTAGAAGCTGAATTAGTGCCATTGAGGAGACAAGCCTAGAGAGCCCTTTCACTCTCCCCTCCCCAGTTCCTGTCTCCAGTCCTGAGTACAGAAAGTGGTCTACTGATGAGGAGAGCTGGGATGAAGTTGGGGGATGGGTTATAGGGAGGCTCTCTGGGATAGATGAGCCTGAATGGCCCATGCAGCATCTTTGAAGTGGGAGAAAGTGAGATGGGCATGAGGGATGAGGCAGGTTTGCCAATTGGAGTGAAGAGTTTGAGGTAAGAAGCAAGATAAGGCTGGGCATGAGGAGAGAGTTATGGCTAGATCTGTCAATCTTGTATCCTGGTGCAAGTATACCTCTTCTTCAAGCTTGTCAGAGGAGAAAAAGCTTCGTTTCTTTAAGGATTGAGTACTACAACCTCCCACCCCGGGCAATGTGGAAGTCCTCCTTTTAGACTTGCCCCCTTTTTATTTTTATTTTTCCATCCTTTGATTTTTTTAAAGTAATAACTTTTTATTTTCAAAATATATGCAAAAATGGGGCCGCTAGGTGGCACAGTGGGTAGAGCACCAGTCTTGAAGTCAGGAAGGCCTGAGTTCAAATCTGGTCTCAGACACTTAACACTTCCTAGCTGTGTGACCTTGAGCAAGTCACTTAACCCCAATTGCTTCAGCAAAAAACAAAAACAAACAAATAAATAAATAGATAAAATATATGCAAAGATAGTTTTCAACATTCACCTTGAAAAATCTTGTGTTCCAAATTTTTCTCCCTCCTTTCCCCTCACCCTCCTCCCTTAGACAGCAAGTAATCCAATATAGGTTAAATGTATGCAAGTCTTCTAAACATATTTCTACATTTATCATGTTGTACAAGAAAAATCAGATAAAAAATGAGAAAGATAAAAAAGCAAGCAAACTACAACCAAAAAAAGGCAAAAATACTACATTGTCATTCAGTTTCCATAATCCTCTTTTTGGAGGCAGAAAATCACAAATCTAGTTCCCCCCCTTTTAAAGTATTTTATTTTTAATTTATGGAATAAAATAAGAATTTCCATAGAATAGTACAATTAAAAAAAGATGATGACAGATGAAATAGCAAGTTTACTATTCCTTTCAAATGTACAATAAAGTTTTAAAAATTAAACATTAGATCGAATTAAAAAAAAAAAAAAGCTTTTCCCCCCTGCTTCAACAAGGCACAAAGACAATATGTTAGAGGCAGCTGGGGGGATAATTGATAGGGTGATGGGCTGGAAGTTAGAAAGATCTGAATTCAAATCTAGCGTCAGATAATTACTAGCTTTGTGATCTTTGTGACTTTAAAATGAGAATCATAAACTGTGAGGATCAAATATTTATAAGACACTTTGCAACCTTAAAGTGCTGTATAAGTGCTAACTAGTTATTATTACTTAACATGACGATACAAACATATGATATGCACAAAGCATATATCATGCACCTAGATGTAAGTTTGGGAAGGAAGCCTGCAGAGCATCCTTTGACACTCACAAGCCATATACAGATGAATACATCCATCTGGCTTGCTTCAACCTTTAGAAGCAGATTTTTCTACCTTCCCGGTTTTCCCTCCCCTCTCCTCTTCTTCCCTCCTCAGCCCCATCTCAGTCTTGAGTTGCTGGCCTTGCCTCAGCTGGGTGTTTAAGTGTTGGTTAGTGAAACAACTCAGCCAGAGATACATTAAGGATTAATATTTCCCCCCTGTTGTGGAACTCTCCCTTCTCTTTAGAGGATTCTCTGGCCACCAGGTCTAGCATAATGGAAGCCTGCCTAATGGGCTCAGGACCCAGTAACATGTGTGGAGGGTGGCAACTGGTCTCTACCCTACTACCCTCAGATTCCTCCTATTCCTTTTCTCCCCTGGAAAGCAGCTAACCTCGTCTTTGGGATTGTCTGGTTTGAGGAAACTGCTTGCATCAATCCCTTAGCTTTGTTCAGCAATGATGACTTGCTGCTTCCTTGACTAGGCTCTATGAACAAGGGAGTGGTAAATGTGGTTCTTGTCTCCTGTGGGAGCTCCTTAGTCCCCGTGGAGAGGTGCAACTATGAACATAGAGAATCAATAACAATTTAAAAAGCTCCTGCTGTATACCAGACAGGTAGGAGGTGAGGAGCATAGAACACCTGGCCGGGAGTCAGAAAGACTCCCTTCCCGAGTTCAAATCTAACCTCAGACACTTAATTAGCTATGTGACTCTGGGCAAGTTACTTAATCCTATTTTGCCTCAGTTTCCTCATGTGAAGGAAATGGTAAACTACTTCAGTATCTCTGCCAAGAAAATCTTTAAAAGGGCCTTAAAGAGTCAGAAATCACTGAAATGACTAAACAAATATATCAGATATTGAAGATACAGAGAAAGGCAAAAGATAGTCCCTGATCTCTAGGAGGCCTCAGTCAAATGGGGGAGACAATATGCAGGTAACTATGTGCAAACAAGACACATGATAAATCAGGGTAGTCTCAGAGGAAAGTCACTAAGATTTTGAAGGCAAGGGCATATGAATGAAGAGCTCAAATTGGATTTTTGGGTTGGGGAAGGGAGCAACATATGGTCTGCAACTCTTGACACTCACCCAGTGGAATAAAGCTTATAGAAATCCCCAAAGTTGCTTCTGCATGGTCTTTTTCCTTGCCTTGGTCAATAAACACTCATTAAATGCCTCCTGTCAGGCACTATGTCAAATGCTGGAAATATAAAGAGAGGCCAAAGAAAGTTCTTGCTGTCAGTCTAATAGAGGAAGCCAAATACAAACAATATGTACAAACTCTATTGTCACAGGATACTTGTTGGAGAGAAGGGACTATTATTAAGGGGAATTGGGAAAAGCGTCTTATAAAAGGTTGCATATTAGGTGGGACTTGAAGCCAAGAGACATAGTTAGGGAGAGAATGTATTCCAGACATGGGAGACTCCCAGTAAAAGTGCCCAGGGGGACAGCAGGGAGGCTGGTCCCTGGATTCAGAGTGTATGGGGGTGGGAAGAGTAAGGGGTAAGGTAAGAAGGGATCCAGTTGAGAAGAGCGTTGAATGCTAACCAGTAAACTTTCTAGCTGGCCCTGGAGGTAATAGGGAGCCCCTGGAGTTTATTGGATAGGGAAGGGACATGGTCAGATGTGTGCTTTAGGAAGATTAATGTCACAAGCTGAGTGGAGGATAGGTTAGAGTGGGGGGAGATTCTTAAACTCCTTTCATTGGAGAAATTTTTACGTGATCTCCAGTATATAGGTATGTAAAATAGGTAGGCAAATTAAACATTTACTGATAATAAATCATAATTTTGGGACTCCCACATTTAATTGATATGAGGTCCCAAAATTAAATAAAGCTACATCTAGCCCAGTGCCCTGAGCCTGGGAAACAATCCCTGGGGATCTGCAGCCGGACTTTTACAGGTGCTCCAGACACATCTATTAAAGACTCAGAAAAAGAAAGTTCTTGTGTCTAAAGTCCTTGGTATTGTCAAATGGCTCAACATCTGAAAAATGATACGATTTTACCAGGGAAAGTGACACGAAAGAAAAAGCATTAGTGTCTCTGCTCCCTAAAGACCACGGGACTTGCCCCTCTGACTTGGAGCTGAAACTTTCTGAAGCCAATGAGATAGGAGCTCCTTGGGGCTGTCCTCCTTTTCTGTGTTGCCCAGAGCTTAGTCAGTGCTCTTTCATTCATGATAAAGCTGAGGATGAAAGGCGTCTAGCACGAGGGGCAGGTATGTTCAGAGAGGCTCCCTATGCTGGGAAAACGAGGGTTCTTGGATTCTCCCGACTCCAGCACCCACTTACCGATT
Organism: Sminthopsis crassicaudata; assembly: GCF_048593235.1. NCBI lineage: Eukaryota > Metazoa > Chordata > Mammalia > Dasyuromorphia > Dasyuridae > Sminthopsis > Sminthopsis crassicaudata. The sequence goes on along the minus strand of NC_133620.1, from coordinate 346,540,385 downwards.
GCCTGAACTTAGCCCCTCTCAGCCTTGATTTTTCCAAATAGAAATGGGGATCACCATAATGCTTAGGCTCTGGAGAAAGTGTGGCTAGATCCCTTAGCTGCGCTACTTGTTGGGGACCCCTCAGTGAGGCCCGGGGGATTCCCCTGAGAGTGCCCCTGTTTCAGCCCCCAGCACCTGGTCCAGGGGCCTGTGCCCTGACAAACTCACTCCTGTGCCCGTGGGCAGCAGCCCCGTCCTATCCCAGTGCCCAGTGCACTTAGGTGCCCAGCAGACATTTGTTGGAGGTGGGCGATCCAGGCTTGCCTCTGGGCCACAGGAGGGCACTGCTAAGCCTCTTTACCTCCCTCCTGCCTCCTAGCCCAGAACTAAGACACCTTGCCCTTCCTTCCTGCTCCTCTAAGATCCGGGAGCCTCCCAGGGAGAGACAGGCGAGCCCCTGCCCCCATTTCAGCACTGGGGAGGCAGTTGGATCTAGTGGGAGCAGGGAGGGGGCGGGAGAGCCATTAAGGGAGCTGAGGAGTAAGCTCTGTGAATAAGGAGGATTCTAATCGATGGTCTCATGTTATATTTATCAGCCACAGTACTTAGGCGCTGCCCTGAGCGGGGACTAATGGCCTCCCCATTTGAGAGGCCATTACAGGAAGTGTGGTGGGGGTGAGTGGTGGGAGGGTGCTAGAGGAGATGGGGACCCTTCTGGAATGTGGTTCCTCGATTTCTGCCAACAGTTCTGCTCCCCCATGCTCCCGGCTCTCAGGGGCAACGAGCCCCATGGGCTTCTGGGAAATAGATCGGGCAGCCATGAGAGTGGACGCAGTAACTCTTCCTCCGTCCCCTCTGGGAATTCATCCTGACTCCTTAATCACTTTGGCCAACCTCCTGCCTCCCCTCTCCTGCTCTGGGCTCTTTCAGGCCTTTCCTGTCCCCTGACCTCCGCCTTCTCTGAGTGGTCTATCCCCCCTGCCTTGTATCCATCCAATGTGATTGACAGTAGCATAGGCAAACCGTGTGGCTCAGCCGGTCCTGGGGAGGGGAAGCTATGGTTGCTATGGAAGTTACTCAGGGTAAAGGGTTGTTGTTATGGGGGGGGCATCTAGCTACTTCCTGCAACATCCTTAATTGCTCATTTATTTAGGGCAATTAGTCTCAGGAGGCTCTCCCTTCCCTGACCCCATCTAAGGCTATTCTCAGCTCTCCCATCGATCTATGAAGGGAGGTGGGGCTGCGATTGGGGGCTGTATCAAGTTTCAGCATTCGAAGTTCAGGCCTTTCCATCCCTCCCATTTGTCTAGTTTTCAATGGCTTCGTTGGGGGTGCTGGGGAGGGAGTTCCTAAAATGAGGATGCTCTCAATTAAACAACTGGACGTTCCAGCTCAGAACCATGTTCTTCTCCCCTCGGCGGGAGGCGGGCTCTGGATGACGGAGCACGCCGGGGGCCTTCTGGCCAGCTCATTCCTCTGCTGCCCATTTTCTCCCATCCCCGGGCAACCTCACCTTCTAATGGACTCCATCCCACCTTAGTTAAAGCGTCAGAGGCTCCCGTCTCTTACCCAGATGAGGGAGCTGAAGCTCAGGGGGAATCTCTGACTCCCTGACTTTGTCTTGTGGCCCCCCTCCTCCTACTTTACTGCCACTGTTTCAGCTAATCAACCTCCTCCTGCTCCTATTTCCTCCTCCCGGATTTTATCATCAATCATCCACTCAGCGCAGCCTTACTAGACGTTGTCACCCCTTCCAATATTCATCATTATACCCACCTCCATACATTACCTCCATTTCATAGATGAGGTCAAGTTTTATACAAGGTCATACATCTAATAATGGACAGACCTCTGATTAGAAGTCCTTTGGCCACTCAGAACGTTCCCCATGCCTGCCATACCCCCCCTGCTCCTTGTCTATTGAATTTCTACCCATCCTTTATTTATTATTTTAATAAATGTTTTATTGATGCTTTTAAAAATATTATTATCAATTCCCAAGGACTACCCACCCCCCGTAGAGCTGCCTTTGTAACTAAGGGATAGAGTCGAGCAAAACAGATCAATACATTGACCACGTCTGCCGATGCTTCCCTCATTCCAAACCTATGGTCCACCACCTTTCTGCTGGGGGCAGGGGCCATACTTCACTGTCAGACTTCCAGAGGCAGGACTGGTCACAGCATTGATTAAGATTCTAGCCTTTCAGAGTTGTTTCCCTTTAAGTCGCTGTGGTCATTGAGTGAATTGTTCTGCTCATTTAGTTCTGTGCCAGTTCATTGGAGTCTTCCAAGCTACCCTGAGCTCCTCATATTCATTGTTTTTTTCCTGGCGCAGTAATATTCCATTAAATTCACACAGCACATTTTGTTGATCCATTCCTCAATCAATGGACAACAGCTTTGCTTCCAGCTCTTTGTTGCCACAAAAAGTGCTGCTAGGATTTTTTGTTTTGGTAGCTGAGACCTTTCCCTCTGGCTTTAAATGTCTTGGAGAACATACCTCATACCGATATACTTTTTTTTTTTTTTTTTTTTTAAGCCTAACTTAGTTGCCACCTCCTCCAGGAAGCCTTTCCTGTCTGCTCTTTCTCCTCTGTGGTAATGATTTTTTCCTCAGACCTCACAGCACTTAGCATCTCTCAAATGCATTGATCATGTGAAGTGGAATATTGCTAATCCATGTTATCTCTTCTTCCTTTGTCTCCCAGCTCCTAGATGGGACCGGGTCTTACTGAAACTTTGTTTCTCCATGAGCAGAAAGGCAACATGAGATAGTGGCTAGAGAACTGACCTTGAAGCTAAGAAGACCTGGATTCAAATCCTGCCTCTGGCACACTGACCCTAATCTTCTCAGCGTTGTAAACTGCAAGTTACAGGGAATGACTGCCTGCACTGGTGGAGGGCGTTTCCTTATTTGGGAGCTCTGTATGGCATCATGTCCCCAGCATTACACAGGCCACAGAGCAGGCACTTAATAATAAGGAGTCAAATGTTTGAAACCCGGTGCCCTTTGAGTACTGTTAGGTTACTTTTGTCCAGTCCTATGGCCCACGCTCATCTGAGCTCTCATTGTGCTTTGATAACTGCAGCGCTCTCCTTACAGGCCTCCATACTATTTTGTTTGGGGAGTTAATCAATTCCCATTAATTTAGCACCTACATATGTATGTAAATAATTTTTAGATTCGCGTATTTAGCCCTAACATCACTCCACGTTCCCACCGGACATCTCAAATTGGAGGTTTGCAGACATCTAAAACTCAACATGTCCCAAATTGAGCTTATTTTTTCCAAGTCTTCCCCTTACTCCTTTAAGGACACCCTCATCCTCCCAGTCCCCCAGGCTCACAATTTAAGTGTCCTTCTCTCTCTCATCCGCCAAATCCAAACATCTGACAAATATTGTTGCTTCTCTCCTCTGAGCCTTCTACCATTTTGGCCATTATCTTATCATTCTCACTCACACTGAATTATTGTAGTAGATTTCTGCCCCCAAGTCTCTCCCTAATCTAGTACAAATTCCACTCCACTGTCAAATTAATCTTCCTGTAGCACAGACCTGACCCACGTCAGTCCCCTACCCCCACTTCCATTCAGTAATGTCCAGTAGCCCCCTATTATCTACAGGATCAACAATAAAATCTTGTTTGCAGTCAAAGCCCTTCACAATCTGACTTTGTACCTTTCCAGTGTTCCTGTACCTTACTCCATGCATCCTACAGTCCAGCAACACTGGCCTCTTTGCTGCTCCTCACACAAGACTTAAGGCTACAGATTCCTTCTTCCAAAAGATCCAGGGGAGACTGGTCATCTCCCTTGTTCCCCAACAACCACTTTCTCCCCTTTTGTGTTCTCTTTCCCCCTCTGTGTTCTAGTGTCTTGACTAACAATGGTGATACGGCAGCAGTCTTAGAAAAATGGCTAAGAGCAAGGTGGGAAGAACTCCCCTATCCAGTCCCAGCCAGTCTGACCAGAAAAGGCCCCCACTCCATATATAAATATATATATATCTATATAGATATATAGATATAGATATACATATATGTATTATATAGTGGGGGCCTTTTCTGGTCAGTCCCTTTTACAAGAGGCTCTTGGTTGGGAGACTGTGAATCATGATGTTCTGGCTCTATTTAGTTGCCCCTGTCTCTCCTCTGTAGGACCCTGGACAAAAGTTTCAGGCACCATGGCTAATTGCTTTGGGATTTCCAAGTGGTCAGGGTCGATGCCATGTTCTTGTGACTGTGACTCAGCATCCCTGCGACTTTTCTGTGCTGTATTCCCCCTCTATACATCATCTCTGACTCACTTTGGCCTTTTCCTTCTTTCAGTGCTCTCATCGGTATGTGTCTATCCCCTGTCCCTCATCCCACCAACCCTTTCAGTTCTCACTTCCCACCCCCTTTTCCCCCCAGGAGGAAGCATTGAGCCAGGGCCCCCAGGGGAAAGGCCTCAGCCCCCGCTGGGCCTCAGCCCCTGTCTCCCCTGCTCAGGGACAAAGAGGGGGGTGACCTCACCCTTTGAGCATCCCCCTATCTGACAAAGGCCTTGATTGTTCCCTGACCTCAGAGTCTGGGGAAGAAGAATGACATTCGGAGCCCTGTACACACTGGGGACCCTGCAGGTTTAACTAGGCCAGCTTCAACTCTCGCCTGCATGTGGGCTTGTGTATATTTGGTGGCAAGGCAAGGGCAGGAGGGAGAAGAAAAGGGAATGCAATACAAAATCTAGAGCCGAAAGGGACTCTTTAGAGCATCCAACCCAACCCCTCTGCCTACTTTTCAACATCTTGTAAACCAGAAGCTAAATCTCAAAGAAATTAAGTGAAATGAAGATCATTGTGTAGTTTAGGATGATAGAAAGAGCTCTCAGTCTGTGAAGCTTATCCCAGGAAGGGACCTTAGAAGTCAGCTGGTCCAATCCCACCCCCATTTCTTTTTAACATTTGAGAAAACTTATATAAGTCACACTGGTGCTAGGTGACAGATTTAGGGTTTGCCCTGCACCCAGCTCTCTGGCTCACCGGCTGTGCTTCTCTATTGGGGTGGTCTTGGGGAAAATGAATAAGGATACAAGTGTGGGTTATCACTTTTCATCTTTCTGGGCCTCTATTTCTTGATCCGTAAAATGAGCATAGTCTAATAGTTCTCAAAATCTGACCTTGAGGTCGAAACTATTTTCATGGTAAAACTAAAATGGTATTTGCCTATAAAATCCTCCCTCTTTTTCCAAATATACATCTGCGGAGGGCCAGATTTTCTTCACATACTTCAACTAAAACAATATATCCCAACAGATTGAATGCAGAAGTTGATATAAGAACCCAGCTGTCTTTTATTAAGCTAGACATTAAAGAGATTTGCAATAATATGTAAAACAATGCCATTCTTTCACTAATTTTGTTTTGGAAAATATAGTTATTTTTCATGAAAAATGTACATAATATTTTTAGGTTAACAAAATTTTAAAAACAAATTTATTAGTTTTCATTTCTATTGTAGTAAATATTCATAGACGGAACCCACATATAAACAACAGCTCTTTGAGAGAGGGTGCTCAATAGTTTACAAAAATGAAAAGATGGTGCAGTATTACTGGCCCTGAAGTCAGAAGGATCTGAATTCAAATCCAGCCTCAGACACTTACTAGGTTTGTGACCTGTGCAAGTTACTTAACCCTGATTTAAAAAAAAAAAAGTGCAAAGGGTCCTGAGATAAAAAACTTTGAGAACTATTGATCTAGAGGATGTCTGAGACCCTTTCTAGCTCTAAATCCTCTAGACAGAATTTTACTTTAAAAATGCAAACTTTGTAAATGGCTCCTTTTAGTCAAATACTTTCCCTTTTCCAATAATACATGATACATTTTTTTTCAACTTTGTCTTCTTGGCTAAAAATGTATCATTCCAACTGGACTCCTTTTTTCCTAGTCCTTCATTTTTCCATTAATAGATAGAAGTGGAGTTTAAGTAGTGGTGAGGAGAGATACAGCCTTTTGAAATCTAAATTTTAGGGTTTTATATCTCCCTTGGCTGTACCACCCAGAGCCCCAGGGCCACATGTTATGGACTAAATTATGGAAAATAGAATAGTCAGAAGGGGCAAAGGGGAAAAATGTCTAGTTAGTTTTTCCCCCTGATCTGGTATCTTGCATGAATCTCCCAACAGAGTAGGGAGGGAAGGGTCCTAAGGGATGGAGGCAGATAGCCAAGCAGCAGCTTCAGCAAAGGCAAAGTAAGGTCTTTAAAAGAGTGTAGCTGAGGTCATGGAGGGGCCACCAGACTGCAAGACGACCAAGTCACTAGATGGACCTCCATTGTCTCCCCCTCTCCACATTGCCCTCCTCCCCCCCAGCTAGAGCTTTGCAGAACTGGCAAAGTGAGAGTCAAAGGAAGAAAGCACAAAGAGGAATGGGCAGTAGTTGTAGCAACTAAACTTTCCCAGAACCTGGGAAAACTGCCCCCATTCCCTACCTGTTGGATCCACATCTCCAGAACCCCACTGTGAGGAAAAGGCTGCTGGCTACTCTGGAGCATAGGAATTCTTAACTGTTTTATGTGTCATGGATTCCTTTGGCAATATGTATGCATACATCTGTACATGCATTCATTATGTGTATACATATATACATATGTATGTATGTGTGCATATATAGATACACATTTTAAAATATATAACAATATTTTATTTTTTCCCAGATACATGACAAGAAAAAATTTTTAGCATTCATTTTTACAATTTTGCATCCCAAAGTTTTCTCCCTTCTTTCCTCCCTCCTATCTTAAAGAAGATAGAAGTTTAATCTAGTTTATACATGTAAAACGCATTTCCATATTAGTCCCAGTTGTGAAAAAAGAAACAGATCAAAAGAAAAAAAACATAAGAAAGAATAAAGTAAGTGAAAAAATATGCTTTGATCTGCATTCAAAGTCCATCAATTCTTTATCTGGTTATGGATAGCATTTTCCTTTGTGAATCCTTTGTACTTGTCTTGGATCTTTGTATTGCTGTGATACTGTGTACAATGTTTTCCTGATTCTGGTCATTTCATTTTGTATCAGTTTGTAGAGTGTTTCCAGGTTTTTTCTGAAATCTGCCTGTTCTTATAATTTCTTTTTGTACAATATAATATTTCATTACACTATATATCACAGCTTATTCAGGCATTCCCCAATTGATGGGCATCTCCTCAATTTTTAATATTTTGTCACCATGAAAATACTAAATATTTAATACATTTTGGCATTTGTAGATCCTTTTCTTTTTTTATCATTTCTTTGGGATATAGACTTAGTAGTGGTATTTTAGGTCAAAAGGTATGCAGTTTGGTTGTCCTTTGGACACAGTTTCAAATTGCTCTCCAGAATGGTCCAATTAATTAACAACTCCACCAACAATGCATTGGTATCCCAATTGTTCCACTTCCTCTCCAATATTTATCACTTTCCTTCTTTAAAGAAAGAAAAACAAACTCAATGGACTTTCTATTAAACATTTATAATGTTTTTTTGGCAACCATAGCCCTTGTTTCAATGAGAGAGGTTGGCCCATCTTTTGTCTCTTGACTATTAGAGAACCATGGTCCTGGACCTCTCCTTCCCTTTTCACCTTCTCTCATTATTTCCTCATGTAGTGAGTTACTCTTAGTTTCAGATTTTTAAATTTCCTGCAAATACATCATTTTGGATGGTGAAGCTGCCCAGGTCCAAGGCTGTGACCCCTGCTGTTGCTCTGTCACTTGTCCCATAAGGATGGAGGCAGAAAACCCCAAGAAATGCTAATTCCTGGACTGGGCAAACCCCTCCTATTTCATTCTTGTTCAGTCCTCTTCCCCAAGCTTAATGATAGTGGCAACCAGTGCAGGTTGGTATCTTCTCCGCCTTTTACAGCAATAGAGAGTTGCCCCAGTTCACTAAGACATCAAGTGTCTTTCCCAGATCACACATTCAGTTGAACCCAGGACCCAGGTCTTCTTGATTCTATCTATTATACTACACTTCCTTCCATTACTTTCATCTATTCTAATTTATTCATGCATTTTCTGTTTAGCCTGTTCATTCAATCTATTCATTCAGTTGTTGGGTTCATACTTCTTTTTTAAGCGTTGATTAAGTTCTTGCTACAAATCAGTCAGTTAAACTAGGTGTGTATATAGATAGAGTGCTGAAGCTAGAATCAGGAAGATTCTTCTTTCTGAATTCAAATCTGGTCACAGACACTAGCTGTGTGACCCTGGACAGGTCATTTCACCCTGTTTGCCTCAGTTTCCTTATTTGTAAAATGAACTGGATAAAGAAATGGGGAACCACTCCAGTGTTATTGCCCCCCCCCCAACAAAAACAAAAACAAAAAAACCCAGTGTAAACACACTTAGTTGGGAGATGGGATTTTGTGCTTTAGGAATAGCAAGAAAGCTTGTGTAGCCAGATTATCCAGTTCAAAGTGTAAAAACATGTAGACAAGATTCTCAAAAGACAAGAAAATATAGATGGTTTAAAAAAAAATCCCTGCAACCACTAATTAGAATTCCCCACACAGATGAGATCATTTTCTAGTTTATGATCTTGGGTAAGTAGCTAGAGTCATAACCATTTAACCACTCTGGGCCTTAATTTTTTCATCTGTAAAATGAGGGAGTTGGATTTAATGGCCTCAAGGTCCAACTTTAAATCTATGATCTATAATCCTATATTGCAGAAGTGTCTAAGAGGGATGCAAAGTATTATGTGAGGTCTAAGAAGTAGGAAGGTCATTTTGGGACTCAGAAAAAGGCTTCAGGGAAAGGAAAGCATTTAAGGTGAGATTTAAATTGATAAAAGTTCTACAAATATGTGAGGGAGACTAGGAGAAAGTACGTGTGGGTGTGAGAAGAATAAGTAGCTAGGGATTCCAAGCATAGGGACGATGTGAACAGAGTCACAAAGATGTAAAAGTATGAAGCATATATATGGGAAGTCTTGGATGGCTGAAGATTAGAATCCATGGAGGGTACTACTGCTGCTGTTGCTGCTAGGGGTAGTAGTAGTAGTAATAGTAGCAGCAGCAATAATAATAATAATAGAAGTAGTACTAGTAGTGCCATAGTAGCAGCAATAATAGTAGGAGCAGCAGTAGTGAGAATAGTATTAGCAGCAGTAGTAATAATAGTAGCAGCAGCAGCAGTAGTAGTAATAAAAGAGAAAGAAGAAGGAGAAGAAAACAGGGAAGGAGAAAGTAAAAAAAGAGAAAGAGAAGTAGGAAGAGGAGAGATAAATATGGAAAAGTAGAGTGATGCTGGGTCTGTATCTCAAAGAGATCATACAAGAGGGAAAAGGACCCACATGTGCAAAAATGTTTGTGGCAGTCCTTTTTGTACTGGCAAGGAACTGGAAACTAAGTGGATGCCCATCAGTTGGGGAATGGCTGAGTAAATTATGGTGTATGAATGTAATGGGATATTATTGTTTTATAAAAAAGCCTAGAAAGACTTACATGAATTGATACCGAGTGAAGTGAGCAGAACCAAGAGAACATTGTACACAGAAATATGTTTAAAAGAATTGCACATATTTAACATATCAGATTATTTGCTGTCTTGGGGGGGGGGAGCAAGGTAGGGAGAAAAATTTAGGACACTAAGTCTTACAAAACTGAATGTTGAAAACTATCTTTATATGTTATTTGGAAAATAAAACACCACAAATACTGAAAGAAAGAAAGGTAGATTGACATAATACTAAATTGTAGAGGGCTTTAAATGCTACACAAAAGAACTTGAAATGTGTGCTCAAATCGAGGAGAAAATGGAAGCAGGAATCCTATTAAGAGGCTAATTCAGTAATTCAAGTGGATAGCAGTGAGGGCCTAGCAGTAAGTACAGAAGAAATAAACTGGAGAGATGTTTTAGAGGTAGAAATAACTGGTAACTAATTGAATAGGTAAGAGTGAAAATGGCCACAGCATGCTGTAGTATTTTGTCCAGAAATGACACTCAGAGAAGTAATTCTAAATATATGGATAGCAAGAATACTTATTTAAAAGCTTTTTTTTAATTTAAAATTTCTAGGTTATATATGTACATTCATTTTTTACATGTTTCCATCTGAGTTGTGTTGGTAGGGAAAAATTAGAACAAAATGGAAAAAAACCAAGAAAAAAACAGAAAAAAAGAAAAAAGGTGAAAATAGTATATTTCAATCCACATTAATTCTCACCGGATATAGATTTTCCATTCAAAGTTTATTGGAATTGCCTTGAATCACTGAAATGCTGAGAAGAACCAAATCTATCATAGTTGATCATCACACAATCTTGCAGTTGCTGTGTACAGTGTTTTTCAAGTTCTACTTGATTCATTTAACATCAGTTCATGTAAATCTTTCAGGATTTTCTAAAATCAGCCTGCTCATCATTTTTTACAGAGCAATAAAAATTTATTACTTTTAAATTTTATTACTTTCATATACCATAATTTATTCAGCCATTCCCTAATTGATGGGCACCCACTCATTTCCTAATTCCTTGCCACCATAAAAAGAGCTGCTACAAATATTTTTGCATATGTGAGTCCTTTTCCTTTTATGATTTTTTCGGGATGCAGATCGGTATGCACACTTTGATTGTCCATTGGGCAAACTTCCAAATTGCTCTTCAGAATAATTGGATCAGTTCACAACTCTACCGACAATGCATTAGTGTCCCAGTTTTCCCCACATCCCCTAGAGTACTTCTTAAGAACTTACTATGTGTCAGGCATTGCACTAAGTGATGAGAATACAAATACAAGCCAAAAAAGTCTCTGCCCTCTAAGAAACTTACACTGTACTGGGAAAGATGACACAGAACAAGAAGCTGGTGGAGGTAAAGTAGAATAGTCCAGATAGTCAGCTGTGTAAAAGGAGAGAAGGAAGAATGGATAGCTGGGCTCTTCCAAAAATGCTAGTTGGAGGCAGGAACTCACCAATTGGAGGAGGAGGCGGCACATTGAGTAAGAGAAAACTGGCAATAAGACTATAGAGTCCTACTGCTGTATCCACTCCTCATTTGCACCCTGGATATAGGGGCTTCTTGTGGTCATTGTCTTGGATTAGTGTAAGGAAGTAATATAGAAAAGAGAGGAGATCTGGTCCCTGCCTTTAGTGGGCTTCCTGTTAGGGAGCTCATTAGAAAAAAATAAGAATATTACCATACTGGGAATATTTCCTCTCTCCTTCCCTCCATCTTTTCATCACTCCTTCTTTTCCTTCCTTCCTTTCTCCCTCCTTTCTTCTCTCACTTCCTTCTTCCTTCCTTCCTTCCTTCCTTCCTTCTCTTTTCTTCCTTTCTTCCTTCTCTCCTTCTCTTTTCTTTCTTCCTTCCTTTCTTCCTTCCTTTCTTCCTTTCTTCCTTCCTTTCTTCCTTCCTTTCTTCCTTCCTTCCTTTCTTTCTTTCTTTCTTTCTTTCTTTCTTTCTTTCTTTCTTTCTTTCTTTCTTTCTTTCTTTCTTTCTTTCTTTCTTTCTTTCTTTCTTTCTTTTTTCCTTTCTGCCTCTCTGTTTTAGTCTCTATCTCTCTGTCTCTCTCTGTCTCTCTGTCTCTCTCTGTCTCTCTGTCTCTCTCTGTCTCTCTCTCTCTCTCTGTCTCTCTGTCTCTCTCTGTCTCTCTGTCTCTCTGTCTCTCTCTCTCTCTCTCTGTCTCTCTCTCTCTCTCTCTCTCTCTCTCTCTCTCTCACACACACACACACACACACACACACACACACACACACACACACACACACACTTTTTCTGACAGTGTGAGGCATAGTGAAAAGAGCATGGAACTGGGGGATCAGGGGAAGAGGATTCTAGTTCTGGCTGTGTGACCTAAGACAAATCATTTCCTTTTTCAGGATTTGTTTTCTTATCTTTAAAATGAGAGGATTTGACTAGCTGACCTTTAAACTTCCCTTGTTATGATATTCTATGAGTCTATAAGCTTTTCTTGTCTCCCCTCCCCATCCCTACACCTTTCCAGCTCTCATCAATCCCTAAACCATGTAAAGACTCTATGTAGCTCAGCTGGGTTTGACATCTCCCACAGACTCAGATATACATTTCCCTCCTCCCCCTCCAGGAGCTGGGGTTGGGGAGGGCAACTGCCTTCCAGATGTTGGAAACTCAACACATCTCTTTCTCTGTCCCTTCCTCCCACCCTTTCTCTTGCTCTAGTTCTAAATATTTACTTCTCCTGATTTGCATTTTTGCCCTAGGTACCCAGTTGCTGTCAGGTTGCATTTGCCTGCCCAGGTCCACCTCCATGCCCCACCTCCACTATGCTCCTTTTGCTTGTCCCTCCTGACCCCCAATACTAAATCAGCACATTACTGGTACTTTCCAAGTCAAAGAAGAGGAGACAGGGCTGTGGATGGCCAGGGTCAGTAGGTAAATCCCAGTAGGCAATTTCTCCCTGTCCCCAATCTGGGATCACTTTAGCCTCCTTATTTCAGTTGGGGCTTCTGGACAGAACTGATCGATGCCAGATGCCCAGCAAAAACTCACGAGAACAATCAGGAGGAAGAAGCAGGGACAGCAGGAGGTGAGACTAGGACAGAGAGGCCTGGAGGCTAGGTTTTTTCCAGTGTTACTTCAGGTGAGATGTTTACTCTTTCTGTTCCTCAGTTTCCATTGCTTGTTGGAGGAAGCTGGGAAAATTAAGCCTTTTCCCCCTCTCCCCCTGTAAATTTAGCTTCTGAGGCTTGATGTTCCAATTCTGTTTCTACCTTTATTAACTGTGTAACTTTGGGCACATAATTCTACCTTTTGTCCTTGGTTTCAGTTTTCTTTTCTGTAAAATGGGGGTAATGTTTACCCTACCTCATAAAGTTATTCTGAGGCTGTAATGATTTATTGTACCTAAAGCTAAAAGGTATTATTTCCCCCCCCCCCCCCCAAGGCTGGGGTTAAGTGACTTGCCCAGGGTCACACAGCTAGGAAGTGTTAAGTGTCTGAGACCAGATTTGAACTCAGATCCTCCTGAATTCAAGGCTGATGCTCTATCCACTGCGCCACCGAGCTGCCCCTAAAAGGTATTCTTGACTCATCATTTTATTAGTTGTTTTTGAGTCATATTGCATGCAAATCATTACATAAATCTTAGAGAGTTTCTTGAGGTTCAGGGTGTCTTGTTCAAAATCATATAGCTAAGTGTGAAAATCAGGGTTTAAACTCAGGACTTACTGACTCCAATGGCAGCCCAACCACTAGACCATATTTTTTTTGAAGCACTTGGAATTAAGTGACTTGTTCAGGGTCACACAGTTAATTGTCAAGTATCTGAAGTCTTTCTGACTCCAGAGCCTTTCTATCCACTGCCAATCTAGCCACATTATCTTTCTATGTTGCTAAGTACTTAGAGCACTGGATATTGGAGAGGCCTGAGTTTCAATCCTCCCTCTAAGACTTACTAATCTCTCCCAGCCTCAGTTTCTTCATCTGTAAAATGGGGATAATTAATAGTAAGTACATTATAGGTTTGTTGTGAGGATTAAATGATATCATATTTTAAAGCCCTTGGCAAGAGATATACTTCAAGAACTACAGAAGTGCTAGTTATTATTATATACTTTGCCCATAGGAGACAACTAGTAAATTTTATTGAATTGAAAATTTAAGAAAATAATAATAATAGTCGACATAATATCCTTGCTTAATTTCTCTAAGTGACTGCCCTGGTTTCTTCTCCTGCTCCTTGCCTTCTCTCCAGGTAACTTAGTTATCTCACCTTCTCTTTACACCTTCCCATACATCCCATGGTCCCTGAAATAGTTTCTCTTCTCCAGGGAGTAATCATTGATTAATGAGATGAGAAAGGAAAGTTCCCTGTGGAGTCCCCCAATCTGGCCAGTAGACTTCTGTTGCTTTCTCCCCTAGGAGGATCTGGGGAAATTCCTAACTTCTTTTTTTCTGCAGCACCCTCCTTCTCCTTTCAGAAAACCTAAGTTGTAGATAGGTTAACTAGCATTATCAAAGTCATACAATCAATTAGTGATCTCAAATTTTGTTTCTCAGAAGTTCTCCCACATCCCCACCACGGTTTTTCTTTGGGGGAAGTTCCAACTCGATTTTCTTCATGACCACTTTTTCTGATTTATTCTCCATTTTCCCATCAGGCCCCACATTTCAAGAAGGGAAATAGATCTTTATATTCTAATTTTCCATGGGGGGGTTACCTTTTGTGCAATACCATGGGAGGCAGTACTTGGTTGGGGGGAGAAAAGAGGCAGTTCCAGAGCTTGATGGAAAGAGCCAGAGAAACAGCAGTGAGGATTGTGGTGGGATTCATTAGTCTAATTAGATCTCTGCTCAGTGGTCAGTCCCTGGGGGGGACTCCTCATTATGCAGCAAGCTCTGTTTTCAAATGGCCTATAATTGAACTAATAGCTGGGTTTAGCCAAAGGGAGTAAAGCCCTGCCTTGGAAAGTGACCATTCTTTCTACCTTGGGCTGTGAGCCAGGAATTGAATTCTTAATCCTGGTTCCAGTAAAATACTTCTGAATGACTTTGGATCTGTCATTTAACCCCTGTAGCCCATAATTTCTTCACCTGTGAAATGGGAATAATAAGCTTTACTTTCTCCCTTCCTCCTTTTGACAGAAAGAGTGAATGAGCATGATAGCAGAAAGAAGGCACCACAGGAATCCAAATGATTATCATCCCCCGACGGTCCTGCCAGTTGGGAAGTCCTTCAGTTTTTGTTGAAATCTCACTGTAATTTTCCCTTGGCTGACATATGGGGGTGTTGGTGATGGAAGTTTTGTGTTAGTGGTGTCTGAAGAAGTAGGATGGAATTGGGAGGAAGAGGAAGGAAAGGAAGACCAAAGTGGGAGGAGGAGGACAGGGAAAGGAAGGGAAGAAAAGGGAAAGGAAGGAGAGGAGGGGGAGAAAGCGAAGGTTGGATATGAAAGGAAAGGAAGGGAAAGAGAGAGTAAGATAAAGAGGAGGAGGAAGGGGGATATATGAAGATGATAAAGAAAGGGAGAGGAGAGCAATGAAGAGAATGGGAATAGAAGGAGAATGTAGGGGAAGGAGGAAGAAAAAGTGGGTAGGAAAGAGACAGGAGAAAGAAAAGAAAGAACCTGGAAGACCCAGAACAGTATGAGTTTAAAACTGCAGCTGGAGGGATTTATTCTCGGTTTCCCACTGCTGATGGGGTGAGAGACACAAGCCTAGAGCTGGATAGCAGCAAATGCCCAGGAGCAGAAGATGAAAGGAGGAGAAATTCTGGGAGAAGGCCAGGAGCCAAGAGCTCTGCAGAGAGGCAATAAACACCTCACTGAAGACTTTAAGCTTCTGAGGGTGGGGATGAAGGAGTGAGCTTTGAACCAGAGCTTGGCGGGAGAGCGACATGATGGAGATGGGAAAAGGTTTTCCCACTGAGGGTTATGATGGGCAGAAATATACTGGTGGTCTCTCTTTCAGGTAAGGACAGGTGTCCTCTTATCCAGCTGTCAGCTTTCCTGATTGTCTGCAGAAGGATTTCTGCAAAGATTTCAGCAGTTAAGAAATTCTGTCTGGAGATAGAATTCATCCCACAAATCATCTGAGGTGTAAGGCTCAAGACTCTAAGCCAGATTCTTAGCCTTTTTTGTGTCCCTTTGACAATGTGGGAAAGCCAAGGAATCCTTAAAAATTTAATGAATAAAGCACATGGGATTTCCCAAGGAAACCAATTATACTGCATTATAGTTATAAAGTATTTTTATTTGATATAAAATATAGTTATAAAATATATTTTTAAATCAAATGAATGGATCTCAGGTTAAGAGCTCTTGATCCCAATCCAAGTTTCCTTATTTTAGTGAAAGGAAATCAAAGCCCAAAGAGTAATAAGCTTTGGGGCCCGCAGGTAGCCAATAGAATGGTGAAGGCATGAAGTCAGGTCTCCTGACTCTCAGGTCTCTGTTTAGCTTCCTTAGTTTGTTCCTGCTTTTGGAGTCCTCGCTTTCTGACAGGACAAAACCCAACACACAGACATAGGCATGGATGGTGAATGCAGTGTAGAACACAGACATTGATAACAAGGGCCAACATAGAGCAAAAAAAAACAAAAAAAAAACATAATTAGATTAGGGTGGAGCTAATTTGGGAGACCTTCCTGGAGGCAGAAGAGAGAGGGTCTTTGATTTGAATTTGAGAATAATGGGTTGAGGAGAATGGTAAATTCCAGGAGATCAATTTCTTTCTTTTGGCTAAATTGGATTGGGAATTATGTGGGTGCGCACTGAAACTTTCTCCTGACTCACATTTTTTTGGTCTTTTGACCTGCCCTCTACTCATCCTTCCCTTCCAGGAGTTCAAGGACCTCCAGGGTATCCAGAGCTGGATTGGCTGGTTTAGAAACCATCTCTTTTCTTCCCTCTGTTCCTAAACTCTAGCTCCATCTGGATTTGGAAAATTTAGAAAATTTCATTTTGTTTGCTGCTGCCTTCCCCACCCTGCTTAGATTCCTGGGCCCCAGGAGAAGCAGAGGAGACAGGTAGGCGCCAAGATCTGTACCCGCCCCACCACCCAGGAGCCTGGGGTGCCCATAGTTATGTCTCAAACTTGAAATTGGGGAGATGTGTCCAGTACTGTGTGAAGTAGTAGAATGGTTTAGGGTTTTGATAAAAATTCCTCTAGATCTCTTTGGCTTTTCCCATATTCTGCCCTTCACTCCTTGAATTGGATTGAAAAAATGCCCAATTTGAAGGGAGGCCCCCAAGATAAAAAGATGGGTTTGTCCTGTATCAAGTAGGATTTCCTGACTGTGAGCTGATGAGCAGCTGGGTGAGGGAGAGTGGTTCTTGGACAGAAGAAACAAAGGCAGTGTGTGTGTGTGTGTGTGTGTGTGTGTGTGTGTGTGTGTGCTGGAAACTTGGGGCAGGGTACTTGTCCAAACAAGAATAGATTCTCTTCTGAGTAATATATGCAGGCTCAATGTGTTCACTGTCCTGAGTTATATGGTTTCTTTTTCTCCCTAAGGGAAGAGAAAATATCCAGAAAGCCATGTGTTTGTCCAGTCTCTTTGTCTCTTAACTGATCCCTTACCTGTAGACAAGATTTTGTGCTCCAACCTGAGCATATAACGCTTTGCTCTTGTCTTGCTGTGAAAGATCGATCATTAGGAAGGGAAACAGTCTGGTCGGATAGATGAACTAAGATTCAAGAAAGCTGAGTTCTAGGCCCACTCCATAACTAACCAGCTGTGTGACACTGGAGGAGATGTGACCAGTGCTATATGAAATAATAGAAGGGTTTGGAGGTTTGAGGTTTTAAAAAAAAGTTTTGATAGTTTACAATGTTCTAAGCTCTTATTTATTTTTTTCATTTTTTTTATTAATGCTTTTTATTTTCAAAGCATACACATGGATAATTTTTCAACATTTCCCCCTGCAAAACCTGTTCTAAATTTCTACCCCCTTTCCTAGGTAACAAGCAATCCAATATATGTTAAACATGTTAAAACTGTATGTTAAATCCAATATAAGTATACATATGTATATAATTATCTTGCTGCACAGAAAAATCAAATCAAAGAGGAAAAAATGAGAAAAAAATGCAAGCAAACACCAAAAAGAGTGAATATGTTATGTTGTGATCTACACTTAGTTCCCACACTTCTCTCTCTGGGTGTAGATGGCTCTCTTCATCACAAGATCATTGGAACTGGTCTCAATTATCTAAGAGTCAACATCCATCAGAATTGATCATCATACAGTATTGTTGTTGAAGTATATAATGATCTCCTGGTCCTGCTCATTTCACTTCACATCAGTTCACATAAGTCTCTCCAGGCCTTTTTGAAATCATCCTGCTGATTGTTTCTTACAGAACGATAATATTCCATAACTTATTCAGCCATTCTCCATCTGATGGGCTCAGTTTCAGTTTCTAGAAATTACCAAAAAAGGCTGCCACAAATATTTTTGCACATGTGGATCCCTTTCCCTCCTTTAAAATCTCTTTGGGATATAAGCTCAGTAGAAATATTATTAAATTCTTATTTAAATAAAATTTATTCAGAAACAAAATACAAAGTATTTTTCTTTTCTTTACCCCTGTTTCTTCATCTGTAGAATGGGTACGATAGAACCTTCTATGTAACTTATAGAGCTGTTGGAAAAGTCATAGATTTGAAGCCTCTTTATACCTCTAACTTTTTTCTGAATTTGACTTTAAAAATTAGATATAAGGCATCATGTCTGTATAACTTACAGAGCTCTTAGAAAAATATAATAATATCATGGATTTGAATCCTTTTTGTAGATGCCTTTGCTCACTCTATATCTATGACAATTTTTTCCTCTTTGTTAATTCCTATTTACCTTTTAAAACCTAATCTAGATGCCACTGTTCCTGTGAAGTCTTCCATAATAATCCCCTATGCTGTTCTTGAGCCCTTTTTCCCTTTTTATTTAATATTATATGTATGGATATTATAATCCTTTACATATATGTCTTACATAGAGACATAACTAGAAGTTTTGGTGTTATGGACAAACAGGATGAAACATGCCTTATATCTAAATTTTAAAGTCAAATTCAGAAAAAAAATTAGAGGTCAAAGATGTCCCAAGATTAGGACACAGATGATAGAGGACAATTTGGGAGCTATTCATGGAAAGACCTCTGAGGGAGGAGGAAGTAAAACAGAGTAGAGCCAACCTGTGGAAGAGCTCACCTGAGGGATGGTGGAGGAAGCAGGCCTTCTGGCAGCTTCCTATTTCAATGATTTTTGTTAAGGAACTCAATTGCTTTTATGCCACTGAAAGAATGTAAGCCTTCTAAATTTAAGTGATCTGGTTAAAACTCCATATATTAGTTATAGATCTGGTCTTGTCCTATTGGGCAGCAAGGTGCTTCATGAGGGTGGTTGTTATTTGGTCATTTAAGTCCTGTCTGACTGTTTGTGACCCCTTTTGGGGCAAAGAACTGAATTAGTTTGCCATTTCCTTCTCTAGGTCATTTTACTGAGGAGAAAACTGAGGCAAACAGTTGCCCAGGGTCACACAGCTAGTAAGTAACCAGGGATTTGAATTCAGGAAGAGGAGTCTTCCTGATTCCAGGCTTGGCACTCTGTCCACTGTGCCACCTGCCTGCCCATCAGGGCAGCAGCTATTGTATTATGTCAAACGTAATATCTCTTGATGGTTTCTAGAGTAGTGTTTTGTACACAATAGTCCCTTAATAATTATTTAATTGAATTATGTAAACATTAGGAGTTAGGACTCATCTTTCTCTCTCTGTCCCAACTTTCTTCCCTGCTACTTGCCTAGACCAGCCAGACCTATCCAGAAGCAGGAGGTGTATTATAATGACCTTGTGAGGTGGGGGACTATTGTGAAAAATCCATCCCTCTGCCCTACTTTGTATCTCCCTTGGACCCTGGGGCTTAGTCCCTAGTGTGAAGGGTCCTGTCTCTGGGTGAGCAGGGGAGGTCATTGCCAGGGAGCAATTAGTAATAATATTGACAAGGCTTTCACTGATCTCCTCCTCCTCCTCCTCCACCAAAAAGGGAAGGGAGAAAACAGGTGTGTGTGTGTGTGTGTGTGTGTGTGTGTGTGTGTGTGTGTGTGCGCGCGCGCACGTGCTCTCAAAGTCAGTCACACTCAGGGAGAAGAGGGAATGAAGGAAGGAGTATGTGTGTGAGGAGATTAATGACCAATCAGTGTTAAATGAGTCTCCTGTTGGAAAGGAAGGGTAAGAAGACATCTCCCCCTCACACCATCCGCTCAGACCCCTCTCCCTCTCCATTCTGCCCTCTGCCCCCTTTCTTCCTGCTGAGCCATAACAGACCATTGTATAGAGGGGGCAGAGAGGAAGGGGCAGATGTTTCCAGATGGGACCAGATGTGGAGAAGGGAAAGGGAGGGCTCGGGCTTTGACTGAGGGGTGGATACACAGGGCAAATTCTTCAGTCTGGCTTCCAAGGCTGGTCCCTTCACGTTTCTCCACCTTGCTCCTTGGATCTTCCAGATTGGCAGTAAATCTCTCCCTTATCTCCTGATCATACCTTAACTTCTTCCCAGCCAAGGATTATGTTATATCCGGGGTCCTTAACCATTTTTGCATGTAATGGACCCCTTGGGCAGTCTGGTGAAGCCTTTGGACTCCTTTCCAGAATAATGTTTTTAAATGAATACCATAAAATACATAGGATTACAAAGGAAATCAAATATATTGAAATAATAATCAAAATATTTTAAAAACTTTATGGATTTCAGATGGAGAGCTCTGTGGGATTAATTTCTCAGTTTCCTCCTCTATTGCTGTCCAACCAACCTCCACATCTTCCTCTCCAACTCTTCTCTTTCCATTCTCTCCCCAGCACTCCACCCCCAAGGTGTCTCTGTCCAGCTTTGGAGACCACCCTTATCTTTTTCTAGTCTATCTATGTTCTAGGTTTAGATCTCCCCCTTCCATGTCCTCCCCCAGTTAAATTGTGAACTTCTCCCTACTTGGGGACAATGCCTCCTCAATTAGATTATGAATAGACAGCATGCTAGGGGACTCCTCCAGCCATCCAATGAGATACCTCAGTCCTTTCAAAGGAGTGAGCAGGCTAGCTCTCTCCCATGACAGGAGCCTGGCAATAAGGGGTGGGGGTTGGGGCCAGGGAGAAGTACAAAGGCATCAGCCAAAGCCCCCCAGATGAGGTGAGAGTCTTGGCTCGGTCCCCAGCCCTGTTAAGAGGGATGTTAAAAGGCTCTTGAGATTCCTGGGTGATGGGCGATCAAAGGGGTAGAATGGGGAGTGTAGGCACTGAGAAAGTGCCTTACTCTAAGCTGGGGGTCATGGCTCTATCATTCTCTCTCCCATTTCCTCCCCCCATTCTGTTCCATCTTTAAGGGGCATTTTGTATTGGGGTTGATGGCATTTAAAGGAGTAGCAAGCTATTTCTGATCTTTTCTTCCATCATCCCCAAAGCTGAAACTGGAGGAAGTGTGTGTGGTGGGGGAAGGGATAGGAAAGACGAGTGAAAAAAGAACTGTATTTATAGTAAAAGGAGCTGGGTTCAAATCCCAGGCTGCTCTGCTCATTATTACCTGACCCAACCTCAGTATTGTGATCCTCTGCAGTAGTGGGGGGTTGGTAGGGACTCTAGGCTGACAAATGACTCCCTCTGCACAACCCAGCCTGGGTGGCTCAAAGGTGAAAGGCCAGCATCCGATCACTTAAATCACTAAAGGCATCTCCTGTGACAGCTGCTGATGTCTTCATGGCTCAGGCTGGGATGTGGGAGGGGGAAGGGAAGAAAGAGAAGAGAAGAGGGGAAGAGAGGGAAGAGAAAGAAGTACAATGTGGGAAGGAATCAATGGGGAGGAAAGAAGGATGCCATAAAGCTCTAAGCAGGGGCCAGAGAGATTCATGGAACCCGTTATAGTCAAAGGGTGTTACGGGCAGCTTTTTCTGCAGATAGTTTTTATGAGATTTGTGATACATGGAATCATAAAAAATTTTAGAGTGGGAAAAAAGCTTAACGATCATCTGGTTCAGGGATTCTTAATGTTTTTTTATGTTATAGATTCCTGGGCAGTTTGGTGAAGCCCTAAGGACCCTTTTTCAGAATGTTTTGTTGCTTACATTCAAAATAAAAGAAAATGCTAAATTTTAAGCAGAATCAGTGAGAATAAAGATGAAAAAGATTTCCTCCATCCAAGCTAATGGATTCCTTAAAATCTACCCACAGATCCCTTCCGGGTCCATGGAGCCAAGATTAAGTCCTCCTAATCTAGTCAAATGCCTTTACAGAGGAGGAAACTAAGTCTCAGTCACTTGTCCAAGGCCATGTGGCTAGTAATAGAACCCATGGTTCCTAATGCAGGAATCTTTTCATTACTCTTGGGTTTACTCAGATTTAGATAACAGTCATTGTGTTAGGTGGAGTTGGGTCTCCAGATATGGCCCTTTCCATTCTCCAGGGCCCTCACCCTCATCTCTCTCCATTAAGTTTTTCTCCCTATCCCCTCACCCCTGGTCCCTGGGACAGCTGACCTAGCTATCCTGTTATAAGTAACTGAGGTGGAGAGCTCTGTGCCCAATACAGCCCTTCCCTCCTCATCTCACCCAGAGGGTAAGAATGTCTGGGGGAGAACAGGAAGAGCCCCTCTCCTTCAGTACCTTGTCCCCATTCCCATCCACAGGCAGAGATCCAGGGACAGATAAATGACTGTCTGTCCATCCCTTTGGCCTCTCCCTGTCTCAGCCCTTCCGTCTGGCCATCGATTTTCACAATTAACTGAATCAGCCGGATCTGGAGAGTATCATCTCTTAGCAGCGACTGCCTCTCACCCTCTCAACTTCCCTGCCCCACCCCCTTCACATGCACACTATCCTTCCCCCTACCCTCAGCCATCACTGATCCCTTACAGGGATCAAACTGCAGGAAGCAGTTTGTCTTGGAGAAAAGTGCTCCATTTGGAGCCAGAATGTGGGTTCAAATCTCAGTTCATATGTGAATGAAGGGAGGGAGAGGATTTGTAATGGAAACAAACATTTTAAACTTAAAAAAAAAAACCAAAAACCTTCATTTCTTTGATTTTGAATTTCCTCATCTGTAAATTGACTCCTAAATTCAAGGGGCTTTAGAGCCCAATTCTCTAATCCAATTCTCTTGGTTTCTGTTGTTTCAGTGGTGTATGACTCTCTGTGATCCTCTCTCTCTCTCTCTCTCTCTCTCTCTCTCTCTCTCTCTCTCTCTCTCTCTCTCTCTCTCTCTCTCTCTCTCTCTCTCAAGATCCTGAAGTAGTTTGCCCTTTCTTTCTCCAGCTCATTTTACAGATGAGAAAACTGAGGCAAACAGGCTTACGTAATTTGTCCGGGGTTACCCAACGAATAAGTGAGCCCAGCTTTAGACTTGGGAAGATGAGTCTTTCTGACTCCAGAATGGACAATCTATCCACTGCACCACGTATCTGCACTCCCCTTATTTTATTTTTTTTTAATTTTATTTATTTTCCCTCACCTTTGTATTTTATTTGGAGGTGAGCAAACTAAAGTAAAGCAGGTCATAAGGTAGTGATTAGTTAGTCAGTCAACAAACATTTATTAAGCATTATGTGCCAGGCACTATGCCAAGCACTGGGGAAAAGCAAAACAAGGATGCAGAACCAGGTCTTTTTGTTGTCAAACCTAGTTCTCACCATCTTACCAAGGTCCCTTCCAGCTGTAAATCCCATGATCCTGGAATACTCATAGAACTGCTTTCCCTATACCTACCAAGCTTTCAGGATGTTCCTTTGCATGCCATTTACATTCTGTTTCAAGCATCCAGAAGAACCTCCTGTCCAGAGCCTCCTCTTTTCCCATATGCTTCTTATATAGGATTGATGGCTGGTCCTTTGTTAGAAGTTATTAAAGTCATCATGTTTCAGTCCTCTAGGATTTCCTTGCCACTCCTATCTACACTCCCTGGGTTGGTTGGCATCTCACCTAAATTTCTCCTGGTACCTTTGATGCCCAATTTCCTATTTCTGTTGCCCAATTTCCTAGTAGGAACTATCTTGCAGAAGTGGAGCAGAGTTTTGTTTGGACCCCAGAACCCTTTCCATGCAAGCTATCCATGCTTTGACCCAACAGTGTTTCATACCTAGTAGGATCTTTAAAATGTTTATTGAAAGGAATTTAATTGCAGTTGGGAAGGAAGATGACCAGGAAGAAAAGAAGAGGAGGCAAGGGAAAAAGAAGAGAGGAGGGGGAAAGGTCCCTGGGCTTAATGGAATTTCATTTCTTCTTTCCACTTTCACTTACAGCTTGTACCTTGGACAGAGGCTAGATCCGGTGACCTCTGAGTAAATAACTTGGCTTTTCTCTTCTCTGTCTCACTAACCTCCTGCCTCTATATCTAAGCATTCCCCTACTTGTCTCCCTACTCTTTTGTCCTGTAGTCCTGATTTTTCTAAGCGGGCCATGGAGGCTTCCTTCTTTCTAACTCTTAACCTTGACTTCTCTCCCCACATTTCTACAATGGAGCTCCCTTCCCCCAAGCCTCTCCCACAGACAAGTCCCTCCCACTGCCCAAGAAGAAGCTGATAGCATCGAGGGGAAGTCCTGGAAGGACTAATTGTTAGAGATTCCTTCAGCCTGTAGAAGAAAGGCAGGGGGGGCTGTGGGAAATGGAGGGGAGGGGGGAAATGAGAGATAGCACTGAAGCATAAACCTTGGGCAGAGGGAAAATAGATTAGAGCTAGACCTGCGTAATAACTGGGGTTCATTTGCATCATAAAGAAAGATGGTTCCCACAGTCTCTGCACTTCCTCCCAAACTTGTTCGTTCATTCATTTATTCATTCATTTCCTCAATCATTCATTTAACAACTATTTAGTAAATGTTTGCTATAGGCTAAACACTATTATTGCTTCCAGATGGAAGCCAATTCCAATAATATTTCAAAGGCTAGAGCAGCCCAACTTAGGGGTGCTGCAGAAGAAAGTCTCTTCTAAGCCTTCATCCACCATGCAAATGATCTTGCTTTGCTTTTTTGTCCAAAGGTGGGGAAGACAGTCTTGCAGGAAAGATAGTGCCCTCCTTCCTAGGGCCAGGACCCCACTTTGGCAGTGGGGAGTGGGAAAGGGAGAGTCAAAGAGAGGAGGAGAGCTAGCTAATGGGCTCATGATTCATCTCTCAGCTCTTGTCTTCCATAATTGGCTTTGCCCAGGCGACTGATTCATAGCAGGGAACCAGGCTCCTGGGGACCCCCTCCCCCTAGCCCATCATGGCTTCATGAGGCTTTTAGATCCAGGATCCATTCCAAGGGACTTTGCTCTAGGCATCCATCACAGCTGACAGCCTCAGGGGCTTGGGCTTGGACAGAATTATTGCTAAATTTCAGGCCAGAAGGCTCAGCATATAGTTGCTGTCTGCTGCTTCTGGCCCAATGGGACAATCGGAACACCCACCCCTTAAACTCAGGTATTAGGGTATTGCTGTGGCCTCTAATCAATGCTAAAGGATTCTGGAGAGGAACCAGAGAGGTTGGAACCAGTGTGGTGAATTGGAGAGAGTCTTCATTTGGAGTCTGAAATCCTGAGTTCAAATCCCTACTCTGCAGCTTGACCTTGAATAAAGCATTAAATGTTTTTTTGACCTTTTTCCTCATATGTTAAATAAAAGGGTGGATGATATGATCCTTAAGGTACTTTCTAACTTAAAATCCCTAGTATCCCATTATACTAGACTTAACTAGAGCAACTAAATGGCACAGTGGATAGATGGCCAGCTCTGGAATCAGGGGGACCTGAGTTCAAATGACTCGGGACATTTGTTAGCTGTAACAAACCCCTTAACCCAGTTTGCCTCAATTTGCTTCATCTGTAAAATGAAAGAAAGGGCAAACTGCCCCATATCTTTGACCCAAATGGGGTTGCAAAGAATCTATGACTAAGCAACAGTAAGGGAAGGCTTCCCAGAGTGGAGAATGAGATTGAGTTAGGAAACAGGGAGAGGAACAGGTGTGTGTGTGTGTGTGTGTGTGTGTGTGTGTGTGTGTGTGTGTGTGTGTGTGTGTGTGTGTTTGAAATGTCAAGGGTGGGAAACATGAAGATCCAGAGGTAGAAGGCAGTGAGACAAAGGGATGGGCTTGCCAGACTGGATCAGAAAGAATGGGGATGAGGGTTAGGGGACAGAGTTATAGGAAATGAAGGTGATGGAGAAGATTCTGAATCTTCATCTCAGCAAATGCAAAGTAAAATGCAGAAAGTTTGAGGACTTTGCTCTATTCCTGTATAGACTTAAGCAAGTCTCTTAGTCTCTTCTTCCTTCTTTGTACTTGGGGATTGTAACCCTTACATTATCTAACTTGTGGAGATAAATACCTGATTAGCACAAGAATGGTATACATATAAGATGTTATTCTTATTGTTATTATTCCATGAATTGCAGCGTGACTTTTGGAGGTGATTTGACCTCTTGAATCCAAAACTTCTCTATTCAGAAAAGAAAGAGATTCACTTTGAAACACTAGATTTGAGAGACTTCAGAAGACCTGCGTTTGAGCTGGGTTTTTGCTGCATAATACCTTGTATAACCTTGAGCAAATTATTTCCAAAACACTGGGAATGCAAAGAAAGGCAAAAGACAGCCCCAGTTCTCCTGGAGCTCACAATCTAATGGGTATGACAGCATACAAAACAAACAAATAAACAAACAAACTATGCATAAATCTAGATATAGACAGCAGCAACTGGAAATATTCATCAGAGGAAAGGCACTAGTAGAACTAAGGGTGATTAGTTTGTTTAACATTTTAATCACCAGAAAGGACTTTATATACTGAAATCTTATCAAGAGGCTACCCATGAGGCAGGTGCCATTGTACCCATATTACAGATTAGAAAATTGAGGCACAGAGAAATTAAGTGATTTGAACGGGGTCACATAGCTAGTAAGTGTGAAGCAGGATCTGAATCCAGGCTTTCCTGACTCTGACTCTCTTCTATACTTTGCACCCTCGATAAAATAAGGAGATTGGGTTAGAAAGATGCTTGCACCTTGAGATCTTATGAACCTCTGAGATTAGATGCTCTTGAATAAATATGTGTGTCACCAGAGTAGGATGTATAGGATCATAAGATTTAAATTTAATATAATATAACTATAGAGTGTGGGATTAGCTGTTCCCTTCCCAGAAAAGGTAGGTTGGTTTCTCTCAACCTCCAGACCCTCCAGATTTGGTTCCATTCCAGCCTCTCTTCCCCACCATTCCTCTCCTATCCCCAGGAATACACATCGTCCTTTTAAGAGACGTTCAAGTCTGTGAAAGTACTTTGAGATAAGTAAGTGGAAGAACTCTTGGAGCTGGGGTAATTGAGGGAGGAGATGTAGCCAGTGGGAAGGGAGAACAAAGGATGTAGCCGACTTGGCTGATAGTGACTCTTGGAACCCTAGTTCTAAGTGGGAAAGATTTCTTTTACTCTCCACACTTCATAACTATCTAAAAGCCTTCAACATTATCCTCAGTGAGGGTTCTTAAAAATGCCAGGGCACTCCACATTCAAAGCTCAACAAGAGAAGCGTATAACCTCTTCTCCTTCAAGGCGTCACACCCTAGAAGAGGAGGTTATATGATGATCTCCAGACCAAGGCTAATGTCTCTACCACATTTCTGGAGAAGAAGCTGCTGCTACTCTGACATGATGCCTTTACCCCACTCTGCCAAGCTGGGCTTGGTTGACTCCATAGAGCAAGGGACACAACCATAGCCAGAGCTGAAGTTAAATTAGGAAAAGGACCTGGGGAGAAAGGGAAAAGTCTAAGGATACTGGAGAAGAAAGGAAGGAGCTAGGGAGCATCTTGGGGAGAGGGGCTGAGATACCTGGGGGAGAAGGGAGGAAGCTAGAGAATATTGGAGGTAGAGGGGAAGAACTGGAGTTTCCGGAAGGGAAGGAGGAGATGCTGGGAGGGATTCTATTATTTTACACAGATTCTTATTGTTGTTGTTATCTACCCTTCTGTGTCAAACTTCCTCTTTCTTCAGATTACTCATTAACTGCCTCAGGTTTCTCTCCATTCCCTGTCACCTACCTTGGTAACTCCACTCAATGTCTCCTAGAAAACACCAGCCTCCCCATCATCTACCTCTTTAATTGATTTGACATCCATTCCCACTTTATTTCAGCTACTCAGGGCTAGCCAAACCCCATTGATGTCACTGCACTCAAAATGGTTTCATTTCCAAAATCTTGAACCCTGTAACTTTCCATCTTCCCATCTCTTTTAATTCTCCTACTCACCCTTACCTCCTATTTAACCAGCTCTTCCTTGTTCTTTCAGTTCAGCTCTTTCGGCAGTTCTTTCTGCTTTTTCTTTCTTTCCCAGGCTTGATCCTCTAGCTATCCATGTCAACAAAACACCGTCCTCCCTCCTTGAAGCTCTGATCCCTTTGTCTTTTTTGATGTTCATATTCTGCTAATTCTCTGTATTGGAGCAAATTTTCCTCATATGTTAAATAAAAAGGCAGATGATATGATCCCTAAGTGCCTTAAAATATATGTTGCTTGTCAACAATGAAGTGATTCAGGCCAATACCAATAGACTTGTGATGGAGAGAACCTTCTGCATCCAGAGAGAGCACTATGGGGACTGAATGTGGATCACAATATAATATTTTCATATTTGTTGTTGTTGTTTGCTTGTTTGTTTTGTTCTTCCTCATTTTCCCCCTTTGATCTGATTTTTCTTATGCACTTTAACAAATGTGGAAATATGTTTGGAAGAATTGCACATGTTTAACCTATAATGGATTAGTTGCTACCTAGGATGGGGGAAGGGAGGGAGAAAAAATTTGAAACACAAAGTTTTTCAAGAGTGAATGTTGAAAACAATCGTATATATTTTGAAAATAAAAAGCTATTTTTTAAAAAGTCTGTCAATAAGCATTTGTTAAGCACTTAACATGTGCAGGCACTGTGCTAAATTCTGGGGATACAAATACAGATAAAGAGAAATGTAAGACCTACCCTTAAGGAACTTACATTCTGATGGGGGGAGGACAACACATAAAAAATCAGGTCAGGAGAAGGGTGAGGAGAACTTTGGGTGAGAAAGAAGGTACTCATGACGGGGTGCAGTGCCAAAGTCCAAAGAACTGGACTCTGCAGAGGAATAAAGAATCACTGTTCTGGGTCTTTCTTCAACATGGAGTTGGACTATCATTTTACCCCATTGTTTTTGTTTAAACTTTTTCTTCTCCAAACCCTCAATTCTATCTTTCCTCTTCAATAGATGATCTCACCTCCTAATTAACAGAGAAGATTGAAATCATTTGTCCTGAGCTTCCAGATCTTCCTTTTTTCTTGCCTTTGATCCCATCACTTTCTGTTTCTTTTGGAATTTTGCCTCATTGATCATTCTCTGTCTCTTTTTCTGTCTCTGTCTCTCTGTCTCTGTCTCTCTTACACACACACACACACACACACACACACACACACACACACACACACACACATTCTTCTTGCTACTCCTTTCCTGCCTATGAATATGCTTGTCTCCTCTATTCTTTAAAAAAAACCTCAAATCCTCAACCTAACATCCTTATCCTTTTTTTTTTTTTATCACTCCTTCTTTTCATTGTTAAAACATCTGTTCTCACAGCTTTTCACTTCCTTACTATTCACTCTATCCTGGCTTTTTTTCTTTCTTGAGTTATAATTAGAGAACTACTGGGTCTCCCTCAAAGTGCTAAACACTACCATTCTGGGACATATTTCTTTCCCATGGGCAGCAGCACCCCAGATGAGTTTTCCCTTGAACCAATCACAAAAATTTCTAGTTAAACCTTTTCTGGAAATAGGAAAGTATTAAAAATTACATAAAAATCAAAGAAGATGAAGACTAAAAGGAGGTCATTGGATTTAATGGCCTTTGAGAGAAGAAGTTCAATAGATCAATGGAATTGAAAGCAGAGTTATATACTTTGTATATAGAAATGCCCATTTTTTGGTGGAGGAGATTTGCAAATTTCAGAATAAAAAATTCCAAAATAAGTATAAGACCTGGAAGATATGAAGAGAAGGGAAGGGAGACATGATAACAGTATTGAAGGGCTGCTTTCTGATGAAGGATTAGCTATATTCTGCTTGCTTTCAGGGAATAGAACTAAGAGGCAGATTTAGGTTTGGTGCCTGGAAAACTTTCTCAATTTGAGTTATCCAAAAATTCACGAGGAACTTTTTTAGGGAGCCAGACAATACTTTGGGAAGAGGGGTTGAGGTACTTGGAAAGAGGAGAAAAGATGGGGATCCTAAAGGGGGACTTTACCTCCTTTCATAGGATCCTGGGATTTAGAGCTGGAAGAGGTTATAAATCATCTAATCCAACTCCATTATACAAGGAAGAAAAATAAGACAAAAGAACTCAATGGAGGACACATAACTTTGATAAGTTGTTCAATCATTACAGTTGTGTCTGATTCTCTGTGATCTCATTTACGATTTTCTTTTTTATAAAATTTCAACAGTATTTTATTTTTTCTAAACACATGTAAAGACAGTTTTCAACATTCATTTTAGTAAGACTTTGAGTTCCAATTTTTTCTCCCTCCCTCCTTTACCTCTTCCTCCCTAAGATAGCAAGCAGGTTAAATATGTGCAATTTGTCTTAAACATATTTCCATATTTATCATGTTGTACAAGAAAAATCAGACTAAAAGGGGAAAAATCATGAGAAAGGGAAAAAAACCCCAACAACAATTGATCCACATTCAGTCTCCACAATTGGCTCTCTGGATGTAAATGGCACTTTGTTTCACAAATCTATTAGAATTAGCCTGAATCACCTCACTGTTCAAGAGACAAATCTATCACAATTGATCGTTATATAATCTTGCTATTGTTGTGTACAATGTTCTCTTGGTTCTGCTCACTTCACTTAGCATCAGTTTATGTAAATCTTTCCAGGTTTTTCTGAAATCAGCCTGTTCATCATTTCTTACAGAACAATAATATTCCATTATAGTCATATGCCATAACTTATTCAGCTATTCCGCAACTGATGGGCATTCACTTAATTTTCAAATCTTGCCACTAAGAGCTACTATAAACAATTTTGCACATATGGGCCCTTTTCCATTTGGAATTTTCTTAGTAAAGATACTAGAATGGCATTCTTCTCCAGTTCATTTTACAGATGAGGAAACCGAGGCAAGCAGGGTTAAATGACTTGCTGCCCAAGGTCACTCAACTGGTAAGTATCTAAGGCCAGATTTGAACTCAGGAAGATGAAACTTTCCAAATTCCAGATCCAACGCTCTGTGCATTGTTCCACCTAATTGTCCTATCTCATAAACTGCAGAGTTATAATTTTAAGCTAGGTCTTCTGCATTCTTCACAGTATCCTTTCCTTTATCTACCCCTACCCTGTAGTAGGGTAGGTAACTATGGTGACCATTTATCCTCCAGATAGTGACATTTGTCCCTCACACCAGGTAATGCTCTGATCACTTGTATGTGTTGGGAGTGGGGGACAGAGAAAAAAAAAACCAGAAAACAAGGATCTCAAAAGCAGTTAGAGCACAAGTCCTGAAGTCAGAGAACCCGAATTCAAAATATAAATATTTCAGCATGACTTAGCGGTGTGATCCTGAGCAACTTAACTCCAATTGCCTTTTAAAAAAAACCCAAAGGTTCCTGGAGGGATATTCCATTCAGTCAGCCTCTCTACCTCTCCCTATGTGGTAAGATTGTTTCATATCTGTTCCTTTTTTTCAACAAAGGAAGGAGGAAATATAACTTTTGTCCTCAAGAAGTCTTCAGTTTGATGGAGAAGACTATTCCTGCTCTCAAAGAACTCCCAATATATTGAGGGGACCATGGTATCTTGTCCTCGGGGAGTTCCCAATTTGAAAGGGAAGTTGCTGCTCTCAAGGAATACCCAGTGATAGAAGAAATAATTTTTGCTGTCAAAGAACTTCAAATTCCTTTTCTCAGAGAGTTCCAAGTGAAGAAGGGGGTATAGTCCCTGTCCTTATAGGGCTCCCAGGCTGATTGGGAGAGACACAGCTCCTTTTTTCAGAGAGCTGCTAGTGTGATGGAGAAAGGACAGTTACACAAGAGTCTTTGCATTGTACTGGGACGAGAGGGAGAGGTAGAAGAGGCAGAAAAGGGGATTTTAGTTGACTTCATCTTTGTAAAGCATCTTCCACATCTAGGCTCATGTCTGTACTTTCACAGAGCTCAGAGAGCATGTAGCTGAACCAGACATGGGGATGAAGATAGAGATTAGGAATGATACAATAAAAGTGGCTTTAAATATTCACATTATTTACTTGCTGATCAGGATCTTTGGCTCAATCCAAGAAAATGAGCTTCAAGTCTCAGGAGGGAAGTCAAGACGTTACACACATGCACCGACTAAGTAACAATGCCAGGCAGTGGGTGATTGTGTGCCAGGATGAATGACTAACACAGACAGTAAATGATGTAGAAGTGCAGGAAAGGAGAAAGTCTTCATAAAAAGGAGAGCAAGACACTGGAGGTGGGCCTTAAAGGATGGATATAATCTGGATTTCACAGAATCATGGACATTTCTACTTGGAAGTGATCTCACTAGTTGTCTTCGCCCACTTATATCCTATCTCACAGGAATCCCCATTATAACACATCACACAAGTGTTCATATTTGAAGATCTCTACCAAGAAGGGACTTCCCACCTTCCAAGGCTGTCATTCTAGTATTTGATTGATCTGAAAGAAAATTTTTTCTGACATCAAGTCTAAAGTTGCAACTTCTATCCATTGTTTTTGGCAGGATATGGCTAATTAATCTTCCTTGAACGTGACAAATATTTTGAAGATGGCTATCATGTCCACCCTTCTTTTTCCCTGATTAAGCCTCAGTTCTGTGGAACCAAGCCTTAAATGACATAGATTCAAGACAATCACTATTGTGATCACGCTTCTCTGAAATCTCTCTAGTTTATCACTCTTTTTGATCCGGAAAGTTTATATCTCAGTTCCTCCCTATATAACAACAGGAGGTTGGAAAAGATTACTTCTATAGTCTCCCATTTTTGAATTTCTATGTTCCATGGGAAAAATCAGGGAGGACATTGCCCTAGGAGCAGAGTTTGGGAGACAGGAGTGATTTTAGTGTATGCTAAGGGCAAGGAGAATAAGAAGGGAGCCTTAGCTTCAGCCTGCCATTTTCCTCAGACCTAGTCAGTCTTGAGCAAACAATCTCTTGCAGGCCTTCTTGTCAGGTCATTGGGTGGGAGTAGAGGTTCCCCTTTCTCAAGAGTGACTGCTTTCTTTCCCCAGAGGCCTTTCTTGGCAAAGTTTAGCTCTTTCCCCTGTGTCAGCATCAACAAAATGACTGATTTTTCTAACACTAGGAGAAACTTGGCCAGCTTAGAGAGACTAAGGTACCAGCCTGGGACCACCCAATGAGGGAGACACTGAGGTTTGGGTGAGGCTGGAGAAAGGGCACGTAGGAGAATCGCTTGTCCTTTCCCGACCATGCAACAAACCAGTAAAGATTGAAAATTGATCAACAGGTTGAGTTTCCCCCAAAAAATGAGAGCATTTTCTCAGCCATCTCAAATGTGGTTTTAAATGAAAAACACTCCCCCATCAGAGTAGGAGGATTGTTTAGATTAAGGGAGCTCCTCTCCCTCCCCCTTCCCCTATCCTTCTTGCAAACATGTGATTATATTTATTTCGACAGAGGATATGAGCCCTGGTTGTCCAACACCAGTCCCCCTTCTTACATCCCCCCCACCTCCCAAACACACACACACACACACACACACACACACACACACAGCCTCACTCCTATCCCCATTACTCTGGGCACCTCACTATTGGGTATGCTGTTATTTTTTCTAATAGAATAGCAAAATTGCTATTTCTGGGTTTGGGGAAAACTTGGAGCTGTCCTCAAATCCCTTCCCCACTTTCAGTTCCCAGTTCCCAGACTGCCTTCTTTAACTTCCTCTTCTATCCTCTTCTTCCCTCTCTTCCCCATTAGGCCAGTTCATGTTCAGGCCTCCCAAACAGCCCAGACCCTCATCCCCTTATACCTAGAATATGCGGGTCGTCTCTCTAATGGTTTCTGTATTTTCAGTCTTTCCTACCAGTCTGCAGGAGAGAGCTTTGTTCACTAGCCTTGGAAGCTGTTTTCTTCAACATTCCAAAGTTCAGGGACTTCTAGCAGATCCTACTGTTTATTATGTTGAACTTCAATTCTTAAGCCTGGCTTTCCTGCCTTCTCTCACAGCCTTCCTTGCTCCATTCCTCTCTGGCTTCAGTTGTACAAACCTGTCTATCTCTTTCTGTCCACACCTCCCCTTCTGTCATGTCTCAAAGCTGTCCACATTGCTGACCTGGGATGCATTCCCCATCCTTCTCCCAATAGTCTTCCTCCAGGAAGCCTTCCCTGAAATCCCCCAGTCCTACCCTTCTCAGATTCATTGATGCTCTCCCCTCCCCCAGCCCTAATGGCCACAGCTTTCTCCTTGGAGAGAGAGCCTATTTTGTCTTTGTTCTTCTTCTTTATGTACTTCCCACACTGCCTAGGGAGCTCCCTGTAAAACCATGACTTTTCTCCTGTTGCACTTTCTTTTCCTCCTGTTACTGCTGTCCCTTCCCCCAAAGGAAGATTCCTGGGTGTTTGCCAGGCTCTGTGATGCTTGAGATCCCCCTCAGAGAGAAGGGACTCAAAGTTTTTCCTGTCTGGAATTTTCCATTGGCCCATTAATGACTTTTTGTCACAATTGACAGGCAAGTGGATGTGAATTAGCTTACCTTAGGTCTTTTTCCCTCATACGGTAGGAGGGGCCAGGAATGGATCTGAAGAAGTTAAGGTGGTAGGACCTGGCACACAGGGTCAGAGAGGCTGAAGGAAAGGAACAGCTCCACTCTGCTTTTGTAGATTTGTCCATCATATATGCTTTTCCCCTTGATGTCAGGTTCCTTTAATTACCTAGTAAAGGATTATTTTTAACCCTGCCCCTATCCCATTGAGATTAAAAAAAGAATTTAGATTGTTCAACTAGGGCAGTAGAGCTCAAACAATCCAGGTAACCTAGAAGCTTAGCAGAGGCTGCTGGAAGGAAACAGGTATTTCTACCCTCAATCTAGTCAAGCTCCACATACCATGAGAAATCCTTGCAGAGAGAGGGATCCGGGGCTCAGTAGCAAGTGAGCTCCCTTTGCTCCTTTCCCCCAACTCAGGTGTTTTGTTTTGGTCCTCTCTAAAATTTGGAGCTCCCCAAGGGGAGGGAGCCATACAGACTGCCTTCTTTGAAATCCATCTCCCTGTTATTTCACAGATAATTCTCCCCATCCTTATTGTTCTGCCTACTTCCATAAGACATTTTTCCATATAACTTGGGAGGGTGTGTGTGTGTGTGTGTGTGTGTGTGTGTGTGTGTGGGTGTTAGAGATAAAGAATGACACAGAAAGAAGAGGGATGTAAGGAAGGAAAGAGAGAAACACAGAAAGAGGGGAGAGAGAGAGAGAGAGAGAGAGAGAGAGAGAGAGAGAGAGAGAGAGAGAGAGAGAGAGAGAGAGAGAGAGAGAGGGAGAGAGAGAGAGAGAGAGAAGGGGAGAGAGAGAGACAGAGACAGAGAGAGAGAGAGACAGAGACAGACAGAGAGAGAGAGAGAGAGAGAGAGAGAGAGAGAGAGAGAGAGTGAAGAAACAGCATAGAACAAGAGGATCCACCCCCTCTGATGGTGAATTATATTGTCTCTGTCATTATGAGCAGTGGTGGGGGGTGGGGTGTCAGACTTTGGTTTTCTGGCATTTCATTTATGCCTTGAAAATGGGGTTGGGTTGTCAGGAACTCTGAGGACAGGAATCTAGGGTATGGGGGGGCCCTCCAGGAATTCTCTCTCCAACATCTTATGGGTTGTTTTCTGAAGGCTGAGGGCAGGATCAAACATCAAAAGGAGGCCAGGCTGGTGCCTGGGCTAATGGAACTGTGGAGGCTCATTCCAGATGTGTGCAGCTGTTTCCTCTCACTATGCCGTCCAAAATACTCTGTCTCTTCATCTTGGGGATAGATGTTGATTTGGCCTTTGAGGCTGACTATTCCCAGGCATGAAGTTGGTGTGTCGGACCTCTGCTTCCCTTATCATTCCTCCCACTCTCCCCCTAATTGTTGGATCATTTACTGACCGGTGACCCACGAAGCCTTTCTTGAAGTCTAACCTGCAACCTCTTTGCTGCAATTTGCGCTGTTTCCTTTAATGGGAAGGTAGAGGTGTAGGGGATAGGGAAGGAGCCTCAGTAGCTCCAGTGGAACCTGGACCTCTGACAGAGAGAGAGGAAAATGAGATGCTCTGATCCTTGCCATTTGGGGGGAAATGTAGAGAGATAATGAAATATTTAGAGCTGGAGTTAATTTGAAAATGGTATCCTTCTACTACAAAGCACTCAGCCATCAGATGGGATATTAGCTTCTTCTTCGGCTCAATTCTCTCATTCCAAATGTTATAAGCTTCTAATATGGATATAATACAATCAACTTTATTACAAATTTAATTGTTTACAGAAAGTCACCAAGCTTCAGACATTGTCTTAGAGGTCTAAAGTCAGTGGGTTGGTGAAGAGCCAGGAGAAAGACAGAGAAAAGAAAAGAAGAGAGGATGGAAAAGAATGGAGTATGAAAGATTGAAGAAGAATAGAGAAAGAAGAGGAAAAAGGGAAGGAAGAAAGAAAAAAAGAAAATGGAGGGAGAAAGACAGAAGAAGGAGGAAGAGGATGGTAAAGATGATTAGAAGAATGGAAGAAAGAAGAAAGAATGGAAGAAATGAAAGAGGAGACAGAATGGAGAAGGTTAGAGAAGAAAAAAATAGGAGAAAATAGAATGGATGAGAGACAATAAAGAAAGAAAGAAGAAAAGAAACAGAAAACTAAATTAGAAAAATAATGAAGAGAAGGTGGGGAGGGGAGAGGAAATGAGGACCAAAGTGAAGAAGGAAGAAGGGACAGTTGGGTAGAGGGTAAAGGGCAGGTTTTTCTAAGAAAAAAAAAAAAAAAGGATTAGGGACGCTAACAAATTTGCCTCTTTTGAAGCTATATAACAGGATTCAATTTTACTTTCCATGACAAAAGCATCCCCCTACTCATAATACCAATGTCAGCTTCATTTGGGGACCTGGTACTCCTAATAGTTGCAGAGAAGAGCACTGGAGGGGGTAACTATCAAATAGGAAATTGAATTAATATTGGAAGCTTTGTCCCAAGACACTAATTGCTCAGTTGGGAGAGTGAATAATGATTATGAAATAATGATCAAAGATTTATTCAATTGGTTAGGAGGGTGTGTAGGGGGAAGGGTGGGGAAATGGAAAGCTATTCTCTTCACAGAGGATGGGGGAAGGGAGTTTAGCCATTTATCAGGTCCCAGCTTCAGCGTAACTGTCTCTCTCCTACATTTCTGTTTAGAAAGGTGTACTGACCAGAGTAGGCTTTTCCCAGAAGGACCTTGAAGTCTTGGGGAATCTATACTCTTAGAACCTTGAATGTGACAATTTTACTTTTCTGAGTTGAGTAGAATGGGCAGAATTATCCATTCAGAGACAAACCTGGAACATAAGTCTCTCCACTACATTATAACAGTTAGCAGAGGCTGCAGAAAAATGAAAAGAAATAAGGATGGTGATAGTTATTTTCAGTGGAAAAGGGAAGAAGAAAGAGACAGTTATAACTCAGATATGAGACATAAACTCTGGAAATCATCAGGCTTTGAACCTTCGCCCTCTATTCACAGCTACCCAAATCTATTAAAAATTGTTATATGAAGGATGTCCCTGACAGTTCCTTGTCTTCTCAAGCAGAATGAGGAAAGTTTGATTCTGGATTCTTGTACCCAGTTCATCCTACACCAAGGTCTCCAAATTTCTCCCACATTTCTTAGGAATAGGAACAGACAAAACTCAGAAGTCTTCGTAATTAGTCAATAATCAAAAAATATATTTTTAAAAGTTCATGGCCATCTGACCCCAAGTTTGTCCGATCATACACACACAAACTATTTGACATTTTGTTATGTTCTCCCCAAACCCTACCCCTGACTTCTGTCTGTACTCTCCAAGAATGTTCTTGTTTATTTGTCTAATCATGGACCTCGACGTTCCTCTGAGAACAGGGATATTGTTTAAAATCCCATGACTTTTTTTTTTTCCAATTGCCATTTAATTTTCTTTTTTTTTTTTTATTTTTTTTATAATATCCCTTGTATTCATTTTTCCAAATTATCCCCTCCCTCCCTCCACTCCCTCCCCCCGATGGCAGGTAATCTCATACATTTTACATGTGTTACAGTATAACCTAGATACAATATATGTGTGTAAATACCATTTTCTTGTTGCACATTAAGTATTAGCTTCCAAAGGTATAAGTAACCTGGGTAGATAGACAGTAGTGCTAACAATTTACATTCACTTCCCAGTGTTCCTTCTCTGGGTGTAGTTGTTTCTGTCCATCATTGATCAACTGGAAGTGAGTTGGATCTTCTTTATGTTGAAGACATCCACTTCCATCAGAATACATCTCCATACAACATTGAAGTGTACGGCGATCTTCTGGTTCTGTTCATTTCACTCAGCATCAGTTGATGTAAGTCTCTCCAAACCTTTCTGAATTCCTCCTGCTGGTCATTTCTTACAGAGCAATAATATTCCATAACCTTCATATACCACAATTTACCCAACTATTCTCCAATTGATGGACATCCATTCATCTTCCAGTTTCTAGCCACTACAAAAAGAGCTGCCACAAACATTTTGGCACATACAGGTCCCTTTCCCTTCTTTAGTATTTCTTTGGGATATAAGCCCAATAGCAGCACTGCTGGATCAAAGGGTATGCACAGTTTGATAACTTTTTGGGCATAGTTCCAAATTGCTCTCCAGAATGGCTGGATTCTTTCACAACTCCACCAACAATGTATCAGTGTCCCAGTTTTCCCACATCCCCTCCAACATTCATCATTATTTGTTCCTGTCATCTTAGCCAATCTGACAGGTGTGTAGTGGTATCTCAGAGTTGTCTTAATTTGCATTTCTCTGATCAGTAGTGATTTGGAACACTCTTTCATATGAGTGGAAATAGTTTCAATTTCATCATCTGAGAATTGTCTGTTCCTATCCTTTGACCATTTATCAATTGGAGAATGGTTTGAAAATACCATGACTTTTTAATATTTCATCCAAATTCTGCTATTCCTTTTCCCCTAAAAGATAAGAAGTATTTCTTTTCATCATCTGTTTATACATTTATTCATTCACTCATTCAAGAAGCTTTGTATTAAGTAACTGCTGTATGCTAAAAATACAAAGACATGACAATACATTAGCACTGCCCTTGAAGAGCTTACCTTCTATCAGATAGAAAAGTGAGCACAAAATAAATATAAAATATTACTGGGGTAGGATTAAGGAGGAAGGCACCAACAAGTGGAGGCATTATTAATGTCCTGTAGGAGGTATCATTTGCACCATAAAGCAAGATACTGATTCTTCCAAGAGGTAGAAGTCAGAGGAGAGGGTCCCCCTAGGGCATGAGGGATAGCCTAAGTCCAGGAGTCACGCCAGTATGACTGGGAAGTCCTTGAGGGGCATTAGCCTAAATAATATCATACTCTATCAAATTGGTACCTCCTGTATATCTACAATATCATTTTTTGGAGAGTAAGGGAAAAACGGGACAAGGAAAAGTCAGGGATGTGTAGGAATGAAAGCTTGCTGCCCTTTATGACCCATCAGCATTAATTGCATCAACAATCTTATTTTTGCTTCCACCGACTCTTAATGTAGGAGGGAAAAATCCTGACAGTCTTCCCCTCCCAGATTGGATTATTTTTTTCTTTTTTCTTTTCTTTTTAAACCAGGTAAAAGAGGTCATTCTTTGCCTCAGCTCTTACCTAGCCTTCATCACTGAATGGGTAGTTGTCTCAGTCAAATTGAGACCTGGTAAAGATCTTAGCTTAAAAAGGCAAAAGTCTCCCACTGCATTCAGGCCATCTCCAGTTGTCCTAGTCTATATCTGGTCACTGGACCCAAATGGTTCTGGAGGAGAATGTGAGGCTGGTAGCTTTTCATAGTTCACTTTCACTTGCTATCACCTGTTTAAGAAATTAAAGAAAAACAACAAAATTAGAACAATGTCAAAGCATAAGATTTAAACTAGAGGGGATCTTAGTATAACTCCCTCATTTTATTTTATTTTTTAAATTAATTTTAGTTGTATACTGAACATAAATGCCAAAAAAAAGAGAACATTTCCACAAACACGGTAGAATGCAAAAAGAGGATGGCATATGAAACCGCATATTTCTATTAAACCACTTGATTTTTTTAAAGTACATAAACAAATCCCACAATATTTTCAAAACTGTCCTGCTTGTCTGCTTCCTTCTGAGCATCATTCTGTTCTCTTCTCTAAATTAAAAAAAATATATATTCATTTTAAACTTAAATGAAAGGGGCAGCTAGGTGGCGCAGTGGATAGAGCACCAGCCTTGAACTCAGGAGGACCGGAGTTCAAATTTGATCTCAGACACTTCCTAGCTGTTTGACCTTGGGCAAGTCACTTAACCCCAGCCTCAAAAATAAATAGATAAATAAACAAACAAATAAATAAACTTAAATGAAAAATGAGAAAAGAAAAAAAGGACACTTTTGTGTACGTAACAGAACA
Source organism: Sminthopsis crassicaudata (assembly GCF_048593235.1). NCBI lineage: Eukaryota > Metazoa > Chordata > Mammalia > Dasyuromorphia > Dasyuridae > Sminthopsis > Sminthopsis crassicaudata. Next base: position 346,500,292 of record NC_133620.1, on the reverse strand, counting down.
CAAGAGAAGATTCGATAATAAAACAATAAATTTCCATTTCATGAAAACCTATGTAATAAATCCTACAGCAATCCAGCTTTTCTGTGCTTCCTTCTCAGTTTTCTTTTGTTTCCTGCTGTATGCTTTTATTTTTAAAATTTTATTATTTTTTATTCCCCCAGTGTCCTTTTGGGAGGAAGATATCACTATTGCTAACTTTCTTTCTCCCTCCCTTCCTTTCCCTCAATTAAAAACAAAAAAGAAAAGGTGGGGAGGGACATCATCTATATCCAAAAATGTGTTTCTTTTTGTCCATCACCTAATAGGAGGTATGCAGTGTGCTTTATTTTACAGTTTCTTTGGAGATATACAATGCCTTCATTCTATGGATGAGGAATCTGGGGAAGTTTAGAAAGACTGACTTGTTGCAGATAACATAGATATTAAGGAGTTTAGCTTAATCCAAAGCTATTTCTACAGTGCCACATTACCTTCTTCATAGGGATGCATCCCTCCCCAATATAAGAAAGTTCTTATTTTTATACTCCTCCTGCCTCCGGAGCCCATCTGCTCTGAACCTATGCATAATATCTAACTGAGTTGAATCTGAGGCTCTAATGAAAGTGTTTAAACGTCCTCTTTTTAAACTCTCTAGCTCCTTAAATCCCCTTCCAGGTACCCCAGGGGCAAATTATTTAAAGCTAGGTTTTGGCTTATGTCCAGATCTCCCAAAAGAGGGAATAAAAAGGCACTCAGTGTGCAATTCAGATTAGGACAGGTATTTATTTCCTATACATAAAAGGAATGTTAATGGACACAAAAGATTCACAGCTCAAATTGGCAGAACAACTTAAAAGAGGAATCGGTAACTACTTATAGCTATTACTTATTCTCTTAGGAAATGGACGATTAAGCTGTTTTCAGAGTTTGCTGATTAAGCCTCTTACATTCCACCTTGGTTTTGCACTGTCCAAACAACTCCCAGCCAATTTCTCAACTTGGTAAGACTTTTGGATCACTTTACTTTACAAGATCACTTCCAAACCTTGAGGTGGTTGCATAGTCATCTGCTCAGGAAAGGAACCATAAAGAGCAGCCAGAAGCCCCAGCAAAAAATTACTTAATGGGGGCAGCTAATTGGTGCAGTGAATAGAGCACCAGCCCTGAAGTCAGGAGGTCCTGAGTTCAAATTTGGCCTTAGAGTCGAGAATTGCAAGGGAACTAATGAAAAAAAAGTCAGATGAAGGTGGTCTAGGTGTACCTGATCTAAAGCTATATTATATAGCAGCAGTCACCAAAACCATTTGGTATTGGCTAAGAAATAGACCAGTCGATCAGTGGAACAGATTAGATACAAAGGACAAAAAAGGGTACATCTATAGCAATCTAGTGTTTGACAAACCCAAAGATACCAACATTAGGGATAAAAATTCATTATTTGGAAAAAACTGTTGGAAAACTGGAAATTAGTATGGCAGAAATTAGATATGGATCCACACTTAACACCATATACCAAAATAAGATCAAAATGGGTCCATGATTTAGGCATAAAGAGGGAGATAATAAATAGATTAGAGGAACAGAGAATAGTCTACCTCTCAGACCTGTGGAGGAGGAAGGAATTTATGACTAGAGGAGAACTAGAGATCATTATTGATCACAAAATAGAAGATTTTGATTACATCAAACTAAAAAGTTTCTGTACAAACAATACTAATGCAAACAAGATTAGAAGGGGAATAACAAATTGGGAAAATATTTTTAAAGTTAAAGGTTCTGATAAAGGTCTCATTTCCAAAATATATAGAGAACTGACCCTAATTTATAAGAAATCAAACCATTCTCCAATTGCTAAATGGTCAAAGGATATGAACAGACAATTCTCAGATGATGAAATTAAAACTATTTCCATTCATATGAAAGAGTGTTCCAAATCACTACTGATCAGAGAAATGCAAATTAAGACAACTCTGAGATACCACTACACACCTGTCAGATTGGCTAAGATGACAGGAACAAATAACGATGAATGTTGGAGGGGCTGTGGGAAAACTGGGACACTGATACATTGTTGGTGGAGTTGTGAAAGAATCCGGCCATTCTGGAGAGCAATCTGGAACTATGCCCAAAAAGTTATCAAACTGTGCATACCCTTTGATCCAGCAGTGCTGCTATTGGGCTTATATCCCAAAGAAATACTAAAGAAGGGAAAGGGACCTGTATGTGCCAAAATGTTTGTGGCAGCTCTTTTTGTTGTAGCTAGAAACTGGAAGATGAATGGATGTCCATCAATTGGAGAATGGTTGGGTAAATTATGTTATATGAAGGTTATGGAATATTATTGCTCTGTAAGAAATGACCAGCAGGATGAATACAGAGAGGCTTGGAAAGACTTACATCAACTGATGCTGAGTGAAATGAATAGAACCAGAAGATCGCTGTACACTTCAATGTTGTATGGAGATGTATTCTGATGGAAGTGGATATCTTCAACATAAAGAAGATCCAACTCACTTCCAGTTGATCAATGATGGGCAGAAATAACTATACCCAGAGAAGGAACACTGGGAAGTGAATGTAAAATTGTTAGCACTACTGTCTATCTACCCAGGTTACTTATACCTTCGGAAGCTAATACTTAATGTGCAATAAGAAAATGGTATTTACACACATATATTGTATCTAGGTTATACTGTAACACATGTAAAATGTATGGGATTGCCTGTCATCGGGAGGAGGGGATAATGTGGAAAAATGATTACAAGGGATAATGTTATAAAAAATTATTCATGCATATGTACTGTCAAAAAATTATAAATAAAATAAAAAACAACAACAACAACAAATTTGGCCTTAGAGACTTGATACTTCCTGGCTGTGTGACCCTGGGCAAGTCACTTAACAACAATTCGCCTCAGCAATAAATAAATAAATAAATAATCTTTTTAAAAATTACTTACTGGGGTCTCCTTGTTTTAGAAGCTATTTGAGAGTGGCTGTAATGGTCCTAAGTGGGGAGATGCTAGCCCATGCTCCACCCTTCATTGGAGGGTTCTTTGTTATATAATAAAGCCACTAGGATATTCAAAGAAACAGAGACTTTTTTTTCATTTTTATACATAGTTTTATTTTCCCCACTTACATGCAAAACAATTTTTATTTTTTATTATAGCTTTTTTTACAAGATACATATATCTTTACAAAATACATATATCCATGCATACATGGATAATTTTCCAGCATTGACAGTTGTAAAACCTTTTGTTCCAATTTTTCCCCTCCTTCCCCCCACCCCCTCCCCCAGATGGCAGGTAGACCACATATATATATATATATATATATATATATATATATATATATATATATACATGTCCAACCAGTGGTTTTGCTGTACAAAAAGAATCGGACTTTAAAATAGTATACAATTAGCCCATGAAGGAAATAAAAAATGCAGGTGGACAAAAATAGAGGGATTGGGAATTCTATGTAGTGGTTCACACTCATTTCCCAGAGTTCTTTCACTGGGTGTAGCTGATTCTATTCATTATTGAACAAATGGAATTGATTTGGTTCATGTCATTGTTGAAGAGGGCCTCGTCCATCAGAATACATCCTCATACAGTATTGTTGTTGAAGTATATAATGATCTCCTGGTCCTGCTCATTTCACTCAGCATCAGTTCATGTAAGTCTGTCCAGGCCTTTCTGAGATCATCCTGTTGGTCATTTCTTACAGAACAATAATATCCAATAACATTCATACACCATAATTCATTCAGCCATTCTCCAATTGAGGGCATCCACTCAGTTTCCAGTTTCTGGCCACTATAAAGAGGTCTGCCACAAACATTTTTGCACATCCGGGGCCCTTTCCCTTCTTTAAGATCTCTTTGGGATATAAGCCCAGTAGTAACACTACTGGTTCAACAGTTTGATAACTTTTTGAGCATAATTCCAAATCACTCTCCAGAATGGCTGGATATGTTCACAACTCCACCAACAATGTATCAGTGTCCCAGTTTTTCCACATCCCCTCCAACATTCTGCATTATCTTTCCCTATTATTCTAGCCAATCTGGCAGGTGTGTAATGGTATCTCAGAGTTGTCTTAATTTGCATTTCTCTGATTAATAATGACTTGGAGCATCTTTTCATATGGCTAGAAATAAAGAAACAGAAGTTTTAAAATTTTAATTAAATCAGCACCATCCCCTTTCCCATGATGTCAACCAATAGAGTTTTATTCTGTATATCAAATTGATGACAGTGTGTGGATAGGATGGGGTGCTCAACTTGGAAGGAGTCAGGAATTCTTTTTTCCCCCATATTTATTTATTTTATTTTTAATTTATGGAATAAAACAAGTTTTTTCATAACATAATATAATAAAAAGATTATTGCAACAAAACTGCAAATCTATTATGTACAACATGTTAGTCCTTTTAAATATATAATATAGTTTTATGTAAAATTTCTTTTTTTCCTTCCCTTTCCTACTCTCCCCATCAGAGATTAGACACAAATCTGATATTCAATAGCTGTGTTTTACTTAACTTCAATTTCTTCACTTGTAAAATGAGAGAATTAGACTTTCTGGCTTCCATGATCTGTTCTTTTCCAACTCTAAATCTAACATACTATGACCTCAATATCAGGCCACCATGTGGGTAGCAGCAATCAAGAAGTCATCCCCAAAGGATCTATACACTGTCCCTGAAGCCTCCAGAAGTTTCATGGTGAGTGCACATTCCCTAGGATGGCTCCTCTAAATTAATTTAACTTTGGCCTAAATTTATATTTCACCTGCCTCCTGTTGTAACCTAGAAGTAGAAAATAATTCTGCAATGAAATCTAGGTATCCTTGGCCCTAGATAACTCAGATAATATTTATGGGAGAAAAAGTACACCTATTACAATGCCTAACACATAAAAGGTACTATATAAATGCTTATGCTCTTCTTTTTTTGCTCCTCATCTCAAATCAATTAAATTACACAAGACTACCATGTATGTGTTAGGCACTCTTCTAGATTCCAGGGATACATTTCTTTTTTTTCCTTCACCGGTATTTTATTTTTCTAAATACATATAGAGAGTTTTCAACATTCTTTTTTGTAAGACTTATTGTTTTAAATTTTTCTCCCTCCCTCCCTTGCCTTCTCCTTTATAAAAACAAGTAATCTGATATAGGTTAAATATGTGCAATTCTTTTAAATATATGTCCATATTTTCATGTTGTGCAAGAAAAATCAGACTAAAAGGCAAAAAAACCATGAGAAAGAAAGAAACAAGCAAACAAACAAGGTAAAAATAATATACTTCAATCCACATTCAGTTTCCACAGTTGTCTCTCTGGATGTGATTGGTATTTTCCATCCCACATCTATTGGAATTGCAAGAGCTTAGTCAGTCACATTTGATGATGGGGATACAATTTAAAAAAATAAAAGTCACTTTCCTTATATTCTGCTGGAGGGAAACAGTTATATATAAATAAATAAATTAGGGATAGGTGCTGAACTTTTGATTTTATTGTTATAGGGAATTTCCAAATGAAGAAACTTCCTTTATGAAAGCAAGTCAACACTTATCTGTATAAGGACATATGTGCATATGGTTAGAGAGATGTCTAGAGCAATGAGAGGTTGTGATTTACCTGTCTAAGGTCAAGTGACCAGTGAGAGTCATAGAAAACACTTAAACAAGTTCTTGGTCTCAATACCGGCTCCTATCCACTAAGTGACATTATTTATAGAAAGATCAGTACAAAGATATTCAAAGCAAATACAAAGTTATTGGGGGGTGGGCACAGCATAAAACTGCCAAGGAGGATAAAGGTTATTCCAATGCCATCCTATTTTAGTTCAGGGGATTGAAGAGGGAAAACTAGAAGTTGAGTAAAAAAGCATCCCCTAGCTCCTGTCATAGGATTATCTTTCATGGGGGAGGGTGTCTCATCACTGACTGCCTTAGGACCATTGGTCACACGACCAGGGATGTGCTGAGGATGTGATTCCATTATTGCTTCCTGCTCTCTGGCTGGCCTTCTGGGGGAAGGAGTTAGGTGGGGGGCTGGGATGTGAGAGAAACCTCAAACAACAGAGAAAGGAGAGAAAACCCAACCGGGAAATTATATGTTCCCAAAGCCAGATCTGTATAATGAGAAGCAGAGAGGGACCCATTGGTAATGAAAATCAGATTGTCAGGGGGCTCTGAGAAGCCCTTCTCTCAAACCTGCTGAAAAGAGTCTTAGGAACAGAATGTATATAGGGAATGGCTGTCTCTGCCCACCTGGTCAATTCCCTTAATCTCAGCAGGAGTGAGGGATTGGGGGGTGGAGAGAAGAACAAGGTGGATTGGACCAGAGTAGAAGGTATTCAGATAGAAATCTGTGTAATCAACTCCCTACAAATGTAGGAGGTAAGTCAGCCTATCCATCAGTTGGCATGTCAGGAGAGCTAATCAAACACTCAGCATCATGAATTCAACATCCTGTCTTAGCAGAACTCAGGGCTAAATAGAGAATTGGAGGTAGGGTATCCTAGAAACAAGAAGGCATAAGATGCCTGTTCTTGGGGAGTGTGATGAGGAAGTCAAAGTGCCTATCTTTAAGGCGTTCCCAGTCTGATAGGAGAGATACTGTACCTAACCCCATAGAACTTCTACTCTGATAGGGGAGACATCTTGGATATAGAGACATAAAATGGAGACCTAAAAACAAATCTGGTGAAAAGACAGAAGAATTTTGGTACATGGGAGGATGGGGAAGGAATGGGGGAAATGGAGCTAAATGGGAAAAATTGGAATATACTTCCTAGACTAGAAAAGCATTAAGCCTGAGCATTAGGATCAATCAATTCTGGAGTTAAGGACATGGTCTGTTAGAAAATTTGACTAGAGCAGTATAAAGTAAAGAAGAAAACTACCTGTAGAATCTGATTTGGTTAGTCTTGGGAAGCAAGGGAATGAGATGAAGAAGAAAGGGAGGTGGAATGAAGAGAGAGGCCGGCTTTCAGGTGGGCATCTGAATTTAGTGAAAAAAAATAGATCCCTGACAAGTACAAAAGTAGGGGAATAGGAGGAGGAAAGTAATATTTGAAGAAGATGATAGCCATGTGTAAGACAGAAGGAAGGAAGATGTTAGAGACCCATTTATGTGTCAGAAAGAGAGAAATAGGAGCAATATAGCTGAGTCACTTCTATCCTCCTAATGAATTAGACAATAAAGGGAAAAGACCTATCCTGTGGCCTTTTCTTTGGATAATATACTTAGCCTGATGGGGAAAAGTTATGATGATATATCAATGTACCAATGATATAGGCAGGAAGAATTTTATATCCTTAATCTAACTCATGTCATTTCACTGTTCCCTTTGCAATTCTGCTCAGATATCCTGAAATCCCTCAGAGGAATTAGGGTTTTCCCTTTATTTCTAAGTATTCCAAACAATTTCCCTGGGATAGGCCCTCTGGAAGATGGAGCAAAGGAGAAGGGCAAACAACTAGAGAAACAAGCATGTTGTAGGGCTGTCATCCTGGAAGCCATACCCAGAGAAAGGGGCTAATGAGATCAGCCACAAAGTCCTCAGCTCCATATAGTTTTTCGTCATCTGGACATGAAGTGAACCAAAAGGAACTGAACTAAAACCAACATATAATCATGTAATTCCTTAAATATACAAACCCTGTCTCCTGAAAACTAAGCAGGCAAATATCCATGGTTTTCGTGATTTTTTTCCTTCCTTCCTTCCTTCCTTCCTTCCTTCCTTCCTTCCTTCCTTCCTTCCTTCCTTCCTTCCTTCCTTCCTTCCTTCCTTCCTTCCTTCCTTCCTTCCTTCCTTCCTTCCCCTTTCCCTCCTTCCCCTTTCCCTCCTTTCCTCCTTCCTTTCTTCCTTCCTTCCTTTCCCTTCCTTCCTTTCTTCCTTCCTTCCTTCCTTCCTTCCTTCCTTCCTTCCTTCCTTCCTTCCTTCCTTCCTTCCCTCCCTTCCTCTTTCCCTTTTTTCTATTCCTAATTTATTTCTTCCCCCTCTTTTTATTTTCTGTTTTTTCTTTTCCCCTCTCCTTTCCCCCTTTCCTTCTTCTTTTCCTTCCTTCCTTCCCCTTTCCCTCCTTCCCTTCCTTCCTTCCTTCCTTCCTTCCTTCCTTCCTTCCTTCCTTCCTTCCTTCCTTCCTTCCTTCCTTCCTTCCTTCCTTCCTTCCCTCCCTTCCTCTTTCCCTTTTTTTCTATTCCTAATTTATTTCTTCCCCCTCTTTTTATTTTCTGTTTTTTCTTTTCCCCTCTCCTTTTCCCCTTTCCTTCTTCTTTTCCTTCCTTCCTTTCTTCTTTCTTTTTTCTGTTTCATGTCTTTATTTTTGTTCCTTCTTTTTCTATCCTTCCTTCACTTTTTGTTTCTCCCTCTCTTTCTTCTCTCATTCCTTCTCTTCTTTTAAAATTTCTTTTCCTTTCTTCTCTCCTACTTGCTCTTTTTTTCATTATTCATTCACTTCTTTTTTCTCCCTCCAATCCCCTGACCCCTCCATTCTGGAGGACTTCCCTGAGATGTCAGATTGGGAAGTCCATTAGAGCAGATGTGGAAGGGAAGACTGTTCCAGGTGTTTGGGTCTAAACCCCTTGAGGAGCAGGCAAGGGTTGGAGACCATGGATATTGGGGAGTAGAGAGTGTGGGGGAGGAAGAAGCTAAATCTCACATGATTACAACAAAGAGAACCAGCTGAGAAGTGGAGACAAGAGAATAAGTGGGAAAAAGCTGCTGGAAGCAGAGAAGAGTCACATCCTAGCCCCACACTGCCTCTTGGCTAGAAAATTGGAACAAGTGGGAGATGAAAGAATCTGGAAATGTTATCATTCTCATTCTCTCCTTTCACTCCCCTCAGTGCATTATCAGCAGGTCTTCCCTTTGTCCTTCCTCCTCACTCTCCATTCAGCCATCCCTAGCTTTAGGACCCCTCAGCCAAGTAACAGTCTGAAACCTGGCACAGCATCACATTTAAGAATTTATTGCCAACTAGAGAAGGCAGATGGAAGTATCCCTCTCCCAGGTTTCCCTTCCCCCACCTCATCCTGATAGAAGCAGCCTCGGATATAAATGTCATCCATCCATCCATCAAAATTTCCTATTTGGTCTTATTCATAGACTCCCCCTCTCCAAGAACAACCAATGATGCCTCCCTCCTTCTCTGGCCCTGGATGTTTTCCGAACTCTGAAAGGATTGAGACATGACAAAACAAGAGCACAATGACATGCTGGTCTTTCAACTACTAAGGGTAGGGGGCCCTGAGAAGAGCTTTCCTTGATTGGAAGTGAATTAATTAGGAGTGAGGCTTTTTAAGTCTCCACGTTGGGTTATTTATAGTGTTCTGTTAATTTTGATAATTAACATTGGGGGCAGAAAAGCAAGTTCCTAGGAATCTAGTGCTTGCCTAGAGAGATATGCTTCTCCCCCAACACCTCCCCTTCTCCCCTATTGCTCTGCTTGGACTCCATCAAGACAGGCTGCTCCCTACCATAGTGAATTTCTAGGGTTTTCTATAAGTAGGGCAAAAGAAGAACATTTAAAAGAGGGGGGGGGGCAATTGAATGAACAGTTGATTTGAAGGAATGAAAGTTAGAGGTATTTGAAAGCACAGGCTTTGGCTTTATTCATCTAGAAATTCTCAAACTTTTCAGCTTGAATTCATGTCTCTGAACCCAGCACTCTTTTCTTCTGTGTCTGTTTTTAAGAGCTCAGTATTAACTTTCATGGCATGGGTCTGTACCTTGAATCTTTTCACCCAGACAGCAAAAAGAGCCTGAACCCTGACTACCAGGAGCTGGTGGCAGAGTCATTACTAGTGTAGGGTGATCAGGGTTCTCCCTAAGGACTGCAGAATTTAGAGGACATTGTCAGTATTTGTACTTCCTTGGCAGATAGAGACATCTGAGCTTAGCACCTCGTTAACAGGAGTAATTAGCTAAAATAGAAATCTACCAGATGGAGCCTTTTCCTCTTGGTTGCTCCTCCACCAAAGGTGAGTTTCTCCTCAGCCTGGTTCCCTTCTTGGTCCCTTCCTCTATCCCCTTTCTCTTCCATGGCTTCCATGCAGCAGCCCCCATGTGCTGGGATTTCAGTTTCCTACATACAGGGTGGTGTTTCAAGGTCTCTCCTACTGATGGAGCCTTATACTGTGAAGTCCAAGGGCTCTCTCTGTAGTCCTACTCTCCTCAACTAAATGACCTAAATGTTGATTTGAGAGAGCCTTTCCTGAGGCTCATATTGTACTAGTTACAGGTGTCAGAATTGCTCTCTTGGGCTCTGACCTCCCCTTCACAGGGAGATACAAAAGAAAGGGTGGGGCAATGCTGGTTTTTGTTTATCCCTCAGGTATTGGGTCTCCACTTTCATCTCCAGTGAGAGAGAGCTCTGTAGAATGGCTGGGAACAGACTACAGGAAGTTCAGATGCAAAAGGGATTCCCTGGTGGCCTCTGGCTCCAGGGCCTGCCAAGGTATAGATGCTGGACAGGAAGAGTAAATCTGGCCGGAGAGAAGCTTAGCTTCTTGTGTTCTGACAGCTTGTACCTAATTTCCTGTTACTCTCCTATCTCCTCTCCCCGTCATACATTCTCAGATGTCTCTCCAGCCTGGCCTTCTAGTCTCCCTCCTGCCCTCTCTCTTTTCTCTAGAGCTCTGACTTCAATGTACTCTGATGTTTCAGAGGAAGTGGAGGAGGAATAATGTAGAAGAGGAGGGATTTTCTTTTCCCATCACTTTTTTCTTCCACTAATTGCCCACCCTGGTGCACATCATTGCTTTTGACTCCCTGATCAGTTCTCAGCTAGCAATGCTTTGTGCCATTTTTGTATCCCAATTTCTCCCATCCTAAGCATTCTCATAGATCAGGCCTAGAAGCCCTCCCTCTGCCTTTTGATGTCTACCCTTATTTCTTCCCTCCCTTTCAGCTCTGCCACAGATTTTCCTTCTTTTGGACTCAAATCTTCCTCTCTGGCTACTCCTGCATTCTGTACCTCTTAGCTCTATTTCAAGGACTGATTTCATTGATAAGTGATAAGCCTTGAAAGTTATTCCTGGGTCCTCTCTCTCTTATGACTGTGAGCTCCTTCATGGCAGGCACTTTTCTACCATCAGATTAGGAAATTCCTAAAGGCAGGACTGCATCTTTCCCCTAAAAATAAAGTTGTGATAACATTTCAATGTTATGTTTATAGCATACAAAGTTCAAGGTAGTTATAGCTATTACATATGCATATGCCTGTTATTTTTATTATTAAAAAATGTTAATGATATTTATATTACATTCTAGATTCCTGGAGAAGTCTGGGAAATGGGAAGAGAGTTTGGCAGTTTTAACTCACAGGATAGAAGAGCTCAAAGTGCCTCTGGGTTTCGTGACCAGGCAGTCATGATCAATAGGTAGTAAACCTAGCATCAAAGAAATCCAGTAGAAAATAGTTTCAGGGCAGCTGGTACATTTAAAATGACATAGGAAGTTTTCATTCAGTTTCCCTGCTGTCCCTCAGGATAAGACCGGGGGTACAAGTGAGTATTTGTTTTGTGCCAGACCTGACTCAGACTAGACCAATGGTCAAGGCTTGGAAAGAAATAAAACACTCATCCATCACATAACATTTCAAAAAAGGAAATGCATTTAATAATAGCTAGTGTTTTAAGGTCTGCAAAATGCCTTACAAACATTAACTCATGTTCTCTCACAACAAGTGTAGGAGGTTGATGCTATTATTATTCTTTTACAGATGAGGAAACTGAGTCATAGAGGGAATACTCACCAGGGGTCACCCAACCAGTAAGTCTCTAAGGCAGGATTTGAACTCTGGTCTTCTTAACTATATTAAGATGGGCTCTTTACCTACTGCTCTGCCTAGTCTGGGAAAGATGTCCAACAAAGATAGAGTACCGATTTGGTTTTTTTATCTGCACCGAATCAGTTGTCCTAACTGGCATGGAAAGTGGGAGTCCATCAAGACCAAGGAACCCTGATTCCTCAGGCTGATTTTTCCTTAGCTGGTAAAACTATTTCAATGGCTGGAGCCTTAGTCTGTTAGATTAATTAAATCTCAAAGACAATTTCATTGCCTTTTTAGGGGGAAAATCACTTAAATCTATACAATGTATATCTTGTTGCTACTTTGATACAACCCCATAAACTGAATGACATAGACCTTCTTTGAAAAGAACTGTCCTCCCTTAGTAGGAAGGTCCAAGAAGCCAAATAAGTTTCAGAATCTTTCTCTGGGGATTGTTTTCTCCACTCCCATCACAGAATGAATTATGATATTTCCCTTGTAGCTAAGGTCTGTGGCAACATCTCTCACACCTGACCTCCTCTAGACTGGAATCACTATCATTCTTGATTCAAAATTCTTATCCCTTCTTCAGACCAGCTCGGGACTCCTGTAATGGTTTCCTAACAGGTCTCCTTTCCTCCATTCTCTCTCTAATTTATCCTCTATTAAACTTCTGAAATGGTGAAATAGAAAACATGGCTATCATTTCCATTCCTGCTATTCACTACCTCAGTTACTCTTTCCTGATCTGCTCTCCTCTGCCACATAGGGAGGAGTAAATTCAGAAACCTCTAACATCCCTTCCAGGGGTATGGTCTATGAAATGATTTTTCCTAAAGTTGAGGTCTAATCATGACCCTTGTTCAAATACCTTCAGTGAACTCAATTGTCTATGGAAAAATTGGCTAAAAGAGAGTGTGTGTATGAGAGAGAGAGAGAGAGAGAGAGAGAGAGAGAGAGAGAGAGAGAGAGAGAGAGAGAGAGAGAGAGAGAGAGAGAGAGAGAGAGAGAGCAAGGGGAGAGAGAGAGAGAGAGAGAGAGAGAGAGAGAGAGAGAGAGAGAGAGAGAGAGAGAGAGAGAGAGAGAGAGAGACAGAGAGAGAGACAGAGAGAGAGAGAGAGAGAGAGAGGGAGAGAGAAAGAGAGAGAGAGAGAGAGAAGAGGAGGAGGAGAAGGGGCGGAGAGAGAACATAAATCTATGCATATACTTGTCTATTGGAAATATATATTCTGTCACTTTACAGTCTAAGGCTGGAGAGAGGAAAACCTGATGTAGAATGCTATGAAACAGGGAACTCTCACAGAGGAATCTTCCTCCACTAAAGCACACTGGAAACTATTTTTCAATTTATGATCTTAGGGAGATACCCAGGGAACTGAAGGGCTGGACAGTTACTAGATATCAGAGATCTATCTTGAATCCAGGTTTTTCTGACTTCAAGATATCACCCTCTGTCCACTATATTACACTGTAGAATGGTTAGTATTGATTAAATAAATGTTTGATTACTAGTACTATTCGTATTATTAGTATTACTACTACTGTTGTAACAATGGACAAATAAATCCCTTAATTTCTTTAAGCCTCAGTTCCTTCATCTATAATATAGGATAAAGAATACTTCCACAGAATAGAGGTGACTGGCCTTTGGAAGAGGATGCCAGTACAACATAATGAACTTCCTGAGGGCAGGGAATGACTCCCTTTTGTCTTTGTATAGCAGTGCTTAGTACAGTGTCTGGTATACCGATCGTGACTGTTTGATGAGAACAGTGTCCTCCCTCCTGGAGGGTAGGGAGTACCTCTTTCCAAGCTAGCTGGGGACTCCCAGAGGGCTAGGACTCTGGCCACTCTTTTTCAGTTTGCTGGATTCCCATTTCCCCTCTGGCCGGAGTACAGTCCATGGTGCTGAATGAGAAAACAGATCTCCCTCATAATTTTGCCTTTTGCTCTCTACGTTCCTTCTCGGGCCGGACCAGCCCAACTCTGACCGGCACCCTAGTTTGGCTCAGAATCCAAGGCCCGAGAGGCAGAAGTGGGGGTTAGAGGCGGGACTCCATTCAGTGCCTCCAGACGCCAGGCCCCTGCCTCCTTTCAAATAGGCGTCGAAGGTCCCACGGGAGCGCGGGCTGCCCTCCTTCCCCCTCCTCCTCACCGTCTCTCTGCTGTCTTCCCCGAGAAGGAGAGCAGATTTTTAATTAAAGTGGGAAAAGGGCTGAAAATATATTCGCATTTAATCATCTTGACGACCTTTTTGCTTAAGAGTTTCCAGCTGAGGGGTGGGGGGAGGGTCGTCGGGACGAGGGTGGGGGAGGGGGACAGCGCAGCAGCATCTACACCTCCCTCCGGTGTGGGCCAGTAGCCTCAGTCTTGAATGAATAATGGAACAGGAACCGAGGAACTGGCGAGTGCTGCTTGCGCCAACTCAGCGCTTTTGCTGTCTCCCTCTTACTCCTCGAGGGACCCGGCTTTCCCCTCCCCTCCTCTAGGACCCTCTTTCTCTCTCCAGCCACCTGCCACCCCCTGATCGGGGCAGAATCGGGGTCCAAACCCCTTCTCTCGTCCTTAGGGAGTTCAACCGACAAACCTGGGTCACGAGGTCACTCATGATTGGCTCTTGTTGCCTTTTGGGTCTGCTGGACCTGCCCTCTGCCCCGGGTGTCCAGGGCCATTTTCCCTCCCTGCCCTACCTCTTTCCACTACAGATCTCATTCATTTGTCTTCAGGGCCTCTGAGTAAGGATTCCCCCACCTCCTTGCAAACTTATCTTCTATTAGAATCTTCCTCTTTACAAAAGATTTTCTTCTTTCTCTCCACCCCCTCCATTGTCTGACAAACTGGTACCCATAGTCCTACTTGTCTCCACCTTCCAGTTCTGCTCCATCCTCTCCTCTAGGAAGTCCTTCCCAGATATTTCAGTTTGGGTCAACTTTTTCCATTTCTTAACATCTTCCCCTCTCCCCCCCACCACAAGGACACATCTGACTGATGTCTAGAGGTCTGTCCAGGGGAATCTGTTTTTTTATTTGTACCTACATAATGTCTCCCCCATTAAATTGGGAACTCTCTGGGATTAGGCACTGTGTTTCCTCCTTCCTGGATATGTATATCTCCTCCAGACTATTAGGCAAAAGAGGACTTGGTCTTTATCTAAATGTTTGGTTGGCTGATCTTAACTCCTTCAGAATGGGAACAGACTTGACCCCACTTTCCATAAGAGTCCAAGAAGAGATAAGCCCATTATTTCCTCTCCTCCATCTCCTCTCCTCCCCCAAATATTCCCGTGGGAACTCCAGCCTGATACAACTTCCCTGTAACTCTGGTTCTTATCATGGTGAGGGCGGATGTAGGGCCTCTGCCCTGGAATTGCCTTCTCATCTAGTAGGGCATTTCTTCCGTCTATCCTTCTTTCTGTTGGAGCGGAATTAAATGAAGCCTACTATAGTCTGCCTTTTTTGTTGCATTTAATGTCTTTAGCCTTCAGCCCTTTAGTCTTTATTGTTTCTCTTGAAGCTAAGGAGAAAAAAAAATGGGAAGCCGACACAGGGAGCCAAACTGGACCCATCAAAACTCTAGCTCGTTTCAGCAAAAAATGTCAAGGAACACTTCCTGGAAAAGAGATGAGAAAAAGTGAGACAGAACTGGGGGCAGCTAGGTGGCTCAGTGGATAGAGCATCGGCCTTGAACTCAGGAGGACCGGAGTTCAAATCTGATCTCAGACACTTAACAGTTCCTAGCTGTGTGACCCTGGGCAAGTCACTTAACCCCAGCCTTAAAAAAAAAAAATGAGACAGAACTGGATAAAGAGGAGGCAGGGATGAATATGGGATATACAATTAATGCTGAGGTTACTCTGCCCCCCCAAACATCTTTCTCCTTTTAGTTATGGTACCTAAAGCTATGATTTTAGGCATTAGAACTTTATTTTTTGGATAAAGCATTGTCTTTTTCAAATTCCTATGTACAGTGCTCTGTACATTTTTGAAGAGCACCAATGATAAACCAGGGTAGTTTTGACTTGTGTGTGAATTGGATGTAAGTGAGAAGTCATCAGCCTCATTATTTCTTCCAGAATTATAAAAATCCAGTGGCAGGACAAAAGTCAGGATAATGGGCAATGGTCCAGTATGCAGTGGCTGACTTTGTGTCTTTGATGTCTGACCAAGCTCTAAGTGCTCCACAGCACCTGCCTTGGTAGCCTTTATTGCTGTTAGAACAAATTGTTCTCACCTGTCCATTGTGCTTGAGGGAAAGTCTTCATATGCTTGAAAGACAGCCCCTTAATTCATCAAAAGATTTGAGGATCATCAATTACCTTCAACCTTGTTTAGTCCATCTGCTGGGATGGTTTATCCTGGGTGTGGTCATTGTGTATACTAAAGCTTCTTGGAGCTGAGGGTGAGAACTGGGTAAAGGTAGACGCCAAAGAAGGATAAGCAAACACTGAAAAGGTCTCAGCAAGTGCTCACACCACAGTTGCTAGTCCTCTTTGAACACCTTTAGATCCCAGATATATAACCCTAAGTAAATGTTTGTTGACTAAAATGTCAGTGTTTCAGAGAGGGGAAACAAGACAAGTGCTACATTCATAGTAGATGTAAAAATTATTGGACTTCCCACTTTGAAGGAAGGATAGGGGAAGTATGTGAACCTGGAAGTCTGTGGGGCGGGTGGGGAGGAGGCAAGGAAAGAAGTCCAAAAGGCTAATTTGGTCTCCTTCACCATTTTGCACAGAACAGGAGGAGTTAGAAGTATATCCTTCCTCCCTCCCCTCCAACTTTTCCTTCTCTCCTGCCTTCCCAAGTTTCCTAATGAAATAGGAAGAAGGGATTGTTGACAAGGTAATCACCACTTCACTTATCAAAGTCAACAGAGGCAGTTCCTAATGGAGGCAGTAAGTTTTCCTTACCTTGCCTGGCTCCTGGTCTAGGGGCAGATGGGATACAGCTGGGGAAGGAAATTGGAATCTCTCAGAAATTGCTGTTCCTAGAGGTCCCTCCCCTTTCCTTGGAGGGAGCCAAGAAGAAAACATTTGGGATTTAGGGAGATTGAGGGTAAAGAGAAAGTAGAGGGTTCAATGAGAATGAAAATGATGCCAGATTTCCTTCCAGTTCAGAGGTCCATCTGCAGACTGAAGCCAAAACTAGAACAGAAATGGGCATGATTGATGATCCTTTGAGTGTAACACAGAAAGACACAAGGAAAGATGCTTTTTGGATTTTTTTAAATAAATATTATAGATATCTTTAAATTTTTGTTTTGTTTTTCAACATGTATAAGATTTTGATTTCCAATTTTTCTCCCTTGACAAGCAATCTGATATAGGTTACACATTGTACTCCTATTTTAATGCCAAAAAATTCCCTTCTGCCTGGCTTCCATTTAGTAGTATTTTATTTTTTCCAATCACATGTAAAGATAATTTTCAACATCATTTGATCATATTTTGAGTTCTAATTTTTTCCTCCATCCCACCCATTTTCAAGATAGCAAGTAATCTGATATAGGTTGTACATGTACAATACATATAAAACATTTCCACATTAGTCATGTTGCAAAAGAAGAATTAGATCGACAGAGGAAAAGCATGAGAAAAAACAAAAACAAAAAAATGAGTTAATATGCTTAGATCTGAATTCAGACTCCATAGTTCTTTCTATGGATATAAATTGCATTTTCTCCTCATGAGTTTTTTTGGAATTGTTTTAGATCATTGTATTGTTGAGGCAAGCTAAACTTGATCATCATATAATGTTAATGTTGCTGTGTACAATGCACTCCTGGTTCTGCTCACTTCACTCAGCATCAGTTCAGGTTTTATTTTAAAAGGAATGATGCATTTTGACCCAATATTCATGAAGACTGTGTTTCACCCTTCTTGCCCTTTAACTAACCAGTGAGGTAGGGATGCCAGGCTTAAAAGTATGGGCTTTTGAGTCTAAGGAAAGAATGATAGACTTTCTGATCTAGAGAGGCTCCCTCTTCTAGCATCCACTTGCATCAGCCCTTAAAAACTTTTTCTCCTTCTACTGCTCTGGCCCTTAGAACTGCAAAATATTAAATCTGGAAGGAGTTTTAAAGATAATCTAATCTAGTTTAATAAGGGTAGCTAGGTGTCTCAGTGGATAGAGTGCCAGGCCTGATGTCAAGTAGGCTTATAGAATCCAGCCTCAGACACTTGACCCCGACCAAGTCATTTAACCCTATTTACCTCAGTTTCCTCATCTGTAAAGTGAGCTGGAGAAGGAAATGGCAAATTACTTTAGGATCTTTGCAAGGAAACTCCAAATGGAGTCATGAGAAAAAGAGTGGGACATGACTGAAACGATGAAAACAACAATCTATTAACTTCATTTTACAGACATAAAAATTAAAGCCCCAGACAATTAAACGACTTTGCTACAATTACACAATTTGCTAGCATGGTATATAAAGACAGGGTTCAAATTTAGACCTTCCAAGCCTGATTCCAAATTCTTTATTATTTTACTTCTGTCTGATCAATCTGGGGAAAGAACAGGGTAGGGTACAGAACCAGAAGAGGAATGGACCATAAGGCTAGGTACAGAATCTACAATGAAGGGGTCTCAGGAGCCCTCTCCTGAGTAGTATTGAACAGTCTGAACACCTGGGCCCATAATATCTTTCAGATGAAAGGAAGGAAAGGCAAGGATGAAAAGAGAAGGAAAACCTCTTTTCAGACCTTCCCTTGGGGCCTAAAAGAAAGAGTATCCTAGGTGAGGAAATGGAATAAAACACATCCAAGAGAGAATGCAGGATAATTGTTAACATTAGTGCCATTATTATTGACTGAGCCATGTAAGTGATCCCATCAATGATTTTTCCCAATCAATAATGATGGTGATCTGAATCAGCAAAGGTCTTCATCTTTATTATTAATATTATGAATATTACCATTCAAATCATCAAAAATTTAAACATTGATAGATTATTCTATAACTTCTGTGGAAAAAACTCTCTAGTGATGCAGATCACAGGCCATCCACACACCTTCACATGGGCTTTTGTTATCCATGTCATTCTATAGATACACTAGGCAGGATCTACCCAATGCAGAGGGCACTTCACTGGTGAATGGCTCGCAGTTTTTTTGAGCATTCTTTTACCTGAGGAACAGAGACACAAAAGGGTTACTCTGCATGAACCATGCATGGGGATGGACCTGGAGGGGTTATCCAATGGAGCAAATACTCAGTTCCCTGGGCAACTTTCAGGGACACATTTGGCACAATATTAAGAGACTTTGAAATTTTCAAGCTATGTCCTTATTGGCAACTAAATTGGAAGGACCTGTGATTTAACAGACTTCCAAAAAGGAATGACTCCACACTGTCTCTCTTCTAATCAGCTTTTCCATGAAGAGTTGGTGGAGGATGCTACCTGGGTATCCTTTCTCCTGCACAATGAGACTAAAATACCTATCCTCTCTAGTAGATAGAATGCTGGACTTGCAGACTGGAAACTATAGGTTCATTCACCTCATCTGCTTATTACCTGTAAATTAGTTAGCATCTTCTAGCCTCAGTCTTCTCATTTGTAAAATGGGGATACCTAGTGGGAATATTGTGAAGAACAAATGAAGTAGCATTTATAATGTTCTTTGCATATCTAAAAATGATAAATAAATATTATCATTATTATGAATCTAAGCCTGAGTTTTGGGTTGTCTCTTCTAGTTTGATAATTCCTTAGAATAGATGAATAATAGAGCACTTAGGTATAGTGTATAGAATTTCTAATCTGCAGTCAAGAAGATCTGAGTTCAAATGTAGCCTCAGATAGTTGGTAGCTTCGTGATCCTGGGCAAGTCACTTAACAGCTCAAGAACAACAATAGCAGTGCAGGTGCCTGAAAAGTAATGTTACAATATGAATATTCCCAGTCTTAGAGACAGCCTCATGAGTTTGAGAGATCTGAAGATCCTGAGTCCTTAGTTACACTTTTGGAGAACCCTCTAGATATCACTCTAGGACTTCTTGGTAGTAGGATGGTGAATCCTACGGTAACCTCTTGCCAGAACGCTTGCCAGAAGGAACGAAACTAGAAGGAATTGTTTGGATAGTGCAAAGTGGAGTTGAACCGTGAAATGCCAATTTGACAGCCATGTAAACTGCTTTATTTTTTGATGGTTTCAAATCTTTGTCAGTTAATAGTCAGTTATCAGTGCTGATTAGGTCTTTATCCATGAGCACTTGTCTGTTGTGGTAAGTCTTTCTTTAGTGTGGAGAAAATAAATGGCTGTGTTATTCTCAATTTTCATTAGACATTGAGTACCTTTCTACGCCTAGGACTTTAGGTAATCTTCCCCAGAGCTTTAGAATGAGACCATAAAGGACCACAATGGAGTAAAAGGGCTTGGATTCTTTTTAGGGGCCAGGCTTCCTTATGACTGATCATGGTCCAGAACTGAGAGGGGTCCCTTAGTGCTGAGGAAGAGTATTTCAACACCGCTGTGCTTAGTACCCTTCTTTTTGTTTTGGATGCAAAAACAGTAGCTCTGTCTGCAATAATGTTTCACAGCAAAGCCAAAGTATACTTTTGAGAACCACACCTCTAGGTCTTAGCATTCCATGGGTACCACTGCAATGCTCAGACTGTCCAGTTGCTAGGTACTCTCTCTCTCTCTCTGTCTATAACCAGCTCATTTCTTTTTCTGAGCATATATTTCCTAGATGATATTTTTATGACATTTTTCACAAATGAGTCATCATTGGTTATCTGCAATTCCCTGCTTACATACATCATGTGTCTCTCTATTGTCTTTTCAGTTGCCCATGTTTTGATTCTCCTGAGATCATGGTATTTGACCATTTGTGGCCATGCAGTATTGGCAAAAGAATGTTGATTTTTTTTAAAGGGTTCTAATGTTAAGGAATAGCTGGAGATTTTATTATACTACCCCTTACCCTATCACCATTTATACCTTGACAAACCACAAAACTGGGATACTTACAATCATCCATCTCGTTCACACCTATTCATATACTATCCAATAGAGCTAGTTGAAGTCATAAGACTATGCAGACTAGACACATTTATGTTATCTAACCTCAGTTTGATTCTCATTGCAGCAAAGAAACCTTTTTACTTCCTCCTGTCCACTCCCTCTCAGCAAGGATTATAAACCCTTCTCTCTCTCTCTTTTTTATTAAAGCTTTTTATTTACAAAGCATATGCATGGGTAATTTTTCCAACATTAACCCTTGCAAAACCTGTTCACTCAATAGAAACTATTTCCCAAAAGTAACAAGGATCTTTTGATTACCCAATCTTTCAGCCCTTTTCTTTTTCTTTCTCATCCTTCTTTGACCTCTTTGTGATATTTGAAATTATTGATCATCTGAGATACCACTACACACCTGTCAGATTGGTTAAGATGACAGTAACAAATAATGATGAATATTGGAGGGGATGTGGGAAAATTGGGACACTAATACATTGTTGGTGGAGCTGTGAAAGAATCCAACCATTCTGGAGAGCAATCTGGAATTATGCCCAAAAAGTTATCAAACTGTGCATATCCTTTGATCCAGCAGTGGTACTACTACTGGGCTTATATCCCAAGGAAATCCCAAAGAAGGGAAAGGGACCTGTATGTGCCAAAATGTTTGTGGCAGCCCTTTTTGTAGTGGCTAAAAACTGGAAAATGGATGTCCATCAATTGGAGAATGGTTGGGTAAATTATAGTATATGAATGTTATGCAATATTATTGTTCTGTAAGAAATGACCAACAAGAGGAATACAGAGAGGCTTAGAGAGACTTACATCAACTGATGCTGAGTGAAATGGGCAGAACCAGGAGATCACTGTACACTTCAACAACAATACTATATGAGGATATATTCTGATGGAAGTGGATATCTTCAACATAGAGAAGAGCTAATCCAATTCCACTTGATCAATGATGGACAGAATCAGCTACACCCAGAGAAGGAACACTGGGAAATGAATGTAAACTGTTAGCATTTTTTGTTTTTCTCCCCAGGTTATTTTTTACCTTCCGAATACAATCCTTCCTTTGCAACAACAACAACAAGATTCGGTTCTGCACATATATATTGTATCTAGGATATACTATAACATATTTAATATGTATGGGAATGCCTGCCATCTAGGGGAGGGGGTGGAGGGAAGGAGGGGAAAAATTCAGAAAAGAATGGAGTACAAGGGATAATGTAAAAAATTACTTATGCATATGTACTGTCAAAAAATGTTATAATTATAAAATTAATTTTAAAAAATTTTTAAAAAAGAAATTATTGATCATTTTCCTCCTGGTTATTCTCTCCTTTCTGGGTTTTTCTGATAGTATTTATTCATGGTTCTCCAACAAATCTGGCTCTTCAGCCTCAGGCTCCTTTGCTGGCTCATCATCAATGTCATGTCTGTTAACCCTAAAGCTCTGGGTTGCACTTCTTTCTTCTCTCTATACTCTCAGTTGGATTCAGCTCATATGGGCTCAATTATTATTATATCTCTATGCAGCTTCATTCATTCAGCCTTAGCCTTTTTTCTGTGTCCCACTTCCACCTCACCTACTTCCTATTGGACATTGCAAACTGGGCATAACAGAATGTTCAAAACAGCATTCATTGCTTTTAGCCCCAAGCCTCCCCTCTTTCAAATTCCCTGTTTTTGTATTCTCTCAAGTTTGAAACCTTACATTTACACTCAACTTTCTACTTTCTCACTTCTCATATTTAATCATTTATCCATTTCATCTTCACAAAATCTCTTGAATCCATTCCCTTCTCCTATTTCCCCTGTGAAAGCACTCACTACCTCTTTCCTGGACTACTACAATATTCTCCTAATTGGATTCCATGACTTTAAAATTCTATGGATTCCAATTTATTTCTTGATGCTTTCTAAATTATCTCCTCTCTTTTTTTTGGTATTAGTATGATATGCATCTTTTCCTCTAATCATTCAGTTTCTTTCTCTTATATCTTGAAAACTGACCCCTTAGTGCTTTAAAAATTGTGTCCCTCAACATATATTTCTTCTGTATAAATATGATCTGGCCCAGCTGTTCTTCCCATCACCATAAGTGACATTTCTGCTTCCTCCTATGGTATACTTAAAGCCAATTAATAATATATTTTGTTTAATAGACTTTGGAGGATAGAGGAGATAGCTTGAGCATCAATTGTATAATGCCCCCATTTTATGAAAGAATAAAGTGAAGTCCAGTGAAACAAAGCTACACATCTCATAAGTGACAGTGTCATTTCAAGTTTTGAAACTCCCAGTCCAGTTCTCAGTTCTTAGAATCTGAATTCAATAGTTCAACACCTATTGATAATAATCAACATTTGTTAGATGCTAGCAAATATATTCCATATTTTGGGGGAAATAGAAGCTATGCCTAGGATACAGGAAGCAGAAAGAATGCAAACCAGAGACAATGATACTGGACGTGTTTGGAAGGAAAGAAGTGATTATAACAGGATTGGAATAGTCCGGGAAGGTTGCCTAAAGCAGGAAAAAAGGAGCATCTGAACTAAGTCTAGAAATGATAAAACCATGAAAATATTAAAACCAGGTTTCCTTTTTCTACTATAACATACAGTCTCTGGATAAATCTATCTGTGTCACTGAATATTTTCCCATCCCATAATTTCTGCTCTGATGTTTTAGCATTGGTAGACATGATTCTGGATCTTTTAAGGCTGTGGACTATAAACTGATAATAAGTCCAAAAGACTGGCATAAGACCAATCTGTTGACTGACTGCTATCCATGGACCAGCCTAACTAAATATGGAGACTCTCATCACCAAAAGTTGGTTACCATGGGATAAATTTTTGTATGTATGTGAGTCAGTCTTGAAATCATCTTCCAAGGTATGGATAAAGTGTGATCTGAATCAGTGGAAGAAGATCCCACTCTCATGAAATCATAGATCCTTGGATTAAATAATGCCTATGATCTTTAAAACGGATTACAGATAGAGTATTAGTTGTCTGAATTCTTAGTGCTTAAGTGATTTGCCCATGGCCACACAGATAATAATTTTCAAAGTCAGGATTTGAACTCACATCTTCATTGAGTCCAGCACTCTAGTTACAATGGCAAGTTGTCTCTTCTATATTATACTCTTAATAATCCTTGTCTGTAAAAATTAAATTACTGTTTAAGTGACCAGTCTTATCAAAATCATTAATAATATATTACCATCCACACAACTGTTATTAACATTAAGATTATATTCAGTTATGTATGGTCTCTCCATGACGCCAATGTAAATGCTGCTGAGGAATGGAAGTTTGCTAGACTGCCTCTAACCTTAGGTCCTTGGGTTCCGTTTTTATTCCCCTGGCAGAATGGGGTGATAAGAACAATTTATTCCAACAACTATGAAGATGGCTGAAGCTGGCATTGTGGAACACTTAGAGTTTGGTCAGACATCAGAAACTCTATCGCAGCCCTTTGGTGACCTAGAAGAAAGGGTGAAATTGATAACTTTGTGCAGTTCTGCTTCACTTAAATCCAATTCACTTGAAAGTCAAGACATTACCCCATAGTGTCATTGGTCCTCTTTGAAAATGAAAGTTGAATGACATTTGTGGAAATATGTAGAGAGGAATTGTACATGTTTAGTATATGTTGACTCACTTGCCAACTTGGGGAGGGATTGGGAAAAAAGAGGGAAAAAATTAGAACGCAGGGTTTTGTAGGGGTGAATGTTGAAAATTAACCATGTACATAATTTTGAAAATAAAAAGCTTCAATTAAAAAAAGAAAGAAAAAGAAACTTAAAAAAAAAAGAAAGAAAATGAAAGCTGAAGGCCCTCCTTTGTAAAATTAAGGTATTGGACTATCTGACCATCAAGGTCTCTCCTAGCTTTAAATCCATGATTCTGGGCTTTTATGAACAATAGTAAGATGTGTTATTCTTAATTAGTACACGTTATTTCTTTTTTCTTTTTTGCCAAGGCAATTGGGGCTTAAGTGACTTGCAGGGTCACACAGCTAGGAAGTGTTAAGTGTCTGAGACCAGATTTGAACTCTGGTCCTCTTGACTTCAGGGCTGGTGCTCTATCCACTGCATCACCTAGCTGCCCCCATATTATTTCTTTCCATGAAATCTGTAGTCAATCTATATTCACCTACTTGCTTTTCCACACAGAGGACATTTCATTTCTCCTCCCCATGCCTTTGCATTTCATGTCTGGAATGCACTTCCTCACTTTCACCTCTTGGAATCCCTAGTCATCTTCAAGATTTAGTTCAGATGCCACTTTCTACATAAAGACTTTCTTAACCCTGTCCATAGCTGCTAAGATCCTCTCTCTCCAAAATAAATTGTATTTATTTTGTTATTTTTAAAAATATATATATTCACAGTATCTTCCCCTTAGCAGATAAACTCTTTGAAAGCAGGAATTCTTTCATTCTTGTCTTTGTTTCTCCAGTGTTGTGTAAAGTTCCTGATACTCAGCAGGTATTTAATAAATACTTGCTGATTATGATAATCAGTATTTAAATTAATATTATACTATCAATACCATTGATACCACCGTAGAGAGTAGCTGTTGGGCCAGTATAAATGTGGTACTACTATACTACTAAGTGACACAATGGATATAGTGTCAGCCTTAGAGCAAGGAACCTGAGTTCAAATCCAACCAACAGGAACTAGATCTATGACCCTGGGCAAGGTATTTAACCCTGTTGGCCTGTTTCCTCATCAGTAAAATGAGCTGGAGAAGAAAATGGCAAACCACTTCCAAATGGGGCTACCAAGAGTCAAACATGACTAATCAACCAAACAACAATAGCATTCCCTACACTCCATAACTCCTTATATGCTCCATTCACTGAGAGGAACATATCCATAAAAGTAATATAATGGGGAACTATGTTTATTTGCTGCTTCTGTTGGAAGTAAAGAGGAAGGACTAGAACTCTCCTACACTTTTGTAAACCCATAAAGGGCTTCCTTAAGAAGATTTACACAGTTCTTTCCTCCAACTTTTTTTTTTCTTTTTTTTTTTTTTCTGAGGCTGGGGTTAAGTGACTTGTCCAGGTCACACAGCTAGGAAGTGTCAAGTGTTTGAGATCACATTTGAACTAAGGTCCTCCTGAATTCAAGGCTGGTGCTCTATCTACTGCGCCCCCTAGCTACCCCTCAACTTTTGTCTCAGAGAATCAAGTCCAGTGATAAGTGGCATATTTATTTTGAGGGAACAACCATAAATAGAAAAAGCTTAATCCTTCCATCAGTAAATCTGATCCTTGGAATAACCAATTAAACTAATTCTTGTTTCCACTGATCTTTCCCCAGTGATTCTGAGTTCCTTTCACCATGTGACAATGGGCTCGGAGTCAGAAAGATGGGTTCAAACTCTGCTTTTGACACAAGTTCTGTGACCATAGGCAGGTTGCTTAACCTATGTCTCAGTTTTATCTGAAATATAAAAATAATACTTTCCGCAAACAAAGAGTGGGTAAGATTACTGATGTTATTTTGCATAGGGAGAAACTAAAATGAAAGCATAGGAGGAAGATAAGAAAAAGGGCTTGATTCATCTCTTTAAGAAATTATTACTAGTCCCATGAGTAATGAGTAATAAGTTAGTAAGATAACAAGTGCCAAAGGCACAAAGGAATCAAGACTTCTCAGCTTCTTTTGTAAAATAGATTAGGTCCCATCTAGCTCTTAGATTCTAGACTCTGTGAGTCATTGGTGAGTTGTTCCTCATGTTGTCCTACTAGTTCCCTAGCTTGGCCCCCCACCTTTATCATAAGGATTTAAAAATGGCTGGGATAGGCAAAAGGAGAAGAGCCTCAATACCTGTTAATGTCCCAAGGCTAGGCTGGTGTAGCTCAGGGTGTTAGCCTGCTTGCTTAATTTTGATTCTCACTGGTGTTTCACTGAACGTGTATGGTTTGAGGGAGGAGCAAAGGCAAGGTCTGAGTGTGTGTGTGTGTGTGTGTGTGTGTGTGTGTGTGTGTGTGTGTGTGTGTGTGTGATCCAGCACCTCCCTGACCCAGCTGTAAGCAAAGAATCCAGTTGATCATTGGAGTCGACCACAAACAGAAAAAGAGGTGACAAGCGTCAGGTGGAGGATAGGTAAAGAGAGGAAAGGGGTTGTAGGGAAGAAGAGATACAGAACAAGGGGAAAAAACAAAACAGGAGGCGATGAGGAGACAACTGAGGCCAAGGGATGCAGGGTAGGAGAGAGAGATAGGGAGGCCCTGAAAGCACGGCCGAGAGAGAGAGAAAGAGGAAGCTCAGGACAGGGGATGGGTTGTAGAGTCCTGGGGTGGAGATGGGAGGTGGGCAAAGCGATGGAGGAGCGACTCAGCTTCATAGCCCGGTCCCCTCGTACCCTCCCCTCCCCATTCCAGGCAGCAGGGCTCAGGGGTGGCGGGGCGGGGCAGCGGTGGTTCCGGGCGGGTGGGCGGTATGGGCGGGGAGGGGGCGGGGCCGTAGTCCTGGCTCTCTCGAGTAGCTCCTGCCAGCAGCCAGAGGGAGCGGAGCCTCGGCTGGCTCCTGTCGAGTGCAGAAGCAAGACCAGAAGGACTGAGCTAAGGAAGCTGGGTGGGGGCGGGAGGAAGGTGCCACTGGGCACCCAAAGGTGGTCTTGTCCACCTACCCAGCCATGGAAGGGCCTTGCCGCTTGCTGCTGCTGCTGCTGCTGCTCTTAGGGGTGAGTTCAAATGGAAGGTTGTCCTCTCTTCGCACGCACTGGGACTGGAAGGGCAAGCAGAGCCCTCGAGACTAATGCAGGCGACGCTCCTGGGGTCCTCTGTGCGCTGAAATAGAGTGGGAGAGACTCGGACAGAATCCTGGGTCACCGAATCAAGGAATCTTGGAAGAGGGGGAGTCCCGGAAGGGAACAGGGATGCGGATCTCTGAGAGAAGCGCGTTTGGGGGAGATGGCAACTCAGATGCATGGGTCCCTCTGGAAGCGGAAGGAGGTGTGGAGGTGCAGCTAGTCAAGGAGGGGATTCGGGCTCTTTGGTCCCCGGAGTGGGGTCACGAAGGGAGGGAGATAGGAGAAGTGCTCCGACTCTTTGGTCCCTGGAAGTAGTGCGTTGGCTAGGGTAAGAGTATTCCGATGCCTGGATGACCGAGAGAAGCTTCAGTTGGACCAAGGAGGCAAAGGGAATAGGGTGGGTGGGGTAACTGGGCGTCGGGACAGACGGAATGAGGAGAGCAGCGATACCATGCAAAAGAGGCAGAGGGGAATGGAGAACGGGACTCGGGAATTGGGGGTAGGGGGCAGGCAGAAAGTATCAAGGGTGGGACTTTGGACAATAGGGACAGGGCAGGACAATGAGTGGAGGGAGGGGATGCGCTAGTGCATGAAGCCCTATGGCAGCAAAGAAGGGGCGTTCGAGGAGCAGATAAGCAGGAAGAGGGTTCATGGAACGAGTGATGGAGTAGAGGGAAGACAAGGGGGAAAGGAAAGCCGAAAAGTGGGGGCGGAGGCCGGGGAAGGGGTTGAAGGAGAGATGAGATGAACGAACCAGAGGGCTGAAGAAGAGACCGTGGGAGCTATTCAGGATGCCTTTTTTTCCATGACTTACCTAGTCCGGAGATTGCATATGGGGAGGGACTTGGGGTAGAGCCCTAATCGTTATAGCGGCCACTCGCCAGGCTTCTCCATTCTTTTACTGCACCTTCGGTCCCTTTCTCGAAATCCTCCTAACTCTTTTTCCCACTCCCATCCTGCGAGTGCTTCCCAGAACCCTTTCGCACTCCACCCATCATCCTTTTCCCAGCCAGAGTAGGGGGTGGCCCCCACGAGCTGCTTTAAGCAGAAAGGGAGGCAAAGAAGGAGGATCTCTTGGCCGGTTGTCCGGGCTCCAGGATGGGACAGAGATTGGATTGGCCCACGCACCAAATAAGGTGACTTGCCCAGGGGGGATACCCGCTAAATCTGGCTGAGGGCGGGGGGGGCGGTAATAATGAATAAAGTGCAGAACCTGGGAGGTCAGTGGCCAAGAGAGGGCGCTCTGGGAAGGGGAAAATGGGGCAATCACAGCAGCTGCAGTCCGGTCTAATCCATCCCGCCCGTCCCGTCCATTTCCTTAAAAAATGAGGACTGCGCTGCGCTGCTCATCCAGTCTACAAATCCTCACCCCAGTCCCGCACACTCCCTAGAATACACTCCGCCTTCCCCTAATCGGGTCCGCCGCCTGGTGCGGAGTTAGCGGTGTCCGGCGTCTACTCTCCAGGCTTGGGAGTTGTGAGGAGGGGAGGCTTGGAGAAGCACCGGTCCCCGAGGGATAGAAAAGAGAAGCCGGGAGGGAGACTGACGGGCTGAGTTTGTTGTGTCCAAGGCATTCTCTCCGGGAACGAGGGACGGCTGGAGGGACTGGGGCGGGGGGCAGAGAGAAGGTGGCAGGATCTCAGAATCCTTCTCTTGCTGAGTCATGAGGGGAGTTATCTCAGGAGAAGGGCAGGATGCCCCCCGCGGAGAGCCCACAAAATATCGAGACAACTCCACGAAGCGGGGTGTCAGATCAGCTTCTATTCCTAGGGGTCACCCTTTAATCAGGCTCTGATAGTTCTAAATCAGGCGCGGGGACGAAGAGGAAGGGAGGTGAGGATTTCTTCTCAGTCCTTATAAGAAAACACTGTCCAATAGCTTGGTCCCCGAAACTGCACTCTCGGGGCCACCTTCTCGCAAAACTGGCCCTCTGAAGTGGGTGTGGCCAATCGAGGAAGGCTTTGAATGCGCGAGGTGGTGGCTGAGACCACACTTTCCCCGGGGCCTCCCAGAGCACTTTGTTTTGTTCGCTCGGATGGCATTGATTTTGAGGCTGAAGTGCCTGGAATGGGGGCGGCTGACGTAGTTTGAGGGGTGGTGGTAAATGTCATCTGGGAGACTGAGGAATGACACCCTGGAGAATATCCAGTTCTGGCCCAGGTGTGGGGCTGAACTTCCCTCCCTCCCCCCCCCCCCCCCCCCCCCCCCCGCACTCCAATAACCGCTCCTTCCTTGGCTACCTAGCTGTAGGATTTGACCGGATCTGGAGTTCTAAGCTTGTTGTGTGTGCTATGAACGCTTTCCCCGAGTGAAACCTACAGACCCCTTCTCGGAATGATTTTAAGAAACTGAAGGAAATGCTAAATTTCAATCGGAGGGTGTTGGAAATAAATATGTATTTTTTTTCTCATGCTGAAATCTATCTTTGGGGGTCCATAGACCTCAGGTTAAGAACTTCTAGTCTAGAAGATTAACACATCACCTTGTTGGCAGGGGCCCACTTCTCTTTCCTCTCCTGGGAGTTTATCTGGGCCTCTCTGTGACAGAAGTCTGAGAGAACTGGGTGGGCTGAGAAGAGCCCAGGAGGAGAATTTTGTGTCAGAAAGGATGAGCTATTTTTCAAATTCTTGAAACTAGAGGGGAAATATGAACCAGAGGCTAGAAGAAAAAGGCCACGGCAAAGAGGTAGCTCTGAGAATAAGGTGTGTATTATGCTGGGCATATGTAAGGATAGAGCGCTGGTTTAAACAGGTAAGCATCAGGGATGATATTCAGTGCCAGGGAGGATAACTGGGGAGGAGGTTAGTATTAGGGGCTCAGGAATCTCCATCCCCCTAACTCTGCTGGGGATGCTGCCTGGCAGCGCTCTCATGCTGTCGTGGTTTCTTCCTGAGTCCTGGCAAGAAAGTGCTGAAACCAGAGCATCCCGGGCCAAGCAGGAGGGGGAGGGAGCTGGGTAATGGAGGCACTTTGTCATTCAGATGTCTGTAATCGGAGCTGCCTAGGAAGCTAATGCAGCCTCTAATAGGGATGAAGCTAAAGGCAGAAAATGAGCAGGACAATCAGAGGAGGAAGGGAACTGGCAGGGGGCCCAGCAAGGAGAGGGGGACAGAATAAGTGGCTTTGGCAAGATTTTGGGGTTAGCCCCCTGTCCCTTGAGGTGGTTGAAAAAAAGACCTGAGACACAGCCCTTCCAACCATCTCCTTCCCAGCCATTGAGCTTTTCCATTCTACTGAGCTAAAGTATGGTACGACTAACATTTGGTTCCCTTCTCTAGCAAAATCCCAGTCAAACAAACACCATATCCCTGGCTCCCCATCTTTCAAATTGGATCCTTAGTCCCAAATCTCACATTCATACATACATTTGAAAGTGAATTCCATAGACTCATGAAGGTCTCAGAAGTCATTTCAAAAGGCTCTTAGAAGTTAGAGCCTGAAGGGATTAACCAGTCTAATCCCCATTTTACAGAGGAGAAACTGAGGCTCAGAAAGTCTCAAAATCACTGAAGTAATAAGTTGCCAAGCCAAAAATTCGAACACATTTTTTTTAAAAGAAGAATCTGAACACAGGTCTTTGTTCCCACATTCAGTGCTTTTTCCACTGACATTCTTTCTCTAAATCCAAGACACTAGCAGTTCCCCTTACCTGGACCTTATTCTCCTCTTAAAGATTTGTTCTTTTTGCCCCACAATCCTCCTCCTGAAGCTTGCTAAGGTATTAAACCAGATTCTTAGAGCATGGTCTGGGGATCCCTGGGGACCCCAAAACCCTTTTGAGGGGTCCTTGAGGATAAAATTAATTTTATAATAACAATATATTTCAATTTCTAGCATAGTAAATAATTATGTAAACTAAAGGTCTTTTGAGGAGTCTTCTGTAATTTTTGAGTGTCAGTGATCCTGAGACCAAAAGGTTTGTGAAATATCACATTAGACACATTAGGGATTTGTAGAGCAGTTAGGTGACACTGGATGTAGAGTGCAGAATCTGACCAGAGGTCAAATATGACTTCAGACACTGTGTGAACCTGAGCAAGTCATATAACTGCTGTCTGATTCAATTTTCTCATCCATAAGATGATGTTAAAACTAATATCTACCTTGCTGGGTTGTTAGGACGATAAACAGAGATAACACAAATAAAGTGTTTTGCAAAACCTAAGCTATATAAATGCTAAGTCTTGTTATTGTTAGAGATAGATCTATGCCTCCAACATTATCCCAGAGAGATGGCAATCTTCCCATACCTTTCCTTGGTAGGATTGGCCAGTCTTTTTCATTTCAATTAAATTTTTTTTTTTTACATCTTTGCAAAGCAAACCAAAGTTCTGGCTCAGGATTTCAAGAGGAAGTGATTTACCCTGGGTCACAGTGGTTACAAGTGCACAGCACAGCTGAGATACAAATGCAGATTGCTCTGATTCCATCTCCAAAGCTCTTTTTACTAGTCTGTGATTGCATCATGTCAAGGAAAGATTATTGTCTTGTGTGGGGGGAAAGATTTCAGAAGCCACCTGCAGCTGTAGACCTGGGACAGGAAGCCTCCTGGGTTGCAGATGTTTTCCTCCCAGAACTAGGATAGATCCTTGCCTTCTGGGAAGGGTGCAATGTTGGGAAGAAGGGACATCTGCTATCCCCTCCTTGGGCCACACAGGTCCATCTAAAGAGCAGCTGCCTCCCATGAGGTTCTAATTTGTCAATCCCCCTCACTCTTCCATCCCTTTCCAAAGGGTCCAGATTTTTTGTCTATTTTGAGACATTGAGGTAAAATGAAAGCCAGCTGATGCAGAAACAGTGGAATGGATGAAATGACCTTGTGACTTCTCTTTTGGTCTCACAACACTAGGATCTAAAGAGAGTTAAGTGGTCTATAGCTGAGGAGGTAGATTTTAGAATTTCCATAAGCCTTATGATACTTTAAATTTTCTTTCCTTTTTTTTTTAAGAGACAGAAAATAAAACAAGTCTTCAGCAGCCCTCCCACCCCCACCCCCACCCCCAAGGGAATCTAGTGCTAAATTGTTCCTATCCCTGGCCAAAGATGCTTCGGTGGCAGGAATCTGACTCCCCTTTCCCCTGGTTACTGAGCTGTTCCAAGTGTCTCTCTATATGTATGTGTGTGGTGAGGCGGGGAGTCCTCTGTTCTTTGGAAATCAAAACCTTGTGAGGCAGGATAGGCTGATGGTTATAGGCTATTTTGCCATCATCTATAACAAGTACTCTCTTTATGTATACCAGACTCTTTCCCTTCAGCTCATTGTTATTTAGCTATTGTCTATGTCTTTTGACAGATGAAGGAAACTGAACCCCAGAAGGATTTGAAAAGACATGGACAACAGAGAGAGAATTGGAACCCAGATCTGTATTCCACATGCATGTGCCTATTTTCTCTCTGTGGCAGGGGAAAGGGGAGGACTGTGAGAGCTGGGAGGCTGGTCCTCCATGATCCCACCTCTACTCCCTAATATTTCCAGGATAGAGACTAGGAATTGGAGAGGAGGGTTAGTAGTAAGGGAAAGTTCCCCTGATCCAAAGGAGACCTAACCTAAGAGTGAACTCAGCAGCTGGTTAGTTATAAGTGCTCTGACCTCACTCCCTCACACTTGGGGGAATCAGTGGAGGGAGGGAATCAGTGTCCCTCTCTTCCTCAGGCTTTGATGTTCCTAATGCCTCCCAAGTGAGCTCATCCCCGGGCCAGGTGTTTCTAATCGAGTGAATTAGAAAAGGGCATTTGATCTATCAGAAGATTCACTCTGTTCCCCATCTCCCCAATTTTTTCTCCCTGGACTTCCTGAGGATCTTCCCAGCCTGACCTTTTCCCCTTTCCCTACACAGGTGTCCATGGGGGAAGTGAAGGAAGATTGTGCTACTAATCTTTACACCGAGAGTGGCGAGTGCTGTCGAGCTTGCAACCTGGGCGAAGGTGTGGCCCAGCCCTGTGGAGTCAACCAGACTGTCTGTGAGCCTTGCCTAGACAGTGAGTACCTTGAGAAATGGAGATTGGGAGTGGTGGGATAGGGCTGGTGCTTTGGGAGGTAGAGACTTGGAGCAGAAGCAAAAAAAAAAAAAAAAAAAATCAGAATACTCAACAGGGGCCTCTGATCCCTTGTTGCGGTGGTCTGTTATAGGAACATAGAATCCCAGAATGGCAGTGCTGGGAGGAATAGTAGAGATAAACCAGTTCAACAGTTTTATTTTATTAGGTTTTACAAAAGTATTGTTTTATCTATTTTGGGAATCACCACTTAGAGTTATAATTAATCAAAACCACTTTTTTCCCCCTGAGGCAATTGGGGTTAAGTGACTTGCTCAGGGTTACACAGTTAGGAAGTGTTAAGTGTCTGAGATCAAATTTGAACTCAGGTCCTCCTGAGTTCAATCTATCCACTGCTCTATTCACTGTGCTATCTATCCACTGTGCTATCTAGCTGCCCCCAAAACATTTTTTAAACTGACACGCAACCAATGGTACCTTTCTTCCCAAGCGGAGCATTATTTCTCCTTCATTTTATTTTTTATAATAAAATATTTTAATGATTTTTTATATCGTTATTTCTCAAATCTCTGTCCACAACAGAATGCTCCCTTAGAGTTGAGCAAAACAAGCCAACTACTTGGTTGGTTTTCCAGTGTGGTTGGTTATTTCCTTTTCCAGCTCATTTTACAGATAGGGAAACTGAGGCAAACAGGGACTTACATAGGTCACACAGTTAGTAAGAGTCCGAAATCATATTCAAACTCAGATGTATTCTAACTTAACGCCAAACATTTTGTACATTGCACCACTTAGCTCGCTTTTTGCTGAGAGAAAGCTTTCCAATGTCAGTCTTGTGGAGTTGGGATTGGTTGTTTAATTGATCAGAGTTCTTAAGTCTTTCAATGTTATTTTTCTTTCCATTATTTTAGTTATGATGCAAATCACTCTTTTGTTATCACTAGATTTAGCACAATGCCTGGCTCAGTGCTTAATGTTGTTTGTTCTTTCTTTAGAAGAGAACTAATGACATCATAGAGTGATGTCTTGACTTGAGCTTAAATTGTATTGAAAGGAAGTGGAGTTGCTCAAAGTCTTCAGCCTCACTCTCTTGAAGGGTTATTATAAAGATCTTTTTAACTGATTGGTCTCACTATGCATCAGTTCATATAAACTGTCCCAGGTTTTTCTGGATTCTTTGTAGTCAATCTTTTTTTTTTTTTTTTTTTTTTTTTTTTAACAACTCAATAATATTCCATTAATTCATTTATCACAACTTATTCAGCCATTCTCCAATTGATAGGTAGCCATTTTGTTTCCAGATTTTGACTGCCAAAAATATTCTTGTGCATTTTCCCTGGTGTCAATAAGTCGACAAACATTTATTATGTGTTAGACACTGTTCTGAGCTCAGGGGAGACAAAGACAGACAAAAAGATGCTCTAAGGGAACTCAAACTTTAATGGAGAAGTCAACATGCAAACAGCTATGTATATAACAGGATAAACTGGAAATAATTAGCAGAGGGAAGTTACTTCTAAGAGACATTGGGAAAGACTTCCTGTAGTACATGGGATTTTTGCTAGAACTTTAAGAAAACCAGGGGAACCAGGAGGTGAGATGAGGAGGGAGAATATTGATGATATTGAGATGAGGGACAACTTTTTATTTCTTTTCTCCTTATTACAGAGGAGGAAATGGTTTTTGTTGTTCAGTCGTGTCTGACTCTTCCTGACCCCATTTGGGATTTCCATAGCAAAGACACTAGAGTAGTTTGCCATTTCCTCCTCTAGTTCTTTTTACAGAAGAGGAAACTGAGGTAGCATCTGAGGTCAGATTTGAACTCAGAAAGATGAGTGTCGCTGACTTCAGACCCTCTACCCACTGTGACATGTAGCTGCGCAATGGAGGGAATGGTTCTAGGCTTACTACACACTACTCCATTTTATATATTTCAACCAATCTAGACTACCAGCTATTCCCTGATGTCATGGAGAAGCAGGATAGCATAGTGGATAGACTACTGGATGTATAATTAGAAGAATCTTGGTTCAAATTCTGCCTTGGAATCTATTAGATGTGTGGCAAATAATTTAATCTCTCCATGCTTCAGTTTTTTCATTTTTAAAATGAGAGGGTTGGACTTTGATAGACTTTTAAGTCCTTCCAGGCTCTAAATTTATGATCCCATGATCATATGATCCTTTCCTGACCATCTCAAATAACTGAAACTTCTTCAAATCTTCTCCTTTAAGACCTAGATCGAGTGCTATGACATCAAAGAAGCCTCTCATGATCCTTTCTTTCCATAAAATTATTTTCTCCCTCTTCTTATTTTCCTAAAACACTATGTCTGATAAATAGATTTGTCATTTTTCCAACTCTGCACTACTTGTATGATCTTGTGCTAGCCATTCGACAGAGTCAGGAAGACTCACCTTCCTGTGTTCAATTCAACTTCAGACACTTACTAGCTACATGACCCTGGGGAAGTCACTTGGCTCTGTTTGCCTCAGTTTCCTTCTTTGGAAAATGATTTGGAGAAGGAAATGGCCAACTACTAGAGCATCTTTGTCAAGAAAACTTCAAAATGGGGCCACAACAACACAACTAGATAAACTTTTGAGGTTCTTTACAGCTTTAAATATTTTATTTTTGAAGCATCATGGCTTATCTGGATGGGGTGCTAGGCCTGGAGTCGGCAATCAACCATACAATCAATGAGCATTAATGTCTATTGGAAAGCAAATACTATGCCTACAGCTGATCCTATCAATGCTGGAATGTGTTAGTTTCTGCCCTCATGGAGATTACATTATACTAGGAGAATAGTACATATTCACCACTAATGAAATCTAAATTATATACAAAATAAACACAAGTGAAGGGAAAGATCCTAATGACCAGATAGATGATTGAGAAAGGCCATCTATAAGGAGTGGCATTAAGGCTGTACGCTTGAAAGTATGCAAGGATTCCAAGAGGTAGATGTGAGAAAAGAAAACCTTTCATTATTAACCCCATCTAGCAGAAAAAGTTCAGTGGGTCTTTTCAAGCATAGGAGTGGTGATAATAATGAATTGATAACTGATATTTATATAGTGCTTTAGTGTTTATAAAATGTTTTATATAGATGGGGTCCCAAAAGTCTTAGCACAGTTCTAATTACTTAATAGATTTTCCAGACCTCCTAAATTGTTGAACCTTACAACAACCTTGAGAGATTAAGGCTACAAGTAGCATTACTATCCCCATTTTATAAATAAGAAATTAAGGCTGAGAAAGGTTAAATGAGTTGTCTGGGATTGCATGGTTATCATGTATTAGAGGAAGATTTGAACTTGGATCTTCCTGCCTCCAACTCTACCATTCCTTCCACTGTGTCTGTGGGTAGCCTCCAGGGTTGGTGAGAATGAAGGATAATCCAATAGAAAAAAAATCTCCTTGAAGGCTGTTGTTTCATTTTTAATCTCTGAATTTTTCTTGTACTTAGTCCAGGGTCTGGCACATAGCAGATACTGAATAAATCCTAGTTGAACTGAATTGAATTGGATTTTGAAAAAGAATGTAGTATAATTAGAAAACAATCTCCCCCCAAAAAATAACCCTGTCTTGAAGGAATGCAAAGGAATCTCTTGAGAGAAATGTCCCCTGTTGTGTCTGGGTCAGGCAAAGGGAGGAGGGGCTGATGAAGATCTGGGCTAAAAATATCAGCTAAGCAGCAAAATCAATGGCTGTTCTTTCACTTTGGTGAGTGGGGCTGGGGGATGAAAGATCGAATCCCTCCAAGCTGGGGAGTCTGACCTTGGGGGATCCCATCGAGGACATGGCCAATCTCTCTTGCTGGTGATGTCCTTCTCAGTACAGAAATAGGAAAATGGGGGGAGAGAGGCAGAAATGAAAGAGGCTATGTCTTGAACGGAAAATACTTTCTGGGAAAAAGCCAAAACCATGGCAGGACCTTAGTCTGGACCAGGCAGGGAATGAATGCCCTCTCTTGCTGTGCCCAGCATAATCCCACCACATCTGTCTAGTGGATACAGATCCTATCCTGGGTCTGCATCTTTGGATCCCTGTGTATTGTTAGGATGATAATGATAATTACATTCCCATAGCCCTTTAAAGTTTATGAACATATTATGATGTCCATTTTGGATACTAGAAAACAGGCTCAGATACATTGTGGCAGTAATAGAAATGATAATGATCTTTACAACCCTGGGAGATCGGTGCTATTATAATCCTCATTTTACAGTTGAGGAAACTGAGTCAAATTGAAGTTAAGTCACAGAGCTAGTAAGTGTCTGAGGTTGGATTTGAACTTGGATCTTCTTACTCCAAAAAGCACTTTATCCACTGTCTAATTGCAATAAATAGCAAGAGCTGTACTTTTGGGGTTAGAACTGGGAAAGACCTTAGAGGTCATCTTGGGGAACTGTTTCATTTTACAGACAAAAAAAAACTGAAGCCCAGTGAGGGAAAGGGATTTCCTCCAAGTCACTGGAAGGCAGGTCCTTGGACTTAGTCCCATTCCTCTTTGCTTTCCAAAACAGATTGGAGCTCTAACTCATTCCTGTGACTTCCAATTCAAAAAAGTCTGCTCAGGTCCAACAACCTAGCACCTCTCCTGGTCCACTGGAAGTCATTTCCTTTCCATATGACTGTGGGATACTGTTCCTCCCCTCCCCCACCTTGACTTTCCAGAGCACAGACCCGCCTTTCTGTACCTCCGGTTTGTCCCCAGGAGGTGAGCAGACCTTTAATCTGCCCTTGACGGAAGGTGGGTACTTTAAGCCCCCCCCCAGGACCCCTTTTAGAACAGCTTTTCAATTGGCCCCAGTCCCAGGACTTGTCAAAATTCTAAAGCAAAAGGAAATGCATCTCTCCCCCTTTCCCTATTCTACTCAAAAGACTAGTCTTTCTCATGAAGGGGCAGGTGGGGATTGGAAGCAGAAAGAAGCACAAAACTTAGAAGCTGGGGGTCTTGTGGATATGGGCTCAGCAAAGTCTGCTTTGGGGGATGGGATGGAGTTCAGTATCAGGGATAGGGATTGAAGAGTCACAGTTTTAGAGCTAATTGCTTCAGAAATCACTCCTCCTCCTCCTCCTCTTCCTTCTCTTCCTTTTTCTCTTTCTTCTTCTCTTCTTCTCATCCTCCTTTTCTTCTCTCTCTGTCTCTTCTTTCTTTCTTTCTTTCTTCTCTTTTCTTTCTGTCTCTCTTTGTCTTTGTGTTTCTGTTTGTCGCTGTGTCTCTCCCTATCTCTCTCTGTGTCTCTATGTTTCTATCTTTCTGCCTCTCTCTGTCTCTGTCTGTCTGCCTCTGTGTCTCTATCTCTATCTCTGTGTGTGTCTCTCTATGTCTCTGCCTCTGTGTCTCTTTCTGTTCTGTCTCTGTCTTTCTGTCTCTCTGTCTCTGTTTATCTCCGTGTCTCTATCTCTTTATCTGTCTCCCTGTCTCCCTTTATCTCTCTGAGTGTGTCTCTTATTGTCACTCTGTCTATATATGTTTGTCTCTCTGTCTGTCTGTCTGTCTGTCTCTGTTTCTTTTTGTCTGTCTCTGTCTCTATTTCTCTCTGTGTCTATGTCTGTCTGTCTCTATCTCTCCTCCCTACTTTCCTTCCTCCCCCATTCCGTATACCTTAGGAAACTCCATCATCAGTTCCCTCCTCCACAATGCCCCTTGCCTCACTACTGTGTTCTTTGTCCTCTGAGACCTGATCATCTTGAAATGCTGGGGGTGGGGTTGTTCAGGTGTATCCATAGAGGGCAAGTCAGTCTCCTAGCTCGACTTCTCCCTCTCGCAGCTTTGAAATATGCCCACTCAGCCTCTTCTTCCAGACCAGAACTAATGGGGGCCTGTTATTTATTCATGAGACATCTCATGGGGCTTAGGAGGTGGGGGATATTCTCTAAGCTGGGTAGAGAAAGCAAGAGATCCTGAGAGGAAGAGAGAAGTATTTATATGAAGGGTCTTACAAATAGCACAGTATTTAGAATACTGGGCTTGGGATTAGGAGGACCCGAATTCAAATTCTGCTTCAGATATTTACTAGCTGTGTGAACCTAGTAAAGTTAACATTTCATAGCTATAGTTTCCTCAGCTATTGGCCCTAAATACCGCTAAAATCTCTTTCAGTCTAAATATATGGTCTTTTGACCTTGGGAGAAAAGGAAGGCTTTTGGTAACATAAGATCAATTATAGTTTCCAAAGGAATTCCTAGGCTTGAAGCAATTTTTGAAGTCTCCATGCTCAAAACTGACATCCCTATCCCTGGGTCTATTTGAACCTGCCTTTTTACGAAGGGTTTTCCTGGAATCTAGGCAGAGGATTTCTTCCTTTAATATAGACTTCTTGCCTCCTGCTACAGAGTCCAGAGTAAACTAGGAAGAAAAGACCCCTCTCTCCCCCACCCCGGGAAAGAGTTGGAATAAAGAAATGTCTGTCTCTCATTTGGAGCTAAAGTTTTTCCATATATACCAAGAATTCACCTTAGTCCCTGAGCTCCATCATTGACCTGGGCTTAATGAGTTATTTTATTCAGAGGAAGAGTCCCCAGAAGAATTTCCCTTATTTCTAAAACATTTTTCACCCAGAAATAAATTTTGTTCTCATTTTCCCCAATAATTAAAAAACAAAACAAAACAAACCACCACATACTTTACACCCCTAAAACATGTTCCCAGGAGATTACCTGCCAAATTTCACCCCCCTGAGGCAGAAGAGAATACCGTTCCTTCCACACACAAACACATAACAAACTTCAATCCCCCTATCTTTACACTTTTGCATCCCATTTAGCTCTCTTCTTGGAGACCTCATTGCCTGCTTTAGCTACTGCTGGAATGAATTGCTGCTGCCTAACAAATTTTGCCACCCCCCCCCCCCCCCGCAAGTTAATCTTAATTCTTTTTGCTTGACCCATTCAAGGATCATAAATTTAGATTATAAGGAACCTAAAAGATCATCTAATCCATTCCCTTGATTTCCAATTGGGGAAACAGAGTCCCAAAAAGAAGTAGTTTATCCAAAATCATATAAATAGAGAAAATAAATTACTTAATAACCCCTTTAAAAAAATAAATTGAATAAGCCATCAATGAACTCCCTAAGAAAAAAATCTCCAGGGCCAGATGGATTTACAAATGAATTCCATCCAAAGCTTTAAAGAACATTTAATTCCAATACTATGTAAACTATTTGGAAAAATAGGCAAACAAGAAGTCCTGCCAGATTTCTTCTATGGCATAAATATGGTGCCAATACCTAAACCAGAAAGAGCCGAATCAGAGAAAGAAAATTACAGACCAATCTCCCTAATTAATATTGATGCAAAATAAATAAATAAAATATTAGCATAGAGATTACAACTTATTAGTAAGATAATACACTATGACCAAGTGGAATTTATACCAGGAGTGCAGGACTGGTTCAATATAAGCAAAATCATATAAGTAATAAGAAGCAGAGCCAGGATTTTTGTACTAAACTCCTCTGACTCTTAAATGAGCCTGGTGGTCTTTTCACCATCCACACTGACTCTTTCTCTAAAAGGAACCTCAGTGGTTGTATTTTGTAACATTTCTTTTTTGATGTACTTGAAGTTCTTTTAATCTTTCTGACACAGTCAATTTTTCTTTTTCTACCCCCTTCTGTCTTTACACCATGTTCTTCTTTTTCTCTGATCTCTGCCTTCCCACCTCCCACTTTCTATTTTATGACCTTTAGACTATTTTTCATGCCATCCTATAATTGCATAGCCCTGAATTCCAAATCCTAGCTTTGCCTCTATTTTTCTGCAGTGGAAAGAAGTTTCAGCTTTTTAATCTCAGAATTCTCCCCCATTCCTGGCATTTAAACATTGACCACTTCTCATTTGGCATTCTTAACCCTTCAGAGCATGATTTCTCATCTGATGGAGGATAGCATGGTACCGGTGTTGGTTATATTATTCTGACAAATCACTTTCTTTCCTTTGACCTCAATTTCTCATCTACTAAATAGAAATAAAAGACATTATAGGATTCATTACACATGTTAAACCATTATTATTATTATTTTGTTGTATAACCTACACCTTTCTCTTCTTCCTTCTTCATCTACATGTTCAGTAACTTACTCCCACCAAAACATGCAAAGTAAACTTGTAAAGCTGTTCTTTCTCCCTTTATTTATTTATTTGTTTGTTTGTTTGTTTGTCTTGGGAAGCAAATAGGTCGAAAGAGTTGCCCAGAGTCATTCAGCTAATAAGTATCTGAGCCAGATTTGAATTTAGGTTCTTTTGATTTCAGGGCCAGTGCTCTACCCACTATACATCTAACTACCCCTCCTCCTTTTATTTTTGGGTCCATTTTCAGAGAGAACCAAAAGACTGGAACCTTGGACTTAGTTTTAAATAATCTGATTTCTACTCCAAATGAATCCCTTTTCTTTGTGCTCCAGTCTCCTTACTTTAAATTCTCTGCTGTCCCTGATCCAGCATCTTCCTTCCCAATTTAAACTACAAGGTTAGATGGAGTTCTATAAGAATCAGTAGAATGAGTATCAGAATGGAGAGCAACAGAAGTTTGGGTGAGGGGCATGGTTGAGAAGTCCTATCTGTGGTCTAACTAATCCTAGTTCCTCCTTCTATAGATCAAGTCCCCTCTTTGTTTCTTAGGCCCTCTTTTTGTACTAACTGAAATATTTTGCTCTTTAAACCTTGTGCAATCCTAGCCCTCCTGCTTCTCCAAGTTCCTGAAGAAGAAAAGAAAAGGAAGTAGAAGGAGGATGGAAGGATTTGTAGCCCAAGTGGTTCCCATGGGATCTGGACCAGGTCTTGGAGAAAGCAGGGTGGGAATCCCAAAGAGATTAATTTATAATCTTACCTAAAGCAGAAATACCAATCCAGGCAAGGTGATTTCAGAGCCTGAGTGCAACAATCATTTCCGCATCCTAACTAGGTACTTTGCCCCTCCACTTTGGTGGCTGCAGGCTTTTCGTGTAAGAGTAAGGATTTCAGCCTTTTTGGATTCACGGGAAGTAAGTTCATAAATCGTGTCCTGCTTTGGGAGCAGCTCAAGGACTGGGAATGGAGAAAGAGGAAGGGAATGTCTAAAGTTTCAATGTTTTAGAATTGTGGGGACTGGATATGTTTTGGTTTGTTTGCCCTTAAAAATATTTAATTTTCCCTTGAATTACATGTAAAGATAGTTTTCAACATTCATTTTTGTAAGATTTTGACTTCCAAATTTTTTCTTTCCCCCACTTTCCTCCCTCCCTCCCCCAAAAAGCAAGAAATCCGATATAGTCTATACATGTACAATCATGTTAAACATATTTCCATATTAGTCACGGTGTGAAAGAAAAATCAGAACAAAAGGGAAAAATCACAAGAAAGAACAAATCCAAAGCCAAATGTCATTTTCTATCACAAGTCTTTGGGAATTGCCTTGGATTGTGTTGCTGAGAAGAGCTAAGTCTATCATAGTTGATCATGACACAATGTTGCTGTTACTATATACAATGTTCTCTTGGTTCTGTGCCCTTCACTCAGCATTTGTTCATGAAAATCTTTCCAAGTTTTTCTGAAATCCATCTGCTCATCTTTTCTTGCAAAACAATAGTATTCCATTACCTTTGTATATTACAACTTGCTTTAGCCATTTCCCAACTGATGGGCAGCTCTTCAATTTCCAGTTCTTTGCTACTACAAAAAGAGCTACTATAAATATTTTTTGTACATGTGGATCTTTCCTTTCCCTTAAAAAAATAATTTCTTTGGGATACAAACCTAGTAATGGTATTGTTGCAGTTTTATAGTCCTTTGGGCATAGTTTTAAATTGCTCTTCAGAATGGTTGGATCAGTTCTCAACTCCACCAACAATGCATTAGTGTGTGTGTGTGTGTGTGTGTGTGTGTGTGTGTGTGTGTCTGTGTGTGTGTGTGCATGTGCACCTGTATAATGT
Organism: Sminthopsis crassicaudata; assembly: GCF_048593235.1. Lineage (NCBI taxonomy): Eukaryota > Metazoa > Chordata > Mammalia > Dasyuromorphia > Dasyuridae > Sminthopsis > Sminthopsis crassicaudata. The sequence continues at coordinate 346,456,839 of NC_133620.1, read as the reverse complement.
TGGGAGTTTATGAGGTAGGAAGATAGTGGATTATGGCTGGTCAGTTGTTTGGGGAAATGAGAGAGAGATTAATTTTGGGGATTGGAGGAAAGATCCAGGGTCTGGAGAATAATTAGGAAGATCATTTAGTGCCTGGGAATAGAGGGAAGGGGGCAGCTCAGTGTCTGGGATTTGAGAGGGAGAACTTAATCAATGTCTGGTGACTGTTGTTTCTGTGTGAAGGGGATAATAGATCAATGCACTAAATGTTAGTGTTAGAGGACTTTGAATTGAGGATTTTATTATTTTGTTAATACATAAATTTATTTTTATCAATAATAATTAATTTTATTTATTTTATTGATAATAATTAATTTTATTAATACTTTAAAACTCTGCCTGACCTTGGTTGAGGGCACAGTACCTGAGACATCGTGGTCTGGAGGTCTGCTATCACTGAAAGAAGCTTCATGGCCGAAATATGAAAAAGCTCAGGTGTTGGGGAGGGCTGGATCTGACGCTGCACTCTTTCTATTCCACAGGTGTGACTTTCTCCGACACAATCAGTGCCACGGAAGCCTGCAAACCATGCACTGAGTGTGTGGGGCTGCAGAGCATGTCGGCACCTTGCGTGGAAGCTGACGACGCCGTGTGCCGCTGTGCCTACGGATACTACCAAGACGAAGAGTCGGGGCTCTGCAAACCTTGCAGTGTGTGCGAGCCGGGCTCGGGCCTTGTCTTCTCCTGCCTAGATAAGCAGAATACCGTCTGCGAAGTGTGTCCCGAGGGGACCTACTCAGATGAGGCGAACCACGTGGACCCCTGCCTGCCCTGCACAGCCTGTGAAGAGACAGAGCGAGAGACCCGGGAATGTACCCGATGGTCAGACAGGGAATGTGAGGGTGAGCAAAGAACGGCCCAGAGGGATGGAGATCAGGATGGGTCCTGGCAGGCCTGCGGGCAGAGGCAAAGATGGGCATGAGGATTGGGGGCAGGCCTCATAGGACCAAAAGGTCTCCTCCTCGGCAGAATCTTCCAGAGAAGAGAATGGGAGGAACAAGATAGGACTCCCTGGAGAAGGGTGATCTGAAAAAGCAAACAAAATAGTTTACAAGTGATTTCAATTTTTCACAAAATTCTAGCCCATATTTAATTTTTGTTTAAACTTTTTTATGGGGAGAGGGAAATCTTTGCATTTCCATTTTCCAGTACTTAGCAACTTAACTGTGATTGAAATTTATAGGACACACTTGCATGAGAGAAGTCCCTTCAAATATCCATACTAAACCTGTATGCACCAAGTGGGACAGCATCCAAATTCCTAGAGAAGTTAAGAGAGCTGCAAGAAGAAAAAGACAGCAAACTATACTAGTGGGAGATCTCAACCTTGCTCTCTCAGAACGAGACAAATCGAACCACAAAATAAATAAGAAAGAAGTTAAGGAGGTAAATAGAATATTAGAAAAGTTAGATATGATAGATCTTTGGAAAAAAATCCCTTCACCAATCCAGGGTGCACCTTCTGTGCAATGTAGAGTTTTAGGAAGATGCCTTGGGCACTGAGAGCTTAAGTGACTTGTCCAGACATCCAGCCAGTATGAATGAAAGAAGGGTCTTGAACTCCGGTCTTCCTGACTCCAGGTGGTGGTACACTGTGCCACCTAGCTGCCGATAGATGTCATATTCAATACCTAGTGTTCAGAGCATTTTCTACTCTCCACTGCCGTGCATAGTCATTATAATTATATAGTGTTCAGTTTCATTGTATTGTTCTTTCCATTGTTGTGGTTAGTGAGGATGCTGTTTCCATGATCCTGCATCAGCTCATATAAGTCTTTTTTTTTTTTTTTTTTTTTTTTTTTTTTTTGCTGAGGCAATTGGGGTTAAATGACTTGCCCAGGGCCACACAGTTAGGAAGTGTGAAAGTCTAAGACCAGATTTGAACTCAGGTCCTCCTGACTTCGGGGCTGGTTCTCTATCCACCTCACCACCAAGCTGCCCCCGCTCATATAATTTTTTCTGTTTCTCTGAATTCTTCATGTTCATCGCTTCTTAGGATGCAGTAATATTTCACAGTATTTCTGTAGAACATATAATTGAAGACATAGGAGTGAGGGAACATTTATAAAAGGAAGTAATAATCACAAAGGAGAGCTGAGTTATTTTTAAATATTAAAAATTTTTTCAATTACACCTAAAAACAATTTTTAACATTAAAAAAATTTTGAGCTCCAAATTCACTCTCTCTCCCTTCTCATTGAGAATGCAAGCAATTTGATATAGGTTATATATGTGCAGTCATGTAAAACATAAGTCATTTCTTTCTTAACCTGATTCTTTTTATAGGGAGGGATGCTAAACTGATAGGTTAGGAGACTAGATTTTTATCTAAGTGCTTGAGAAAGTCACTCTTGCTATTCTTTTAAAAAAAGAGAGTCAGTCTATCTAGATGATAATGCTTTTAGGTGGTTTTATAACTGGTTGAATGGCTAAACTAAAGAGTAGTTGCTAATGTGCCCATGCCAACGTGGCAGGAAGTCTTCGGTGAAGTACTGTAGGAGATTGGGCCTTGACCCTTTGCTGCTTCATATTTTTGTCAGTGATTTGGAAGAAGGCATAAGTGACCTGCCTGCCAAATGACAGCCTTGGGAAGGTTATAAATAAAGGAAAGAGAATGAATAAATATTTATTATTGTTCAGTCTTATCTAACTCTGAAATTCCATTTGGGTTTTATTAGCAGAGATTCTGATATAATTTGCCATTTCCTTGTCCAGCTCATTTTACAGATGAGGAAACTGAACCAAACAGGGTTAAATGATGTACCCAGGGTCACACATAGCTAATAAGTGTCTAAGGCTGGATTTGAACTCAGAAAGATGAATTTTCGGGGCTGGTACTCTAACGCTGCATTATCTCAATGCCAGGTGCTGAGTTATCAAGAACTGCGAAACCCTGGAAAGTAAATGTTGTTATTATCTCCATTTTGCAGATAGAAAAACTGAGATAGGTAGAGATTAAATGGCTTGCCCAGGGTCACAACTAAAGAAATAGGGGTATCAACTCAGGACTTCTCGACCCTAGGCCCAATGCACAAAAAATAGTCAGTTCCAAAGACGTAGATAGTGGGATGTTGGGAGAAATCAAAAGAGATGAAATTTAATACAAACCAATGTAAAGTCTTAGACTTGGATTCAAAAAATAAACTTCACAAGTACAAAATAAGTGAAACATGGCTAGATGGTTTGTGTGAAAAAGATCTGAGGGTCTCAGAAGACTGAAAACATAGTACTAAATATACTATGGTGACCAACAAATCTAATAATCTTGGGTTGCCTAAAAGGAACATAATATCTGAGATTAGGGAAGTTTCTTAGAATTCTGCTCTGGTCAGACCATATCTGCAATATTGTGTTCTGTTATAAGTGCTACTTTTTCAAAAGGTTACTGATAAACTGGAGATCATGCAGAGGAAGGGCAAGCAGGATCTCAAAGGGTTTTTGGCTCATGATTATTTTCAGTAAATGCGGTAGCTTAGCCGGGAGATAAGAAAACTTAAAAAGAAACAAGGGCCATTTTCAAGTATTGGAAGGTTGCCACGTGGAAAGGGGAATAGACTTGTTCATCATGATCCCAGAGAGTTTCTCCTCAGAATTAGAAGCATTGAATGGAAGATCCAAAGAGGAAAAGCTAGGCTTGTTAACCACAAAATCATTCCATCTATAAGAATGGTGCCAAAGTGGAAGAAGTTGTTTTAAGAACTAGTGGAATCCCCCTTAAAAATCACCTAAGATTTACACAAGTAAAGGCAGGAATTTATTCTGTAAAGATAATTCTTGTGCAGTTATAAATTAGACATGGTTTCTGAATCCCTTTCTGGTGCTGGGGTATGGTGTAGAAGAACCCCGGACTGGGGACCATTAATCCACTGTGTGACCTTAGTCAAATCACTTTTCTATGTGATAGTTTTTTCCCTTCCCCAAAAAGGGGTTAGGCAAGAGAATATTGAAGTAAAGACTAAACCTAGAAATGCAGTGTACCCTGAGAATAATAGTAAATTCTGTGTGACAGTTTTTCCCCCCTCAGTAAAATGAAAGGGTTAGGCAAGAGAATAGTAAAGTAAAGACTAAGTCTAAGAATGGAATGTACACTGAGAATAATAGTAAAATAAGTTTCTTCTTATTGAAAGGGAAGGGGAAAAGATTCTCCCATATACATCTACTGTACAGCAGGAACTATGATTAGCATTATAGATATTATCTTATGTGATTCTCACGATAGGTGCTATGATTACCCTGTTTTTGAGGAAACTGAAGTAAAATGACTTGTTCAGGAGCACACAGCTAGTAAGTATCTAAATCCATTAAATATGGATTTGAACTCTTTCCATAAGGCAAGGCTTAAGGACAAGGAATGGAGAACAAGATGTGAATAGAGGTTTGAATCCTAGAATCAGAATCATAAATCATCAGAATTAAAGATAAATAAAAAATCAGAATAACTGAGCAAGGAGTCCTTCTAAAATGAATGCTTTACAGAGAAGAAATTGGGCTCTAGGGAAGGGAAATGGTTTTTGGAATATTACAGTTAGTCCTAACACATGTATCTAGACTCTGAGAACTGTGCTTTCCTCACAAATCCTTAAAAGAAAAGGAAGGGGCAAGTATAGCTGTGGACAACAGGGGTCATAGAGTTTGAGCGGACTTAGAACTTGAAAAGGAGCCTTTGCTCATGGAACTCAGAAATAAAACTGTGAATAGAACTCTCCAGGTATCTCAGTCATGAATAGAGGCAGAAAACATGGAGTAGGAGTTGCCCACTAGGCAACAAGAGTTCCTACACGGATGAAACTAGGGAAATGGTAGTGGTAATCCGATGTAAGAATGTTAGAGACATGAAGACCAGGAAGGAAAAAAAGGAGTAAAGCTCAAAAGGAAATTCAAAGTTATTTTTGGTCCTTGCTTTTATTATTTCTGTTTCCAGGAATATGATGGTTGCCTGAGAGAAAGGGGTCAGTTCCAACCTGAAATCAGTGAAGAAGTCCCACACCATGGAAAGGGGAAGAGGGAAGTGGGCAAATGAGAGCTGTGCTCTCTTAGGGACAATCCTAACCTCAAGGTAGTAACTTGGCTGGGAGTTTCAAGGGTTTCTAGTGGTAGTGTTACAAAGAATTAGACAACCTATTATTCTTAGTTGACCCTTAGTGCTAAGCACTCACTGTGAACAGAGCTTTTGTTGTAGGCAGTGGGAAAGAGGAAACTTAGTTGCAATTAAAAATTTTTTTCAATAGTATTTTATTTTTTCCAAATACATGTAAAGATAGTTTTCAATGTTCATTTTTGTATGACTTTATGTTACAAATTTTTTTCCTTCCCTTCCTTCCCATTCCCCTCCCCAAGATAGCAAGAAATCTGATATAGGTTAAATATGTACAAATCTTTTTAAACATACATCCATGTTTATCATGTTGTGAAAGAAAAATCAGACCAAAAGGGGAAAAAATTGTGAGAAAAACAAACAAAAACAAATGAAAATACTGTGCTTTGATCCACATTCAATATCTTTAGTTCTCTTGCTGAAAGTGGATGGTGGGAAGTCAAAACTTAAGCCCACCCTCAGGTGATTTCCAGTCTGACCTATATATAGTTCCTGGCCTCTGGATGCTCTAAGATAGCTCCTCACCCGACCTAAGATCTCTCTGAAGCAAGGCAACCACAAAGAAGTGGGTGGGGAAGTTTTATTTTTTTCCTTCATCTAGGATCAAACTAGGGTGTGTGTGTGTTACTTGTATATTTGCATATGTGTGTGTATGTGTGTGTGTGTGTGTGTGTGTGTGTGTCCAGAGTAGGGTTGCTGTGCCCTGGTAGAAGATATTAGAGTAGGTGATTGGTGGGGAGAAGGAGAAAAAAATAAAAGCATGGAAACTCATTGCTTCTGGGCAAAGCAAGGAAGGGAAGGGCTTCCCTACCTGAGCGTCTCTCCTTAGGCAAGCTGGAACAGCCCAGGTTTGGGCAAAGGCCAGGTGAGAGTTTAGAAACAGAGGAAGGAGATGTTTGGAGGAGGGGTGGATGGTTTGCCATTGGGGGACATTTGTAAACATCTTGCTAGTTCCCACAGTCTGGCTCCTTCTGAACCTCTTCCTCCAAGAATGTCAAAGGGTGAACAACAACTTTCATAGACTCATAGGGTTCTGGGAAATGGAACCTTAATTTGATTGTCCTGCATCCCTATGATAACATAAGTTTCCTGGATGTATAAGATGCTAATAGGGTGACTTGCCTCTAGAGTGAAATGACACCTTTCCACCTGAGATAACCATCAGTTTAGATTTAAAATGAAAAGCAGGGTAGGGGGAGATGTAAAATTAGATTTGTTTGTCTACCACCCCAAGCTTTTCCCTCCTTCTTTGCCACCCAGAGCCAACTTCTAGCAGGAAACAGTTATCCAGACAGGCCAAGGGTTTGGCAGGTTGGGATGCTAGGGGACGTGGCCACATCTGGATCTCATTTCCCACCTCCCTACCCCCCCCCCCAAATTAGAGGGAATTGGGAAGATGGAGAGGAAAAGGGAGTTGGGGGTGGGGATAAAACTCATTGTTGGTCTTGACCCAAATTCCATCCAGATTCTGGCCTTAGAAAGTCCCTCTCCTGTTCCCTTCCTCCTATACTCTGGACCTCTCTGGTAATTACCATAATGACCTGACTAGCCACTGCTTCCTTGCAAATTGATCTAGTCTGTTGGTATTCAGTCCCTTCAGCCTAATTAGGGATGTTTGCTACATCTGAGAAGAGGGCATGACCAAGTCTGAAGGACAGTATTTGGGAGGGAAGAGGCAGAGGCTATGGGGACATCCTTCAGAATGTAAATGGTGGTTCTGGGGGCCCACAAGGAAAAAAGTTTACCCAAAAGTCATACAGCATGGTCATGGCAAAAGTTCAGGAAGCCCTGATGCCTTCTCTGATGCTGCCAGATGACTCGGCTGGTGTCTCACCCCAGGGGTGGGATGATTGGGTTGTGGCAGATGGTATACCCCTCCCCACCATCCCTCCCAACCAGATGGACTCCAGATACACATCTGGAAGACACATCTCTCAGCGGGAACTGAAATATAGATGCTTTGAAGTGCCTTTATCCTCAAGTCAAGAAAATTCAGGAAGGCAAATAGGTAGCTCCTGCTTGGGTGGGTGAACCAGGGGATGCGTTGGAGTAGCGGGGGTGGGAAAGGAGAGGTGCCTGCCTGTAAAACATCCTGTCTCTTCGCTCCCCTCAGCGCTGACTTGGGTAAGGGTAGGGATTCCATGCCCAGACAGATTCTCCAGGGCATCTAGAGGCTACAATAGCTGGGTGGTGAAATGGAAAATCCCACCTGCTCTTGCCAGGAGATGCCCGATCTAGCTCAGCCACACAAAGCAGGGATCCATCCCTTCCCTTCTCGCACCAGTGGGCATTGTTTGCTTTCTTGGCTCAGCTCGCTACAACCTTCCTTTGGTTCCCAGGGTGTGGGGTGTTGCTTCCTCCCTATAAAGGGTTAAGTCTGCCCTACGGCTTTTCTTTGGGTGGCAAGACCAGACACATTGTAGGGCTTGTGCCAGGCAGGACCCTTGCCAGTTCAGAAACAGATGTTGGGCTTTGCCTAGTCACTGGCCAAGGAGAGAGACCCAGCCAAGTCTTTCAATTCCCAAGAAGTCTTGGTGGCGTGAGGAGGGGAGAGGAGACTGAACTGAGGGACAGGGATAGAAGCCAGCTCCTTGTTGAAGTTCTGTCTCCTGTCTAAACTTGAGAAAGTGTCTCCTATCCTTCAGGCTAAGGCTTGCTGGGGGCTGAATGGGCTGAGCAAAACCTAGGGAAGAGAGCTTGTTTTTCAGAATCAAATGGCACTGAGGTTTACTGCTGGGATTGAGGGTTGATTCACAGCCATTGCTGTTGTCCATTTCCTATGTTCTTGGCCTTGGCCCTTCACTCCTGGCATTTGAACACATCTATAACACACCTATTCAAATAGAGAAAACAATAATTGGTGACAGTCCTATAGAGTTTTCCATTTTGCAAAGCCTTTCACATACATTATCTTATTTGCTCTCCAGAACAAACTTTTACGAGGCTCTGAAACCTTCCTTTTACAGATGAAGAAATACTTTCAGAGAGGTTTGATGATTTTCTCAAGGTCACACAGCTAGTAAATACCACAGTCTGTTCTCCCAGGTCAGATGGCAACTTTGGGCTCTTCCACTAGCCAGGACATCTTTCTTCACATATCCTTTCCATTCCTGTTACCCTATGCCTCTGAATTATGCAATGGGGAAGTCTCAAGGTGAGAGAGGCTTTTAAGTTGGGCCAGGACCTTTGCAAAGGGAAAGTGTAAGATAAGAAGTCTGAGGTAGTGGAAGGAGAGAATGCAAAGTTCAGGATGGGGAGGACTTACCTACCTCCTTTGTCTTCTGATTCTTGGGCAGAGATCCCAGCCCGATGGACAACTCGGACCACACCTTTACTGGGCTCTGACAGCCCACCCCCAATCACCCAGGACCCTCCTGAGCCCCCAGAGCCTGAAGCCGAGGCCAGCACAGTGGCTGATGTGGTGACCACTGTGATGGGCAGCTCCCAACCTGTAGTGACCCGGGGTACCACTGACAATCTCATCCCTGTCTACTGCTCTATCCTGGCTGCAGTGGTTGTGGGTCTGCTGGCCTACATTGTCTTCAAGAGGTAAGCAAAAGGGCTTGAAGCCTTTCAGCTCAGATATCTGACTTTTACCTTTGGGTCTAGATTTTTCTGCAGTGAGGGAAATGGAATGCCTCTGGATCAATGTAATTTGTTCTCTTGACCTTTGACCCAGAATCACAAAATCACAAGATATTTAATCACAATGGAACCTTAGAACAAAAGATGTTGGAACTAGATGGAACCTTAGAATACAGAATGAGAGAATTGTAAAGAAGCAGAGTTTGGAGGGATCTTAAAAATTATAGGGTCCATTTTCAGAGGAGGAAACTGCGATTTCTTTCTTCTTAATTGCAACTAAATTCCTTTTTCTAACCATTTAGGAGGTTGGAGTGTTAAATCTCTTGAGTTAGAAATGTCTCAAAAACATTTGTCCAGTCTATACCTGAGCAGGGATCTACTATTTAACATGTCCCACAAGTATTTCTCCTGTGGTAATCTCCAGTTTTGGAAAATCATAATTGTGCGGTTTTGGGTATTTGGCTTTTGATTCTGAACATTGAGTCTTTGACTCATGGCCTGAACTCTACAATACACATAATTTTTCCACTTTAGTTGAGAATTAAAGTCAATTTTCCCATCAGCTTCCCAATCACTTGCTGGTAGAAGAAAGTGAATTTATGTGGAGAGAGGTAGAAAGGGAGGAAAAGAGGGAGAAAGGGAATATAGGAAGGAGGAAGGAAGGATCTCTTGATATTTTTTAATCTCTGTCTCTGTCTCTTGTCTGTCTTGGTCTGTCTGTTTCTCTCTCTCCCTCTGTCTATCTGTCCTCCCCTCTCTCTATCTCTGTATCTCTCTCTCCCTCCTTTGTTTCTCTATCTCTGTCTGTCTGTCTCTCTCCTCTGTCCTGTCTGTCTCCCTTCTCTATCTGTGTATGTGTGTATCTCTCTCCCTCCTGTTTCTATATCTCAGTCTCTGTCTGTCTTGGTCTGTCTGTGTCTCTCTCCCTCTGTCTTTCTGTCTCCCCTCTCTTTCCCTCCTCTGTTTCTGTATCTCTGTCTATCTGTCTGTCTCTGTCTGTCTTGGTCTATCTGTTTCTCTCTCCCTCTGTCTGTCTTGGTCTGCCTGTCTCTCTCTCCCTCTGTCTGTCTTGGTCTGTCTGTCTCCCCTCTCTCTCCCTCTGTTTCTGTATCTATCTCTGTCTCTCTCTCCTTCCCTCATTCCTCCACCCCCAACAATTATCTAAAGACTAGACAAATGGGGCCTGGCAGCACCTTAGGTGCTGATCTGGTCCCTCTCTGATCACAGGTGGAACAGCTGTAAGCAAAATAAGCAGGGCGCCAACAATCGGCCTGTGAACCAGACTCCATCACCAGAAGGGGAGAAGTTGCATAGCGACAGTGGCATCTCTGTGGACAGCCAGAGTCTCCATGACCAGCAGCCTCAGACTCAGACAGCTCAAGTCCAAGGTATGGGGCTGGTTCTCCTGTGGGAAGGAGTCAGGGAAGAGCTCCCCAGACAGCCTGGGACTGTGGCTGGAGCTCCCTCCCCTGGGTCCTGGTAAAACAGGCTGTTACAGTCGGAATAGAAATTATTCTTCAAGAGGAGGCAAGTAACCCAGGCAAGCAGATGGTATTATCTTCTTCCAACGAATGATCTGAAAGAATGGGAGAAACTTCTGTAATACAGCAACAACAATAATAACAAAGTAGCTAACATTTGTGTAACATCTTAAGGTTTACAAACCACATTACATTTGATCTTTATAATAATCTTGTAAAGTAGACGGTGTTATTGTCCCAATTTTACAGATGAGGAAACTGAGGTACAGAAGGTTCTAGTAAATGTCTGAAATAGGGATTTGAACTCAAATATTCCAGACTTTAAGTCAAGCATCTAGAGCCAGGGAGGAGAGTGGTCAGCCTGGACTCTGATAAATGGATGGGATGACCTTGGAAGCCCTTTCCAGACAGAGCTGGGAGGTCTTTTCTAAACCAGAACTTCCAGATTTATCAAGCTAATTGCCCCCCTAGAGCTAATTACCCCAGAAAATGGCTGCAATTAGCCTCCTGCTCCAGACTTCCCATGGACAAGTGGTTAATTATGTCCCTAATTAACCACCCATAGCCTGGTTTCAGTTCACCCACTAGGCACTTGTACCTTCCTATAGACTATCAGACTGAGAAGTTCTGTCTCACATGCCATTTCCCCATTTCCCTTCCTCCCATCATTGCTTGGCTAGAGAGGGAAGGAGCAGACCTGGGAACAAAAACTGCAGAACTTGTCTTGGCCATCCCCCCAACTAGGAGGGGTCACATTCTCTCCCTGAGCTTTTTTCTCAGTTCACAGGATTTGAAACTGAAGGGGCCTTTGGGATCATCCCGACCAGTGATTATGAACCTTTTGTGTGTGTTCCAGATCATAGGGAAACCTATGAACGCCTTCTCACAATAATGTTTTTTAAATGGATAATAGAAAATATATGTTTCCAAGGGAAACCAATTATATTGAAATAAATATGTAATTATTTTCTTAAATTCCCAGAACCTCAGCAATATATTCTTGGACCCCTTGAATCCATGAATTCAAGTTCAAGAACTGCTGATCTAATCAAATCCCTCACTTGATCTAGATGAGAAAAGTCATTTTTAGAGGCCAAAAATGAATGCCTCAGTAGTCTTAATACTTTTAGCTCTAAGTCTACGAACCACTTTTGGAAAGATGACACAACCATTGTCGTTGTTCAGTAGATTCAGCTGTGTTCAATACTTTATGGAGCACACGTCCATGGTTTTCCTGGCAAAGATATTGGAATAGTTTGTAATTTCCTTCTCCAGTGGATTAAGGCAAACAGAGATTAAGTGACTTGGTCATATAGCTAGTAAGGGCCAGAGGTCACATTTGAACTCAGACCTTCCTGACTCCAAGTCTATCTAGCTATCTATCTAGCTGTCTTGACACAACCGATTGAGCCCTTTCTCTAGGCTCTTCCTCCTATGAGTCTCTAATCTTCAAATTCTGCTGTTTCAAGGTCACTTTGTTCCTCAAAAGGGGAAGTCTCCTGCTCTCCCCTTGTAAGGGGTGCATCTCTCTCCTCCCTGACTAGCCTCCTTTTCTCTTGCAGCTCTCAAGGGGGATGGAGGTCTCTACAGCAGCCTCCAGCAGCCAAACGGGAAGAAGTGGAAAAGTTGCTTAACAGCTCATCGGGAGACACCTGGCGACACCTGGCTGGGGAGCTGGGCTACTTGCCTGAGCATATAGACTCCCTCAACGGAGAGGACTGCCCTGTCCGGGCTCTGCTCGACAGCTGGGCCGCCCAGGACAGCGCCACCCTGGATGCCCTCTATGCTGCCTTGCGCCGGATCCAGAGGGGAGACATTGTGGAGAACCTCTACAGCGAGTCCACTGCCACCTCCCCAGTCTGAGCAGCCACCGGGGCTCCCCTCCCTCCCCTCCACCCCTTCCCCTCAGCATCCCACGGGGTGGAGCCCTTCAGATGTGAAGGAAACTGGAGAGGGAGGAGAAAAGTCCTTCTACCCAAGTGGACGTTCACCTCTTGGCTAATGGTTACCCACTGGGGTGTCTTCTCCCTCACTCCCTCAGCAGGTCCTCAGGCCCCCTTTCAGACTATCTGACACTCGAGCCAAATCCCCAGGAGCTCCACTGGAGAGCAAGCCCCCCTTCTCTCCAGAGAGTGGAGGCCAAAGTCAGGGAGTGGGCTTCCAGGTCTTTTCCCTACTTTCCCTCTCCTGATCATCCTGATTTTCTCCTATGATAGCGTCCACTCCACCCTCATATCCACCTTCCTCTCTGTGTGGCTCCCCGCTCTCTCCTTCCACCTTCTCCCTTCCTGCCTAATGGTGCACTGGGTATCTGGTTATGGAGAAGGAGCTTGCGGTGGAGGGTAAGGGGAGAAGACAACCTCTTCCCCCCATGACCACAAGCTCCATGATAGAATGGGGACGCAGTGAGAGGCAGGAAGATGGAGCCACATGGACTGACACTGTGAACCCTGGGAGTGACATACTGTTCTCTGGTGAACTTTTATTCTCAACTATTCTATTATTTCAACCCTACCCTCTGGTCAGAACTCCAGACAGTAAAATATTGTAGACTTACCTGATCAGACTTGGCAGGGACCTAAGCAACCATCTAGTCTCCTCCTTTTACAGATAAGGACATTGAGGGCCCAAGAAGGGGGAATTACTTGCCCGAGATCTCACAAACACCCATTGGGGATGATAGATTTCTCCCTATAAGGAAAGTAGGAAAGGGGGGAAGATACAGGCTCACCCCTACCCTAGACTTCTAGATATCTCTCTTCCTTTACCAAAGGGACCAGGGCTGTGAGACAAGGCTATTTTGATCAATGTATGACTAGGTAATCTTTCTGGTGGCTATTACTTTTGCAAGGTCCCCCCGCTTTTCTCTGTCTCTGTCTCTTTCTCTGTCTCTCTATTGCTCTGTCTCTGTCTCTGTTTCTGTCTCTCTGTCTCTCTATTGCTCTGTCTGTCTCTCTCTGTCTCTGTCTTTCACATATACTTTCCTCTCTTCCACAACCACTTTTTGTTTCTTGGGCTGGGACAGGATCCTGTCTCGGGAAGCTGCCAGAGAAGATTCTGAGGGAATTTGGAATTTATCCTCCCTCTTTAGTTTCTTCACCCTGGATTTGGCGCCTCCGGCCCTGGACCAAGCCAGAGGTCCCTCCCTCCCATCACCCCACCCAAGAAGCCTTTTTCTCCCCATGCCCCTCCCCCCCACTCCTGGCACGGGGGAGGGGTAACAATTACTCTCACTGTGGTTGCGAGCCCAGTTAGGTCTGGGATGAAGGATGAAGGCTGATCAGATCTAGGCTGGGGGCGGGGCAGAGGAGGACCAGTTTGAGAACTAAACTTCTGGATCAGAGAGGCGGACATAGGAGGCTCCCTGACAGGGTTTGGGGACCTGATAGGAGCCCCTTCTCCCTCTTAATCATGAATCAGGCAGATGAAGGACAGAGGGGAATGACTCATTTTTATCAAAGGAATTTCTCCCACCCTCTACTCCCATTCTGCTTTCCTCAGGCCTGGAAAAGTGATGTTGCAATAACTGGGATCCCCTTTCTGCTTGTCCTGGAGGGAAGAAGAGACCCAGGCCCGGGGCAGGGCTGCCAGGAGCCCCTTTCTCTTGGCTTGGGAGGGGCTCTCCAGGCTCTGCGTAAAAAAGCAAGAACATTTTTTTTTTTTTTTTTTTTTTTTTTTTTTTTTTTTTTTTGGCACAGAGGCAGGGCGGGATCATGAAGGAAACTGCGGAGACCCGGAAACTAACTGTACATAAAGCCGTCTCTTTGACTTGGTTCTGTTTGAGGGAATGAGAGGCTTGTCCTTGTGGTCACTCCCTGAAGAAGTAGAGTTTTATTTATTTCTCCCTTCCTTTGAGAAGGAGGGAGTCGGCATGGGGGTGGGGGTGGGAGCTGCTCCACTTGGGAGAAGATTTTGCAAGTATGTTTTAGCATGTGTATGGGTGCTTGGCCCCTCTGACCCCAGAATCGCCTTGTTTACCCCACCCTCGTTAGACTGGAGGTGACATTCCCCCTTTTTCCCATGGGAAGGGGAGGGGGCCCTTGTCCTCTGTCTCCAAATCTGCCCTTCTGTTTGCCCCTCCTCCAGTCCCCAATTCCCCGTCCCCTTGCATCCCGTGTAATTGTCTCTCGAACCTTCTTGAAACCAACACATAAAACATAAAGGATGATAATTAAATAGCAAAAAAAAAAAGTACAATTTTTTTTGGGGGGAATAAATATTGGGGAAGAAGTAAAAATGAAAAGGAAGGGGAACCAGGCAACTAATCCTGACTTCAAGATCGTTTTCCCTCACCCCTCAATAGGGGAAAATTTTAGGCAAAATCAAGTAAAATTTTGCAGTCACGAAGAGGTTAAATTTTCAAGCTCACGAGGAAAGTTGGAGGGCAGGAGGGAACCGTTCTCGCTTCCACCCCCACCTTTGGGGCTAGAGAGGGAAAGTGGAATTGACTAGGCATGAAAATGACCAGCAGTGAACTTGACCCGTATGTCATAAGTGAAACTGATCGCGGGGGAACAATGGATCTGATGAAAGGAGCTCACTCACTCCCCAACACCTACAGCCGCTCAGATGCTCTGGCCGGGGACCAGCCCCCCTCCTAAGGAGTCCGATTCCAGATGTCCGTCAGGACCTCAGCCCGAAGCCAAGCAGGAGGCGACCTCTCCCAGGTCTCCAGGGAAAAGCCCGGGCCAAAATTCCCAAATCCCCTGAATCCTTCCTTGGCTTCTGCCAGCCTGGGCCAGCTTTGATCCTGACCCAGCTGGTGCCCGCTCTTGGCAAGGCTCTCACAGTTCATCCAACGCTGTTCTCTGCTGCACTCTTGTTCCCGGCCCTCCTCTCCCATAGTCAGTCCTCCCCCTTCTCTTACTCCTCCTCCTCCTCCTTTCTTTCCTCCTCCTCCTTCTCTTCCTCCTCCTTCTTTTCCTCCTCCTTCTCTTTTTCCTCCTCTTCTTTCTCCTCCTCCTCTTCCTTCCCCTTTTCTTCCTCTTCCTCCTCTTCCTCTTCCTTTTCTTTCTCCTCCTCCTTCTCTTCCTCCTCTTCCTCTTTCTCTTGCTGCTCCTCTTCCTCCCCTTTTTCTTCCTCCTCTTCTTCTCCTCTTCCCCTCCTCCTCTTCCTCCTCCTCCTGCTGGGTCTGGGAGTCTTCACAGAGTTCTTCAGCCCTCTACAGCCACCTGGCTCTATCCACTGGAGGTTCTGGCTCTGTGGTAGGCTGGGAAGATTGAGGGATGAGCATCAGACTCTATCCTCCAAAGGAAAAACAAACATCGGTCTCTGGAGCCCAAGGAGAGATGCCAAAATTGCTTCAGCCAGAAGCCTGGACAGCTTGGGGGATTGGAGATCATTGAGAGAACGAGGAGGAGGAGGGGTCTCTAGGCTCCCCACTCTTTCCTTACCCTTTAGTCTCACACACTGAATATATTCTGCCAATAGCCTAAATGTCCTAGGAAGAGTTTCCAATACAAGAGGGGAAGAGTTTGCCTGCGAAACTAACCATGAATTGATCCAGTTATTCTGAAAAGTATTTGGGATGTGGCAGGAAAAGGCACTAACCTATCTTCGGTGTTAATATTTGCCATGAGAAGGACCAAAGGCCAAAGGAAAGGTCTTATACATAAAACAAAGTATTTGTGGCCACCTCAGAGAGGAGAGCCCCTGGTCTCTCTGGAGGAAGGGAGGGCACACATTCCGAACAGAGCAATATGTAAGCCAGTAAAAGGATTAACATAAAAATGAATCCCAAGAAGGGAGAGGGAAAGGAGCAGTGAGGATCCAGAGAAGATAATCAAGGAAATATTGCATTGCACGTTGAAGGGACTTCCAGAAATGGAACTTGTGTTTGCTTGGCTATTTTTCAGTCATGCCTGACTCTTCATGACCTCATTTAGGATTCTCTTAGTAGAGATCCTGAAGCGATCTGCCATTTCCTCCTCTGGCTCATTTTACAGATGAGGAAACTGAGACAAGCAGAGTTAAGTGACTTGCCCAGGCTTACAAAGCTAGTGTCTGAAGTCAGATTTGAACTAAAGAAGGGTATTCTATCCACTGCGCCACCTAGCTGGAACTTGGAGATCTCCAAGACCAGCTGCTCCTTTCACAGATGCAGAAACTGAGGGCCAGAGAGCATAAGATCACACAGGTAGTAAGTAAATAGCAATTCAAAGTAGAGTGTCTGGAGTCAGAGGACCTGAGTTGGCACTCTCACCATCTATGTGACTTTAGGCAAGTAATTTAACCTTTCAGCCTCAGTTTCCTCATCTGTAAAGTTGGATAGTTGAACTAGGAGGTCTCTGGGGTCTCCTCTAGCTCTAAATCAATGCTCCTGGAACTGCAATTCAAACCCAGATTTCTAGTTTCAAAGACTTCCCACTCAGCCTCCTGAGAAGTTGATCGTCCCTATAATGTTATCAAGGTATGTGGAAGAGAGGGACCAGAATTTAGATAATGCCATTGTTTTGGGAAGAATCTAGCAAGGGGAGAAGAAAAAGAAAACTGAAGAGTTAAAGATACTCTATGCAGAAAAAGCATTTGATAAAATCCAACATCCATTCCTACTAAAAACGCTTGAGAGTATAGGAATAAATAGACTATTCCTTAAAATAATAAGGAGCATATATTTAAAACCTTCAGTAAACATCATATGTAATGGTGATAGACTAGAACCTTTCCCTGTAAGATCAGGAGTGAAACAAGGTTGCCCACTATCACCATTACTTTTCAATATAGTACTAGAAACGCTAGCCTCGGCAATAAGAGCCGAGAAAGAGATTCAAGGAATTAGAGTAGGAAATGAAGAAATCAAATTGTCACTTTTCGCAGATGACATGATGGTATACTTAGAGAACCCCAAAGACTCTGCTAAAAAGCTATTAGAAATAATTCAGAATTTTAGCAAAGTTGCAGGATACAAAATAAATCCACATAAATCCTCAGGATTTTTATACATTACCAACACAATCCAACAGCAAGAGATACAAAGAGAAATTCCATTCAAAATAACAGTCGATAGTATAAAATATTTGGGAATATATCTACCAAAGGAGAGTCAGGAATTATATGAGCAAAATTACAAAATACTTGCCACAAAAATAAAGTCAGATTTAAATAATTGGAAAGACATTCAGTGTTCTTGGATAGGCCGAGCGAATATAATAAAGATGACAATACTCCCCAAACTAATCTATTTATTTAGTGCTATACCAATCAGACTCCCAAGAAACTATTTTAATGACCTAGAAAAAATAACAACAAAATTCATATGGAAGAATAAAAGGTCGAGAATTGCAAGGGAACTAATGAAAAAAAAGTCAGAGGAAGGTGGTCTAAGTGTACCTGATTTAAAGCTATATTATAAAGCAACAGTCACCAAAACCATTTGGTATTGGCTAAGAAATAGACTAGTTGATCAGTGGCATAGGTTAGGTTCACAGGGCAAGATAGTGAATAAAAATAGCAATCTAATCTTTGACAAACCCAAAGATCCCAAATTTTGGGATAAGAATTCATTATTTGACAAAAACTGCTGGGAAAACTGGAAATTAGTATGGCAGAAACTAGGCATGGACCCACAATTAACACCACATACTAAGATTAGATCAAAATGGGTCCAAGATTTAGGCATAAAGAATGAGATCATAAATAAATTGGAGGAACAGGGGATGATTTACCTCTCAGACTTGTGGAGGAGGAAGGAGTTTGTGTCCAAGGGAGAACTAGAGACCATTATTGATCACAAAATAGAACATTTTGATTACACCAAATTAAAAAGTTTCTGCACAAACAAAACTAATGCAAACAAGATTAGAAGGGAAGTAACAAATTGGGAAAACATTTTTACAGTTAAAGGTTCTGATAAAGGCCTCATCTCCAAAATATACAGAGAATTGACTTTAATTTATAAGAAATCAAGCCATTCTCCAATTGATAAATGGTCAAAGGATATGAACAGACAATTTTCAGATGATGAAATTAAAACTATTTCCACTCATATGAAAGAGTGTTCCAAATCACTATTGATCAGAGAAATGCAAATTAAGACAACTCTGAGGTATCATTACACACCTGTCAGATTGGCTAAGATGACAGGAACAAATAATGGTGAATGTTGGAGGGGCTGTGGGAAAACTGGGACACTGATGCATTGTTGGTGGAGTTGTGAAAGAATCCAACCATTCTGGAGAGCAATCTGGAATTATGCCCAAAAAGTTATCAAAATGTGCATACCCTTTGACCCAGCCATACTACTACTGGGCTTATACCCCAAGGAACTACTAAAGAAGGGAAAGGGACCTGTATGTGCCAAAATGTTTGTGGCAGCCCTTTTCATAGTGGCTAGAAGCTGGAAGATGAATGGATGTCCATCAATTGGAGAATGGTTGGGTAAACTATGGTATATGAATGTTATGGAATATTATTGTTCTATAAGAAATGACTAACAGGAGAAATACAGAGAGGCTTGGAGAGACTTACATCAACTGATGCTGAGTGAAACGAGCAGAACCAGAAGATCATTATACACTTCAACAATGATACTGTACGAGGATGTATGCTGATGGAAGTGGATTTCTTCAACATAGAGAAGAGCTAATCCAATTCCAATTGATTAATGATGGACAGAACCAGCTACATCCAGAAAAGGAACACTGGGAAATGAATGTAAACTGTTATTTTTACCTTCTCAATCCAATTCTTCCTGTGCAACAAAAAATTCGCTTCTACACACATATATTGTATCTAGAATATACTGTAATATATTTAACATATATAAGACTGCTTGCCATCTGGGGGAGGGGGTTGGGGGAGGAAGGGAAAAATCTGAATAGAAGTAAGTGCAAGGGATAATGTTGTAAAAAATTGCCCATGAATATGTACTGTCAAAAATGTTATAATTATAAAATAAAATTAAAATTAAAAAAAAATACTCTGTCACTCAGACCCCTGAAACCTAGATGTCTCAAGCCCTACCCCTCTGCTTTCCTCCTGGTGTACACTCTTTCCTGAGAGGCAGGGGCTAGAGACATATTTCAGAGGGCTGTGCCTGTCAGAGGAAAAAATGCTATCATATTGATGGAACCAATTCAGAATCCCAGCTAGGGACCAGAATCAGAGGGTTCTACTTCTTGGGAAAGAATTCTCAATTCCCGTCTGGGAAGACACCCTCTTAGTCAGTCTCTGGCCAGTCAATCCACCAAGACAAGTGCAACCTGTGGGCTGAGTCCTGATCTGGGTATTAGGAGGAGATTCAGAAGAAAGGGACATCATTCTTGTCCTCAAAGAGTTTTCAGAGAGAGACAGAGAGATGGAGAGACAGAGAGAGACAGAGAGAGACAGAGAGATGGAGAGACAGAGAGAAGACAGAGACAAAAAGAAACAGAGAGATGACAGTGAGAGACAGAGTGAGAAACAGAGAGATAAGGACTGAAAGAGAGACAGAGACAGAGAGAAGCAGAGACAGACAGAGAGATGACAAGAGAGTCAGAGAGAGACAGAGATAGAAAGAGACAGAGAGATAGAGACAAAAAGAGACAGACAGGGAGTAATTACCCATACACTAATATATAGCTTGTGGGTTTTGTAATTTAATTTTCATTCTGGGAAACCTCTTCAGGGCTGGGGGATGAGGGGATTGGAAAGAAAGAAGACGTTTCTCCTTTCCTCATATCTAATCTTAACTCCTATTGTAGCTCCTTCCATTTGGCTTTACCTCAATGACAAGCTCTGGGAATTCATGTTTGACACAACTAGGGAATCCTTCTGATCCTAGTTCTCAATGTGGCCTTGGCCCATCTACTCTCATTATGACCTCAGTATGATCAGATTATAGGGGACATCCTCCTGCCTCTCCTCCAAGTCATACACTTTTGAAAGATCTAAAATACGTGATTTTGTCACTCCAACTCTTCCATTGATCACATTCCTGAATCACAGTCCCTCTTTCTTACCCTTAGAGTTTGGGAAGTGGAAAAAAGAGAAACTTAGACTTTTAATCCTTCTTCAGTAATCTGGCTCCTCAATTTGGGATGGAGATGGGAAGAGAGACAAATCATTTGAATTCAGGGACTTGGTCACTTTTAGGGGCTCTTCTTTGGAGAGGAGAAACCAGGGTTAGGATTGGACTCAGGAAAAGACATTTCCCAAAATGCCCTGGGGTGGAGGTGGGGGTAGGGTCTGCTGACCATATGTCGGTGGGGAGGCAGCTTCTTAGTAATACAAAGCAGATTCCTCTCTCTCTCTCTCTCTCTCTCTCTCTCTCTCTCTCTCTCTCTCTCTCTCTCAGCTGGTGGGCTGATTGCCAAGGGGTTTGGGCCCCAAGCTGTCTGGGTACAGCAATGTTTGAGACCCAGAAATTGGGTCTTAGAAGATAATAGCCAAGAATTACTCCCATTGCTCTTTCCCCTGCTCTTCCTGCAGTTCTTTCTTCTCTTCTCAGGATTCCAGTACTTTCCTGCTGTTCCCCCTCATACTCTCAGTATCCCTCCTAAGAGTTCCTATATTTTTTCACCTCTCCTGAGACTACCCCCTTTCCTGAAGTGTCCCAGGCCTTAAAGTTTTCCTGTTTCCATTAAAGCTCTTACTCCTAGTCTGTCTAAATCCATGAGGTATGAAGAGCTAATAATGACTTCCTGTGTCGTATTTCCCATTGGCAGTAGAGTTCACAGATTAGAGCTTCATTGAATTCAATTCTCTCATTTTAAGATGAAGGAACTAAAGGGACACAAGAGGCAAGTTGCCCACCTTGAATTCAAACCCATGTTTCCCCATTCAGTGTTCTTGCTTCTATTCTGTCTAAAATATGGCATGTTAGATATTCTCTCAGGTCTCTTCTACGTCTGCCCTTCTAGGGCTCTATAAGGGTATGCTTATGTAAGAATTGTAGCCACTGTAGGGCAGACCCGCCTAGGGAGCTATTTCCACTTAAGAAGGGGCTTTGCAGGTTTACCATTCAATTTTTGTGACTCAAGTAGCCATCTTATTCTTCTGCTTGGTGTAAGACTAGTCTTGATCTTCCATCATATTTTCCTCCTTGTTTCTTGGGACTCTCTTAGACAAATCCTCCTATTCCTCTCATTTTTTTTTCTATCTTCCCAGGATGCTCTGCACAGTTAGATAGAATCTTTAATATAAAGCTTTGTATCTGCTGCTGACATAAAACTTGGGGACTACTGGAAGGCATGGACCATCTGTCTCCTTCTTCTCAACCTCTTGCTGCAACCCAACTAAGGCTTTGCCCTCAAGGAGATTTCATGTTGGACATTAAATTATCAAATAGATTGTTTACTACAGAGGCTGACTGATGTAAATACTTTCCCCATCCCTCTATCCTCCCCCCAATTAATGTAATCACAGAATGTTTAGATAGCTGAACATTTAAGGATATAAATTTAGTTCAAACTAGTTAATTCATCATTTTGGGTAGAGTGAAATACTTTCATCATTGGATGAAGACAGATGATGACAGAGAGAAAATGTCTTGTGATTGGCTGAAAGAATTATACATACCCCTGGGCTTACAGATAGTTGGATTAAAACATAACAGTATGTGAGTTGAGTGATGGTCAGAGGTAAAGGATTCATGAAAAAGGCTTAATCTTGAGATGTAGTTAATTTACTCTTCCCTTCTCTCCCCATTCACTAGATGATGATCTTCACTTTGAAAATGTTCTCATTGGCTATCAGTCAGTCTCCCAGAAGCACCAGTGACTGATAGTAGCATCTGTGTCAATAACTGATAAGAACATCCAGGACAAACTAGGTGCCCTGAGGAAAGGCAACTTAATATTCTAAAAAGCAACCTACTCCAGAGTCCAGCTAATCCCTAAGGTGAATGTCATGAGTACTTGATGAAAGGGACAAAGGAAGACTTTCAGAGAGTCTGAATTTACCCTTCAGTCACATACGTGTGCTCCTTAAGTTGGAGCCTGCTGTCCCTAAGGATCTTGTGTGTGGAAGGGAAGAGTATACCCTCAGTTTGGGGAAATATTTCTATAATAACTGTCCTTGCTATACCTCAGTAATTTTTATTATATTTTGTAACTCTTAGCAAATACACCTTTATTATGGCTAATTAGCACTGGCCATAACCAATGGGAAGCACAGCAGTGGGGGCTTATGGGTGAATATATTCTTTAAAATGAACTCTTCAGTGTCACCCCTAGAACTCTGAGAAGGAGGAAAAGTAACAATCCTCTGGGGAACCAACCAATGTGAGTGGGAGTAGGGAAAGGGGTTTTGGAAGGGGTGTTATACTAGTGTACTAAAAAGAACTCTGAATTTATAGCAAGAGTTCTAGGTTTGAATCTTCCTATAACTACTATTTATGTGATTATGGGAAAGTTATTTAACCTTTCTGAGCCTTCATTATCTCATCTATAAAATGGGAATAATAATACCTGTATAACTGTCTCATAGAGCTGCTATGAGACTTAAATGAGATAATATGTGTAAAGCATCTTCTAACCCTTAAAGTGCTATGAAAGTTTCAGACACTATTATTATCAGCATTACTGTTTAGTATCTTTATTCAAGGTGAAAACTGAAGGCAAAACATCTGTGAAACTTCTTGATTCTTCTTTCTCCTTCTGCAGACCTTTCTATTCCTCCAAAAAGGGGAATTATTCTTCTGTCCTGTCAAGGCTCTTCCACAGCCCCAATATGTGGTTTCCTCTAATGATCTCCATTCCTAAACCCTAACCTCTTCCCCCTGCAGCCTCCCTACATAATCCCATCTGGAGCTGAGGCCAAAAGAATGTCCAAATGATTCCATTAGAGAATTACATATAGGAACATTCCAGGTCCCACCCCCCACCCACTCAAAGTGTACCCAGTCCAGCCCTGTTCTGCTGTCTTCCAGCACATCTTAATCCCAGATTCCCTTTCCCTGCAATCTTTCCTTCAGCTCTTTCCCAAAATATTCCCTATGGAATCCTTTTGATATCTAGGGTTGAGACGCCTCCCTGGTCCTGATCTACTCCCTATGGAATGACCCCAGGAATGCTTCCTCTTTACTTCCTTTCAATCCCACTCCTACCCATACACAATGGTGACTGGTAGGGGTGGAGCTTTTCGATGGCACAAATGTCTCCATTAAAAAACTTGCTGTGAGAGAATGCTTACTAGCTTTTCCTGGAAAAAAGAACAAATCAAAAGGCAGCTCCCAATTACAACACACTGTACCATTCTCTCTAGTTTGCTCTGACCTTAGCACTGCATGTCTGTTTCCTAGAAAAGTTCTTGAGGGTGTTTCATTCCTGCTTTCCCTCTCTTTTATTGCAACCAGCTCATCTCATTTGAAGTGACTTTTCAAAATGGAGTCAGAGACAGTGAGGCATTTGGCTGGGTGAAATCCATTCCTAAATCAGATGCTCTTCTTGGATCTATTTGTTTTTTGTTTTTTTTTTCTTGTTAACATATGTTTGTATGTGCATTTTTCCATATGTACTCACACACATATGACCATAAATTGAAGAGGAAGTACTGACTTGAAATCATCCTGATTTCATTTGTATAGGAAACTTGTGGACATTAATGCAGGTCAGCATCTTCTTTTCAACTTATGGTCACAGACAATTGCCAAGGGCTATGAGAGGTTTAGTGCTTTGCTCAAAATCAACCAATCAATATACTGTAACACATTTAATATGTATGGGATTGCCTGTCATCTAGGGGAGGGAGTAGAGGGAGGGAGGGGATAATTTGGAAAAATGAATACAAGGGATAATGTTGTAAAAAAAAATAACTCATGCATATATACTGTCAAAAAATTATAATTATAAAATTAATTTTTAAAAAATCAACCAACCAGTGTCAGAAGCAGAACTTGAATCTAGGTCTCTATATCTCTCTATACAACAGCCTCAAAGTGTAGCATCTATCAGGATAGGGGGAAAGAAGAGACAAACTTAGTCTAGGTACCTTCTGCCTGGCTATTTTTGGCTGCTCATGGCTTCTGGCCATGACTAAAGAGATACCAACCTATTCTTATTAGGAAGAAACTTTCTCATTTCTTCCTAAATTTAAATTAATTTAAATTCCTAAAATTAAAAAAAAAAAATTTCATTCCTAAAAATGAAAACTCATTTCACCATAAAAGATGATAATGACATGACCAGACCAGCCCTGAAAAAAGACAAAAGTAGAAACTCCACCAAGTGGAGCAGCCCAGCAATGACCAGAGGGAAATATCAAATGGAGGCAATTTACAAAGTAGGGAGAAGAGATAGCAACAGTAGACTTAGCTACTCTGCAGGGTCAGAGATGTGAATGAATCGGGACATGGATATCCAGACCACATGCATTCTCTGGGTAAATTCCTTCCACATATACTTCCTGAATACATGGACCTACAACATGTGTCCTTTTTCACATGTTCCCTGACCATATCTGCTCTCTATGTTTCCTTCATGTGTGGTCCTCAGGCATTTGTGTTGCCTATATATATTTTCTTCCCCACTGGAAGTGTGATAATCTGTGGGAGAGTA
This sequence comes from Sminthopsis crassicaudata, assembly GCF_048593235.1. Lineage (NCBI taxonomy): Eukaryota > Metazoa > Chordata > Mammalia > Dasyuromorphia > Dasyuridae > Sminthopsis > Sminthopsis crassicaudata. Next base: position 346,432,165 of record NC_133620.1, on the reverse strand, counting down.
TATCCCATGTGCATCTAGGAGTTTTATCTCTTTATTTGCCATGTTCTTTGTTTAAGTGTCTTGCTTAAACTAATGCACTCTCTGGCAAACAGGTAAATAAAAATGCACTGATGGAGTTTGTGAGCCAAAGTTTGAGCCATGGAGTATCCTCAATATTGCATAACTTTATTAGGGGATCCACATATCAGAGAAGGGACCCCAACGGCTAAAAGGGATTTTCTTCTTTTTCAGGGAAAAAAGATAAAAATATAAGCATATGATCTTATGTGTAATTATAGAAATGTTGAATTTGGGAACTATCATGATATACATGATAATCTAGTATACTTATACTTTAAAATGTCCAGAGATCTAGGATTTCATAGATGTCAGTAGATCAGAATCAGTGCTGGGAGCCTGCAGTGTTCAGAGACTGAGCAAATGGAAATGCTTTAGGGTCCTCCGTTTCGTCAGAAGGAATTCAATTGTTGACTCCTATTTCATTCAAGCCCTGTGAATAATACTCAAATAGTCTTAGCAAAAGAGAATAAAGGAGGGCTGATGAGTGTCTCGTAATGGGGAGTCTTCCCAGCTCCTGATTGTCCTAGATGGGTTCTGGATCTACCTAGGACCTGAGAGGAAAGGAAGAAGGGAAGTAGTCACTGTCCCCAGTGGAGACGAGTCTTCCTTCTTCCAGGCCATCCCAGATGAATTCTGAGCTCCAGAATATCTGCCCTCCCCTCCACCAATGCACATTCCAAGACCTCCTGGGATATTCAGGCTCCATCTACTAACTTCTGGTGGTTTTCCTTTCCCAAATTAATGTAACTCTGCCTATTCTCCCCAAATAATTGCTATCACATGGCACAGAAATATTTACAATGAGCTACATAAATAATAACTACATTGTTATTCCCACCCTCAGATCACACAGAGTGTAACCTCAGTATTTCTTTTAAAAAGTCATTTTAGCATATGGTGAATTTAACAGAGATGGAGACTATACTTTCCCAATGTTTCCAGACCTCCCCTTTCAATTTTCTCCTGCTTTTCCCTCCAAGGTATCTCCTACTTTTCTGTACTACAACCTGATCCCCACCTTTGCCTTCCTTGGAGAGGACTTCTACTAGAGATGATCTCCACTGGCACTTTTCTTACTCCATATTCCATTTTTCTCTGGCATTTCTATTGAAAGCAGGATACTGCTTTCAGCCCCACTTCTCTGTCACAATATATATATTTTTGAGGCATTCAGTATTAAGTGACTTTCCCAGGGTCACCCATTTAGTACATGTTTAAGGACACATTTGAACCCAAGTCCTCCAATTCTAGGGCCTGTGCTCTATTCACTGTACTACCTAGTTGTCCCTGGGGCAGCATTTTGTAAAAGAATCTCCTCTAAGTCATATCGATAAATGATCAAAAGATATGAATTATGCCCAAAGAGCTATAAAATCATGCATATCCTTTGACCACTGCTAGGCACCAATCCCAAAAGAGATTTTCTTTAAAAAGGAAAAGGACTATATTATAAAAAATAATTATAGCAGCTCTCTTCTCAGGGCAAAAATTGGAAAATTGAGGGGATGCCCATCAATAGGGAAATAGCAAAATAAATTGTGGTATATGATTATGGTGGAATAATATTGTTTTTTGGAAAATGATGAACAGGATGCTCTCAGAAAAACCTGGAAAATCCTTCATGAACTCAAGCAAAATGAAGTGTACTGTGTACAGAGTAATAGCAATGTTTGGGGATAATAAGCTGCGAATGAATTTGCTATTCTTAGCAATATATGACTATTCTGAAAGGCTTATGATGAAAAATTCTGTCCAAAACCAGAGAAAGAACTGATTGTGTCTGAATAGAGATTGAAGCATACTCTTTTTTATTTTTATTTTTTTGTTATTTTTTTTTTAGCTTTATTTTTCTTGAGTTTTGTTGTTGTTGTTGGTTGTTTGGGAGAAGTGATCTATGTTTTCTTTCACACTGTGACTTTTATGGAAATATATTGCGTAACTTTACATGTGCTTTTGGGGGCTGGGAGTGGGGATAAGGGAGAGAATCTAGAACTCAAAGTTTTAAAAACAAATATAAAAAAATGCTTTAAATGTAACTGGGGGAAATTTTTTTTTAAATCTAAAAAAAAAAAAAAAAAAAAAAGACTCCTCTAAGATGCCAAAAATTGTCTGATAAAAGTTTATCGTGCTAGCTTACTGCTGATGTTTTTATTGCTTCTTGTGTCTTGATCCAAAGACATAAAGCCACTTCAGTATAAAACAGAAAGAAAGGTCCTTTCTGAGAACAGTTTTTGAAATAGCTTTCACCAAACATGGTGTCATTTGCTTCTGTGAGGCAGGCAGAGGAGGAGAAGACATAGCAAAGAATCAGAGAGCTAGACGGGAGCACCCAGTCCTCTAGCCAATCTTACCTGAACAAAAATCTCCCCTACAATATCAAAGATGAATAGCCCATCCAGCCCCTGGAGGAGAAATTCAGTGACATGGCATTCCCTTCCTTCCAAGGTGGTGTATTCCACTTTTAGGCAGCTCTGTTTGCTAGGAAATTTTTCCTTACATGGAGTCAAAAACCCTACTTCCTTCTGGCACCCACTTAATCATTTGAGTTACCTTTCTCTCTAATCCAGCTAGATGGTATAATGGATAGAGCAGTAGACTAGGCATCAGGAAAATCTGAGTTCAAATCCTGTCTTGGACACTTTTGCAAGTTATTTATCCTCTTTAGCCTTAATTTCCTTGTATATAAAAAATGGGAATTAAAATTAACACCTACTTAATGGGGTTGTTGTGAGGATCTAGTTAAGAATTCCTTCCTTTCTCATTTAAGATTTAATGAACACAGGTTGGTCGAATGTGTGATAAGGGGGAGGACAACCATAGAGTCATTCGATATTAGTAGTGGTTAGTCATACATTTTTGTTAGCTGAATGTGTGCAGTCACCTGAGGTATCTTCCCTTCTCTACTCTTTCACCTTGTTGACCTAGATTTCATCTTGCTGTTGAAATGTTTATATATAAACTTGATCTTGTCATTTCTCTGATCAACTCCTCTTCCCTTCCATGGCTCCCTTTTACTTTCCAGCTGATGTTCAAACTCCTTTCTTCATCCTTATCCATGTAACATGAGGAAGGAAATTGAGTCCTTTAGCGGGGATGGAGCAATACTAGTACTAATAATAGTTGGAATTCATTGAACACTCTAAACTTTGCAAATTGTTTTACATATGATTATCTCATTTGATCCTCACAAAAACTTTATGAAGGAAGGGAAATGAAGGAGAAGGAAGAGGAGGAAAAGGAAGAAGAGGAAGAGGAGGAGAGGAAGAAGAAAAGGGAAGGAAGAAGAAGAAAAGAGAATAGAAGAAAATAAAGAGAAAGAAAAGGAAGAAGAGGAGGAAATGGCATTTATATAGCACTTTTGTAAGGTTTACAAAGGACTTTACAAATATCATTTCATTCTATCTTTACATCAATTTTGGAAGGAATATGCTTTTATTAGTTTCATTTTACCATTGAGCAAGAAGGCTCAGAGAGGTAAGAAATAATAGCAATAATAATAGCTAGAACTTATATATTACTTTAACATTTGCAGATCACTTTGAGTCTCTTGATTGTCATAACCATTTTTGAAGAAGAAATAATTAGCAATAAGAATAAAAATAAGAAAAGCTAGCATTTATATAGCACTTTTATAAGGTTTGCAAAGCACTTTACAAATATTATCTCATGGAAAATGCCCTCTGCATCCAGAGAGAGAACTATGGAGACTGAATGTAGATTGAAGCATTATATTTTCACCTTTTTGTTTGTTTACTTACTTTTTATTTTTCATGTTTTTTTTTCCTTTTTGATCTTATTCTTTTTGTACAACATGACAAATATGGAAATATGTTTAAAAGTATTGTATATGAGTAACTTATATCAGGTTGCTTGCTGTCTTAGAGATAGGGGAAGTAAAGGAGGAAGGGAGAAAAAATTTGGAATACAAAATTACAAAAAGGAATGTTGAAAACTATTTTTACATGTATTTGAAAAAAATAAAATGCTATTAAAATTAAATAAAGAGATAAAAAAATGGAAATATCTCATTTTATCTTCATAGCCAAATCTTAGAAGGTAACTATTATCATTCCCATTTTACAGATGAGGAAACAGATGAGGCACAGAGAGATTAAATGACAACCAGCTTTATACAGCCAGCTCTGAGACCTCATTTGAACTCAGGTCTTTGTGACTCCTGATCCAAAGTTCTATTCATTCTGCCATGTTCTTGTCTATTTTACAAATGAGGAAATGCTCTGAGGGACAAAGGAATTTGCCCATCATCACAAAGTGAATCACTGGCAGAGCTGGGACTCTAATCTCCCCAGGTTTTCCCTGCTCTCTGCTTCAATCAGCCCACAAGAGTAGGGGAGGCATATTTGGCGAAAATGACTTTTCTGAAACTTCTCAGATCATACTTTTATATAAGTAACTACCTAGTACTGGCCACTGTTTACTTCCACCAGTGCCTAAAGGAGATTCTAAGGCAAAGGAAATTAAACCTATAGATTTTAGCCCACTGGCCAAATCACTAACCTGTGACATCCAGAATCCCCAAGAAAGACTATAGAGTGGAGGGAAAATTCCTGAATTGCCACCAGAAATCCCAGTGTTAGCCTTATCTCTTCCCAGACCTGCTATGGGATTGGGAGGCAGTTTCTGAGTCTCATTTTCCTCCTTTGTTAAATGAGGAGGATGGAGTGAAAAGAAGTGGATTGGAAGTCAAAGAAACAGATTCAAATCCCAATCCTGACATTTGGTACCACAAGCAATAAAGGTCGACAAGAAAATAGTGCTGAAGTGGGGGGAGGAAGCAGGGTTAGGGGAGAGGAGTGATGGGTAAGTCAGCTGTCCTAGAATCTCTGTAAGTGGCAATGTGACTTTAAACAAATCACTTCATTTATGGACCTCAACTTCCTCATCTATTCAATAAGAGGATTAGAAGAGTCAGTCTCTAAGTTCTCTTCTAGTTCCAACATTCCCTGGCTCTCTCATCTAAGCAAGAACAAGACAGAACCAGGCACAGTCTCTGGGCACTATGTGTTCCCCCCTTCCCCAGGGCGTTCTTCTGGGTTAACATGTGGGAAGGGCACGTGCCCAGCTGGTGCCACATGCCCATCAGGCCCCAGCCTGCCTCAGCTCTTCTCTTGGGCAGATGCCAGATGACTGGGAGTTGGGCAAACCTAAGGTGGTGAGTCAGGCTAGGAAATGGAGAAGGGAACACTGAGATCCAAACTGGGCCTGTTGGTGCCCCTGCCATGGGAGGATAGGTGTGTTAGGGTATTGGTGCCAGGGGCAAAGTAATTTGGCTCCCATAGAGCTGGGGGTGAAGCCAAGGGTAACCCCATGATGTAACAAAGGCAGAGAATGTCAGAACTGATAGGGGCCTGAGGAATTATTTAGTCATCCTCCTTACCTTATGGAGGAAGAAACTGAGGCTCAAAGAAGAACTGTAACCTGCTCAAAATCACTCAGCTAGTAGGTGACTGAGTCGGGCTCCAGCCTGATGCTCATACAGTACTTTCTCTCACACCTACCCAGGAGCAAGATGTTGTCAAGGGATCAGTTTCTAAGGACAATTCTTTGCTGTGGGCTGTGTGCCAACCATGGTGATGTTTTCATTTGAGAGGCAGGTAAAGTTAATGAATAAAATGCTGTTTGTGGAGCTGAGTTCAAATCTTGCCTTTGCATCTGCAAGTAACCTCTTTCAGTCCTTTCCTCATCTCTAAAATGGAGATATTTTCCCCCCTGAGGCTGGGGTTAAGTGACTTGCCCAGGGTCACACAGCTAGGAAGTGTTAAGTGGCTGAGACCAAATTTGAACTCGGGTCCTCCTGAATTCAAGGCTAGTGCTCTATCCACTTCGCCACCTAGCTGCCCCTAAAATGGAGATATTAATAACATCTATCTCACAGGACTTCTGGGAGGAGCAAATGAGATCATGTATAGATGAAAGGGGAGGGGGGATGGTCTATTCAACACTGGAGTGAACACTGCAGCAGAGCTGACCCGGCTGAAGATTAGAGGCTAAGTTTTTCAAGCATAAATCTCATCCATATATACCATGAACCTCCCTTCCCACCCCAATATGTAAAATGTGTTGCAAACCATAACATTATTTGTTCAATCATGTCTAACTCAGTGACTCCATTGGAGTTTTCTTGGCGAAGATACTGGTGTGGTTTCCTTCTCCAGTTCATTTGACAGATGAGGATGAGATAAATAGGATTGCTCAGAATCTCACAACTAGTAAATACCTGAAGCTGTCGTGAACTCAGGTCTTCCTGACTCTAGACTTGGAGTTCTATCCACTGAACCACTTAGCTACCCCGTCAAAGGCAAGCAAAACAAGTTCCCACCTTGGCTCTGACCAAAAATACACATGTAAATCTGTATTTGAATCTGTCGTCTCTTTAACTCTAGTTTTTTCTTATAATCAAGGCAAGGCAAAGAATCTGATTCGCATCCCAGAGGTTCGCCCACCAATCCTCTCCTTGTTCTCAGAAACCTCCAGTTGGAAAAGTATATTCACTTGGGATTGGGCTTTATGACCCCTATTAACAGCTCAGGCAGAATCCTTCATCAGCTTAGCTGGCTGTCACCTTGAGCCCTAGGGAGATGAGTTAACTGGGCAAATCTCTTCTCTATGGTTCTCAGCTTCTTCCTTTTCAAAAGGAAGAAGTTGAATGATGGTTCCAGATGACTGAGATTTAAATATATCTTTATTTTCTGTAAAGAAATGGTCAACTTTAAGAGCAGGAAGTTGTTAAGAGTCACCACAGTTTTTCCATAACTTTTTTTTTTTAATGGGAAATTAATTGTAGTACCAAAACAAAAAGTAACCAAAAAACAAAACAAAACAAAACAAAACCCACTAAAAGTAGGGAGAATGTGTGTGGATAAGATGGCTTTTATGGTTCTTTTGAGCTCTGACATGCTTTGGTTTTGTGATTCTACAGAGGAGGCTTCAGTCTGACATGCCTTGGCCTAAGTGGTGATATTCATAGAGGTGAAAGGGTGAACAAGGGGAAATTGTGAGGATATAATAAGCCCCTGGAGATGTTGCCTGAAGTGGGTGCTTAAGAGCGGAGATGGAGGTGACTGAGAACAAACTTTTTCCCTTCACAGTTATCCAGGAGCTGATTCTCTTCAAGGGTCCTCTTCTTCCCTCAATCCCCAACCCCCAACTCCAAAGACTGGCAGGGACAGCTGTAGACCCTGAGAAAAGGAAAGTAGATCCCAGATCAGAGCCTGTCTCCTTAACCCCTGAGCCCCCAGTCATTTCTAATCAGCCTCCCCAACCCCCAGCTTTACACCAGTTAAGGGAAACTGGCGCCAGGAAAGACCTGGCACATTGCCACATGAAGCTGGGCACAGGAGACAGAAGCTCGATGCAACTTGCCCTTTGGCTTGGCATTTCCTTTTAGAGAGGACCTGCTTCTTTCTTACTCCTTCCTATTCCTTAACTTCACTGCTAATTAGATTAAAGGAAAAAAAGGGGGGGCAGGCTATTAGCTTAGGATCTATAGCATTTGCATATAATTTACAATATAGTTCTCTTCATGTCACAGCATAATAACAGTGCTCCCAACTCTAACTTCCCTTTCTTGTGGTTCCTTGCTGAAGTCTTGTGTTGGCTCCATTCAGAAAAATAGTCTGGACTTTGTTAATCTGTGTGGAGTCTCCAAAATCACCCAGGATCCCAGCAAACAGAGGGTTAATAATAGCTAGCATTTATATAGTATTTTAAGGTTTTCAGAGTTCTGTAGATACATTTTCTTATTGGATCCTTACAACTCTGGGAAATAGGTACTATTATTATTCCCATTTTATAGACGGGGAAACTGAGATAGTTTCCCAATATCACATAACTAGTAAGTGTCTAAGACATGATCTAAACTTAAGATCTTCCTGACTGTAATCTTTTCTCTGATGTTTATTTCTCAGTTTTTTCATCTGTACAGTGGGGATGATAACAGTTGTATTTTTAATGTCTTTTGGCTTCCCTGGATGGTTGTGAGAAAAGCACTTTGTAAAGCTTTAGCTACTGAGTTATTTTTAAATACACTTATCAAGCACTTGATGTTAGAAAGCTCTCAAGTGCATTGTCTCTTCATTTAATTCACCTTGATGGAATTTAGTAAAAACATCAGGTTTTTAGCAAAAATATCAGCAACAACAGTTGCTCCAGGCCAGATGTTCACTCTGCCTTGGTTCTTGGAGCTCATTCTCTGCTTTCTTGATGGGTCACGGATTTATGCTTCAATTCCAGACAAAAACTTCTCTTTCTATAGCCACTTAAATCTGGCCTTTTCCTTTCTTCCTTCCTACTTTCCTTCCTTTCTTTCTCTCATTTCTTCCCTCTCTCTTTCTTTGCTTCTTTTCTTTCTTCCTTTTCTCCTTCCTTCCTTTCCTTCCTTCCTCTTCTTTCTTTTCCTTTTTTCCTTCCTTTCTCCCTCCCTTCTTACTTTTCTTTCCTTTCTTTAACCTCCCTCTTTCCTTTCTTTCTTCTTTCTTTACTTCCTCCCCCTCTTTTCATTCTTTTCTGTCTCCCTTTCAAATTCAATTTAATTTTATTCTCAATTCTGAATGCTCTCCTTTCCCTCCCCTCTCCCTTCTCCATCAAGAAGATAGGTAGATGGTACGATGGAAAGAACATCAAACCTTAAATCAAGAAGACCTAAGTTCAGATCCAGCTTCAGATATTATGTTTCAAATTTTTCTCCCTCATCCAACACAGCAAACAATCCGATATAGGTTAAACATGAGAACGCTATTTTTGAGGCAAATTCTGGCAATGCCTGTTACTAGCTCTGTAATCTTGGGCAGTCACTTCCTTTTTCTAACAAAACTAAAGTCTACATATGTGAGGAGACAGGTATATTTTTTAGCAAAGCTTCTTGGTATTGAAGCCTTATAGAATTCTTAATATAGAATTATATTGAGAGACAGCAGAGTTCAGGGGAAAGAGCCTTGGTCTTGAAATCAAAAGAGCTGAATTCAATTTTTCCATTGAACAATTTCCATTAGCAGGTGATTAAGAAAGTCACTTATTTCCAAGCCTCAGTTTTCTCATCTGTAGGATAACATTTATGTTTAATATTTGTGGATAAAAATATTTATAATGTCTAATTAATGTGGCTTTTGGTGGAAAAGTGATTCTTAAACTTTGAGGTATTCTATATAAATGTGAACCATGTAAAGATTATAAAAAAGAAAAATGACAAATGCTGGAAGGGCTGGGGGAAAAAAGGCAAATTAGTGCACTGTTGGTAGAGCTCAGGTAGGTGGAGTTGAAGTGGTTCAGCCATTCTGCAAAGCTATTAAATTGTTCATATCCTTTTATTCAGCAATATTATAACTAGTTCTTTACTCTGGAAATCAAAGAAAAAGGGGAAAGGGTCCATATATGCAAAAAATATATAAAAGCTCTTTTTTGAGGTGGCAAAGAATTGGAAATTGAGGGGATATCGATCATTTGAGGGATGGAAGAACAACTTATGATAAATGAATATGATTGAATACTATTGTGGTGTAAGAAATAATGAAGGGGATGAATACTGGGAAGATGTGTATGAACTGATGCAAAGTAAGTACACAAAATCAGAACAATTTACATGATAACAACAAAATTGTAAAGATAAACAACTTTGAAAGGCTTAAACATTGAGCAGCTCAATGACCTGTCACAATTCCAGCATGCTCATGATGATACAAAATACCCATCTTCAGAGAGAAAGATAGATGATGGAATCAGAGGCAGATTGAAGTGTATATATTAACATGGCAGGAATTTTCTTTACTCAATTATACATATTTGTAACATCAGTACTTTGTTTTATTTTTGCTTTCTTAACAGGAGAGTGGAAGGATTGAGGGAGAAAAGTGGACCTAAAATTTTAGTGAAATCTATCCTCTTCATATCTATGCCTCAGTGTGGTATTCTGGAGTAAGGAATCCTAGTGAGTAAGGAATTTAAGTGAGTCTTTTGTGTAACTTTTTGCTGAGAACATGAGAGGATGCTTGGAATTATCTGATAGAATGCCAGGAAAGTATTAAAAAAGAAAGGCCATCCTTTATTGTGAATGGACTAATGGTTCTCCTTTATTGCAGGACTGTATTTACCCTGAAACCTAGGGAGTTCCTTGAATAAACATAATCCTCTTAAAGGAATGAACAAATATTCTACTTGATGGGCCTCTTGTGATGGAGCATCCTGTACCTGGGAGGCTGATCTATCTCAAGAGTCACAAATCAAATGAGAATACTCAGTATAGTATCTTCTTTGTTCTTGGTCTATAAAAACCCTTTAGTGGAAAGAAACGTTGACAATTCACCTAGGAAGTACTGTACAGCTTGCTTGAGAATGCCTCCCACAGAAGACTCTTGAGTAGCTGTGATCATAGATTCTCTCAGCCAAGGAATTAAGATGTTGGTGCTTCCTTGGAGTGGTGATGATGTATGTTATATGTTGTTTGATTATTTATTATAATGTTTCTATTGTTGTGGCAGCCACTGAGTTTGTTAATTGTGTATTATTTTTATTCTATGAGTTTCCTCTTTCCTTATGTCTTATTTAAATCAAGGCTCTGAGCAGTAATAAATTTGTACTCACCCCCTTTAAAACTGTGCCTGCTGAATGTGAATTGTGAATCTAGATTAATCTTACAGCAGGTGAGCTGAAGTTTTTAAAGGTTAGAGCAGAACAGATGCCCTGAAAGGTCAGATGGAAACATTTTGAGTAGAGATCTGATAATAGATATGCCCAAATATAGCAGAGGCAATCATCAGAAACTTGCCTCCAGGGATTGAATTTTTGGCCCATAGGAACATATGTAACTTCCAACTAAGAAGGGGAGGAGACTCAAAAAGAAAGAAATAGAGGCAAATGTATACAGCAATCTATAATCCAATAAATTTGAGAACATAGAGTACTAGGGAGGACACTCTTTATTCCACAAGAATGACTAAAGAAACTGGAAAATGACCTAGGCGAGAAAAGCACTTTATATCATATACTACAATAACCTCCGAAAGGTAAACTATCTAAATATAAAAAGTCATGGGTAGGGGGTGGAGATGGGAAGAAGGGGAAATTATTTTTGTTCATTGAAAAAATATTAAAAATTTAAAGTTCTATCATAAAAATAGAAGTGGATAAAAGATTATTTATTGCAGTTATGGATAACAGAACAATTTGTAACCAGACCAATTTGAATAGATGATAAATACAAAACAAATCTAAATTACATAATTTTTTTTTAAAGTTTTTCAGAAATAAAATCAATATAACTAGAATAAGAAAAAGAGACATGGATTGGGGAAAATATCTTTGTAAACTGTTTGTTTGTCCATTTAAGCCCTTTGAAATCTGACTTTAATCCACCTTTTCATACTTTTTACAAATGATTCTTTTTTTTTTTCCTGAGCCAATTGGGATTGAGTAACTTGCCCAGAGTCACACAGCTAGGAAGTGTTAAGTATCTGAGGCCACATTTGAACTCAGGTCTTCCTGACTTCAGGGCTGATGTTCTATCTACTGCACCACCTAGCTACCCCCAAATGATTCCCTTTCATATATTCTACAGTCTGGTCCAACTCATATTCTTCCTAGATCATCCCACATGAATCATCCCCTATCTCTAGATGTTTTCATAGGCTGTCCCTTATGTTTGAAATGCCCTTTCTCATTTCAGCCTCTTTAAATTTCTATCTTCCAACAAAGCTCAGTTTAAGCACTATCTCTTCTCTGAGGCTTTTTTTATTTTTAGCTGCCTGAGCTTTCCAACTCCTGACATTATCATGCAATTTTTTTGTATTTATTATATGCTGATTTATATCTATACATGTTACTTTTTTTCTGATACAATGCAAGTTCTGTGAGGGCAGAGATTTTAAATTTTGTCTTTGTATCTCTAACACCTCATCCAATTTCTAGCATAAACTATTTGGGCAGTTGGGTGGTGTGGTGGACAAAATGACAGGCCTGTAGTCAGATTCCTCTTCATGAGTTCAAAGCTGATCTCAGACATTTACTAGCTGTGACACAGGGTAAGTCACTTAACCTTATTTGCCTCAGTTTTCTCACCTGTAAAATGAGCTGATGAAGGAAATGGCAAATCATTCCACTATTTCTATCAGGAAAACCCCAAAAGGGGTCACAAAGAGTCAGACAGGATTGAAGTATGACTGAAATAAATATTTGTGGGTTGATTTATCTATATTAAAAAATCTCTGATGAAAGTCTGACACCTCTAATCTATGAGGAATTGAAGCAAATAGGAGTTGAACAATTTTCAAGAGCAATAAAAACTATCAGTAACCATTAAGCATTTTCAAAATTACTAATAACTAGAGAAAATACAAATTAAAACAAACCTGAGACATCTCACATTCATTAAAGTAGCATAGATGGAAAAATTATCATCAGGTGATTTTTGGGTAGACAGAAAGACATTCTCTATTAGCAGGACTTGAATTGCTTTAAACATTATGAAAACTAATTTGGACTTACACAAGAACAGTTTCTCAATTGTCTGTACCCTTTGACCCAGAGATTGCATCACTAAAGTTATACCCCAAGGAAATCATTAACAGTAAGGAAAGACACATTTGTACAAAAATTTTCATAGCAGAATTATTTAAGAATTAAAAGCAATAAAGAAAATATCTACCCAGAGGCTGGGAAACTATTGAACAAACTGTCATATGTGAATATAATGGAATATTACTGGTGAGGAATGACAAAGAGAGGCAGTATGAAACAGTGGAAATAATGCTGAATCTGGCAATATATGATCTGAGTTGAAGGTCTAGCTCTGCCATTTAGCTACTACATGAGTTTGGACAAGTCACTAAACCTCTCCTGTCCTCAGTTTCTTCATCTATAAAGTGATTGAGTTGAATTTGCTGATTTCTAAGATTCTTTCCAGCTCTATGGTGCTGTAAATGAAAAAATTCAGAGAAATATAGAAAAACTTATGTTAAATGATGCAGAGTAAAGAAAATTGAGTCAAAAGAACATACAATGACTACAGTTATGTAAATAAAATTGTTTTAACCACATTGTTAAAGTTTAAAAAAAAACACATCCTTCCTTTTGGTTAATAATTAATAAACTAATTTTTAAAAATAATGTATTTCATAAAGGATCGTTGGGAAGTGACCAATGCCATGTTTAAACTAAGTATTTAATGCAGTGTTTAAACTAAGTACATTGAATGATTTTTTAAAAATTATTTTTATTTTTAGTTCTATATTCTTTTCCTCCCCTTCATTCTCAACATCACCTATTGAGAAGGCAAGAATTACGATACTGATGAGATCCTTATATTTAAATAAGCTGACAGAAAAGAGCCTGAATTACTATAAATTAATCTGGAAATCTAGCTACTCCCTAAGGCAAACAGGGAGAAGCACCGATAGGACTATAAACGGACCTTTTGATTTTGATTAGGTCTTTTATTATTTTTAAGTGGACTTTTATTACAGTCTCATCCCTAGTTGAATTTACTGGTATCTAATGGTTGAATTCCTAGCAAATTCCTTCTGTTAACAAATCCATCCTCTCTGAGATATCATTACACACCTGTCAGATTGGCTAAGATGACAGGAACTAATAACGATGGATGTTGGAGGGGCTGTGGGAAAACTGGGACACTGATGCATTGTTGGTGGAGTTGTGAAAGAATCCAACCATTCTGGAGAGCAATCTGGAATTATGCCCAAAAAGTTATCAAAATGTGCATACCCTTTGACCCAGCAGTGCTACTACTGGGCTTATATCCCAAGGAAATACTAAAGAAGGGAAAGGGACCTGTATGTGCCAAAATGTTTGTGGCAGCCCTTTTCATAGTGGCTAGAAGCTGGAAGATGAATGGATGTCCATCAATTGGAGAATGGTTGGGTAAATTATGGTATATGAATGTTATGGAATATTATTGTTCTGTAAGAAATGACCAACTGGAGGAATACAGAGAGGCTTGGAGAGACTTACATCGACTGATGCTGAGTGAAACAAGCAGAACTAGGGGATCATTATACACTTCAACAATGAAGGATGTATTCTGATGGAAGTGGATATCTTCAACATAGAGAAGAGCTAATCCAATTCCAATTGATCAATGATGGACAGAATCAGCTACACCCAGAAAAGGAACACTGGGAAATGAGTGTAAACTGAGAGCATTGGTTTTTTTTGTTTTGTTTTGTTTTGTTTTGTTTCTCTTCCCAGATTATTTTTACCTTGCGAATACAATCCTTCCTTTGCAACAACAACAACAACAAAATTTGGTTCTGCACATATATATTGTACCTAGGATAAACTATAAGATATTTGATATGTATGGGAATGCCTGCCATCTAGGGGAAGGGGTGGAGGGAAGGAGGGGAAAAACTTGGAACAGAAGGGAGTACAAGGGATAATGTAAAAAAAAAATTACCTATGCATATGTATTGTCAAAGAAAATGTTATAATTATAAAAATTAATTAAAAAATTCAGAGTAAAAAAAAAGAGAGAGAGAGAGACTGGAAAAAAAAAAAAAAAAACCAAATCCATCCTAACCACTATTACCGTATCTAGTCAGAAAGCCAAGTTGTGATGTCAACCCCAGAAGTTATCTTTTCCCTATAAAATAAACTACCTATAAACTTGCCAACACTTTTTAAGGGTTATTCTGCTTGCTAAATGCCACAATGGGTAATTCTTTTTAGGGTATTAAATCATTTTTAGAATTAGCCTGATAGCAAGTGGTATAATCCCCTGTAAACTCTTTTCCTAGGAAGTTTGTCTTATGGTATCAGAATTCATTAGGAACTTGCCATGCTTTAATGGCATCTTCCTCTTTAATGGTGTTTTAGGCCTCTTGTTAATTGCTAACCCTCTCTTTCTTTTCTAAAAAAAACCTATGTAGATTTATCCCACTATTATCAGTATAATAATATATTACCTTTCCAATTAGAATAAAATTCTTTGAGGTCTTTCTTGTATTTGTGAAACACTGGCTCGAGGGGCCAATTTTGTGGGGCTCTGGGACTCTCTTCAAATTGATGAATGTCAACGATCTGCACTTGAGTGAGAGGCAAGGCAGAGTTGTCAAAAATAGAAGAGAGCAGAGATCTGGTTTCTTCAGTTCCTTTGAGCTCTTTTTACTTCTACTTTGAGAAAAAAAGTGGACAGTGTTCCAAGCCAAATCACATTGTTTGAGGGAGAAAAAGACTCTGGGAAGAAGTCAATATAAGAAAATCTGGCTATCTCCATCATCTCAACTAAAAGAATTCCAGATCTCATTCAAATGAACTCTCTTAGTTGAGCCAGATTATTTCCCTCTCAAGGTAAGTATATAGTACAATGGATAAAGTGCCAGGCCTATAGAAGATTTATCTTTCTGAATTCAAATCTGTCCTAAGACATTTACTAGCTGTGTGACTGAGCAAATCACTTCATCCGGGTTGCCTTAGTTTCCTCATATGTAAAATAAACTGAAGAAGGAAATGGCAAACCATTCCAAAATCTTCACCAAGAAAACTCCAAATGGGTTCACAGAGAGTCAAACATGACTAAGCAACAAAAACCTCCCTTCCCAATGAAAAAGCTTCTTCACTCTGTATTGTCTGTTATATATTCTCATATGTGTATTTTCTTTGATTTCTATCTTGTTTTTGACTTGGATAAATGGATTCCTTTGTTAATTGCTATATATGTTCATCATGGAACTAATATTTGGTGGAAAAGGAGTGAAGCCTTAATAATAACAACAATATCAATGATAACAATTATATAATAGGCATTTTATCCTTACAATCCTTAGAGGAAGGTGCTATAATTATGCTTATTTTTAAAATGAGGAAGATGTAAACAGAGATTGAATGAATTGTTCAGGGTCACACAGCTAGCAAGTATCTGAGGCTAAATTTGATTTCAGGTCTTCCTTACTCATGTCCTACACTGTGTACTTATGTGTCACCCAAGTGACTCTAGTGTCTAAGTCTTGGATATAAAGCTTGGCGGTACCCATTTTCCACTAATGAATAGCAATCAGGAGTTTAGTTTGAACCTAGTAATCACATCTACTTGGCTAGAGATGTATCTATTTCTCCCTGACATTCATGGGACACACTCCTCACTTCATGCTACATTTGTACCCCTGGCACAGTTTGACATGTAGTAAGGACTTAATAAATACTTGTTGTTTGACTTGATCTGAATTTAAACATTCACAGATAAAGCCTCAGATCTGTTTTCTACCTGATAGGAGATTGGAGTTGAATGTGGTTTCATTTCCTTAAGTCTTTATGTCAGACCTTGGATCTCACGAATTCTTGGATGGACCTAGTAGGGCAGAAAAGTCTTTACGTAGGTATCAATACTCAGATAACAACCTACTGTAGGGGAAGCCTACATAAGTGCCCCTTTCTTATGCTTTGATTCCATGATTCCCAAAAGGGATTATGGTAGGTGGAAAGGCAAGCCCTGGAAAGAGTGTGGCAGAATAGCATTGACATATCAGAGGTTGAGAGAAAATAACCCATCTACTCTATTTTCAGGACTGTATCCCCATTTAGCCTATTATTTTGGGGACTTGCCCACTCCTAAGGGGACAAATTCCAAACTCCCTTGCAGATAATTCCCCAAAGGGCATGGTTCCACATGGCTTCTCTCTTCTGCAAAGTTAGAAAGCTAAGAAAATTTACAAAGCTCTGAGCTCGAGACTATTCATTCAATTACTAGTCCAGAAAAGGAATGTTCTAGCCAGCTGAATTTGGCATAATCAATTATCCAGAGGCCCAGATGAGATCAGTTCCTTACCTGCTCTGCATAGTTCCTTTTCAAATGAGTGTACTTACATTCCTTGTACCAATTATCATTTGTGGAACTTGCCCCAGGTGTAAAAAAAATTTGCTGCAGCTCTGTCTCATTTTGTACTCTAAAGTCAGTCTTTACCTCAGTGGAATTGCTCATGATTGTCATGCTCTTCATTCCGGTGACTTTTCTCTGTAATGTACTGACTGTTTGGCTGAACTACACCCCCAATTATTCTGGTTCATAGAGGCATAGAGGAGGAATTTGATTTTCCCAGCTCAGATGATAGTCATTGGGCCACAGGAACTAATCACAGGTAATAGTGGTGCTAATATCTTAACAAAGTGTTAATAATGAGAATTGCTTTGTGAAATGTAAATGCTTTTTTTTTTTTTTTTTTTCTGATGGAATTAAAAGGAGCTTATCCATTTGATTGCCACTCCTCTGTAGGCAATTAAACAGCCATGCCTTTTAGCCAGCCTTAGAATACTTTGTGGAATGTAACCTCTTCAGGGAGGAGGAGGGAATTTCTTCCCACCTCCAAATGATCATAGTATCTAGTAGTTGAACTTCTCTCCAGCAGTTGGAAAGAATTTGAGGCACAGTGGAAGAAGTGGAGGTACACAGTCATCATTTAGATTCAAGAAAGTGTCTATCAAGTGAAGAAGAATCTGCCTAGAGGAAGATTTCTGCCAAGAGAGAAAAGAACTATGGATTCAAGAGAAACCTAGTCCTAACGATTAAGAACAGAGCAATGTTGTATTTTTTTTTCCCCTTTTTATCAGATTGTGTGTGTGTGCACGTGCGTGTGCGCATGCAGCATGATGAATATGAAAATATATTTAGAAGAATTGCACATATCTAACCTATATCAGATTGCTTGCTGTCTTGGGGAAGAGGGAGAGATGAGGAGAGGGAGAAAAAATTGGAACACAAGGTTTTACAAAGGTGGATATTGAAAACTATCTTTGCATGTATTTGAAAAAACAAAATAATATGAACATAAGAAAGATATAACAATAGAAAAAAAAGAATAGAGCAATATGTGGGACTCCATAACTAAGAAGAATACTGAAACCCTGCAAACGCAGAGTTTTGAGTTACTTTTGCCACATATATTCCTTATGTGTATGTCTCATTATCATTAAACCTTAAGTTTTAATCCACTCTTCCCACTGACCCTGTATGTATTAGTGGAAAAAAAAATATGTTCCAAGTTTATAGTTATTGTTTTGTAATTATTGTCCTTTGTTATACCATTTCCACAATTTTTCCCCTGAGGCATTTGGGATTAAGTGACTTGCCCAAGGTCCCACAGCTAGGAAGTATTGTCTTGAGATTAGATTTGAGCTCAGATTCTCCTGATTTCAGGGCTGGTACTCTATCTACTATTTGCCTATTTGCCCTTCCACAAATATTTTTTGCTTTGAACCAATTGGGTCTACTGACTATTAGATGGAAGCACACTGGTGGAGGCTTATGAACAATAGCAGTAGGAACTTGGACCCTTGGTATAGGACCTGGGAACAGTAGCTGCTACTAGTAGAGGGTATTACAGAAGCATTATGGTATTGTAAAAGTACAGTTAAAATGGTAATTTAGAAACCTGGACTGTCATTTATATAATGGCTCCTCTGCCATTTATAAGTGGTATATCCTTTGTCACTTTGATTCACCTTTCTACACATCTCTCTCCTACAAAATGAGTTAGATTGATGCAATGGTCTATTAGGTCTCTTAGCTCTGATAATCTAATAACCTAAATAATATTTGAGGTAAGTTTCAAAATCATCCACACAGGTGGAGGGGAAGGAGGAGGAACAATCAGAAAGAACAATGTAAAGACAGTTTGAATGGAACGCAGGTTGGAAGCAATGTGGAATGGTGGAAGAAGTACTAGCTTTAGGGATAAAGGCTCTGAATTCGAGTTTTGATACTTTTGTGATCTTAAGGAAATTATTTCCTATTTCTAATCTTATTTTATTTCTCTGGAAAAATTAAGAAGTTGGACTAGATAATCATAAAGTCTCTCAAAGTTATTCTACTTTACCAGTCATTAATGAATAATAAGGCTGGAAAGGTTGGTTGGGGCCAGACCATGTCCTGCTAATCTCCTGTAAGGGAACCAACATTCAGGAAAGAATTTTTTTTCCTAGGTTGTCCTTGATTCTCCTCTTTTATATTTGGGCCTGTTTGCCTCAGCTTCCCCATGTCTCGCTAGAATCACTGCACTGGAATGCTCTGTTTGGCCTCTTGGGACATTCTGATCTCTTGCTTGTTTTAATCTGTCTGGACAAAAATCCCTTTCCCCCTCATTGCAATTGAGACAAGGTGGAATTTTTCAAAAAGAACTCTTTTTTTCAGAGAAATTAAGGATAAGGAAAATAAACACTAAGATCTAGAAATAGCTCTGTTTACAAAACACAGATTTATCCTTCTAATTAGCTCAAGTCCAGCATAGGCTGACTTGGACGGCCCTCCTAAGAGATACTTGGTCCTTTTCAAAATCTTCTTCCTAGTTTTCTCCCTGGTGTGAACTCCTGGGTCATCCCTTTCCAGAAATGAGTTGGTTTGTACTTTTCCTCAGGATGCACCCTGACCCAGGAACTGAGGATAATGCTATTCTTTCTGCTGCCCCCTTCTTTGTTCTCCCCACCCCCACCCATTCAGCCCCAAGATGCTTTCATTCTTGGGCTTTGGGCTGTACTGCACTGACCTTGCATTCTTTCATCCTTCTCCAGGAAGTCTCTGGCTCTGGCCTCTGAAAATCCTACCCTCACCACTGATCTGTTTCCCTTCTCCTGATTGATTAACAAGAAGCATATTCTAGCAAATGGTTAAGGCTGTTCCACATTTTTGGGAAGCTCTACTTCTTCACCTCTGGTTTCCTTAAAAGGCAGTATGGTATAGGGAGTAATGTGTTGGAGCTGGCAACAGGAGAAATCTGCATCTGATAGACTGTATGGTTGTGATCAATTAATTTCACCACTCTGAGACTCAGTTACTTTATCTTTAAAAGAGGGACAATGTGAGTAGTAAAAGGAGTGGTGATAGTAATGGTAGTAGTAATGATAATAGTAGTAGTATGGCAACAGCAACAGCAACAGCAACAATAGTAGTGATAATGTAACAGTGATGACAAGTTGTAGCAACAGCAGCAGTAGTAGCTCAACCTCGCACAAATATACATGCCATCAATGGGGAAAGTGAGCCTGAAGAAGGATAACACATCAGAAGCACACACATAGACCACACATGTGGAGGGACTGCTTACCTGGGGGTGCGCTGGTAAATGTTTACCAACTGGCTGCCCCCTCCCTCCAAAAGTACTCCCAACACACTGAAATTTAATCTGCATTATTAGTATTTTCTTCATCACTGTGTGGGACGAGTGCTAGGCTTCCCTAACCCAAATTATCTACTCTGAGGCATCTCCAGATACAAAGAGAAAGCCTTTATTCAGTTCTTGCAAGAAGAAAGTCAAAAATACCACCTGGATAGTCTAGCATGATGTGGCCTGTGACAGAAGCAGAAAATAGATTATATAGTAGAAAAGATGCAACCTCCCTTCATGTTGATTTTTAAATTTTTTTGGATGGACTAAAAAGGAAGTAGCCATTGACCAATGGTCAACAATGCTGTCTCCTTCCTGGGGGGTCATGTGACTTCTTGAAACTTAAGCCTAAGGTCTGACCTACTCTCTCCTACAGTCATTTGTAACGTGCTCTCCTGGCAGTTACAATTACTAGTCTGTCCTAGACCCACCAGAGTACCTTTGACCACTGTCCTTTGCAGTGTGAACTCTACCTGGCTCGCCTCCTCTGAGGCCTTCAAAGGTCTCTGGCCACAATCTCTTAAATCTATAGCTTAATAACCGGTAGCGCACTCAAGAACAGCCACATGTAATCTTAAAAGCCTTTATTATACCTACTCACATAATGCCCTAACTGATGCCCTGACTTGTTGGTTCCCGAGTGAACACCTGGTCAGAAGACCCATGTGTTCACTACCAAAATCCTTACCTCTTTTGGCCACCCATCTCGGCTTAGCCACCCAGGCTAGGGAGCCAGGGTGAAGAGCGCCAGATTAAAGAGGGCGGTTGCTGCCTGCAGTGGGCTTACATAGGGCCTGTGAGGTCACTGAGAAATGTTCACTGGTCCTATTCCATCAGTTTCTTAAATCTGAGCTACTAACAAAACAATAGACTTCATCCTGATTTGCAGCATTTGCTGATTTCTGAAGTATAACATTTAACAAAATGTTCCTGCAGGATCTGGGCCCAGAGCATCTTTGTGCTTAATCCTCCTATGCTCACAGGCCACAGAAGTCTTCAAGTAACTTCCTGAATCAAGTAACTAAGTTTTGTCTCTGTCTCCAATAGCAATGTTGTGCTGCAGATTCTAGGTCATTACTAGGAATGACATCTAACAGGGATGATGAATGTCTCTTCTAGATATTGCTTTCTGCCACCGCTTCTGTGGTTCATCTCTTCAGGACCAGTTGACTTCTACTTCAACTTCAGTCAGCTATGATTTGGAGCTAAAACTGCCTGGTCAGGGACATAAGGATGGGATGACAACTCCTCCTGAAAGGAGGAGCCACCATACCCAACTAATTACAATGCTTCCAAAACAAGATTAAATCCTTCCCCCCCCCTGCCCCCAACTTCTAATATCTGAGGGGAACTCACAGCTATCTAAACTTGATGGCAGAATAGATACATTTGCTAGCTTTGGAGTCAGGAGATGGGACATGATTAAAAAAAATAACTGCTCTCTACCTTGGTTTCCTTATCTGTAAAATGGTGACAATAATAGCACCTGACTGGGTTGTTGGCAGGCTCAAATGACTTAATTTTTTGCAAACCTGTAGTGTTATATGTGAGCTGCTCTTATGATAGTGTTATGCCCTGAATGATTATGCCCTAATAAAATTATTATAGCCTCCCTTCCTTTTTCCTTGCCATTAGGACTAGGAGAATTGAGTCAGGAAAATCCTTGGTATACCACCGAGTCATAAAATCCAGGTGCATCATCTTGATCCTTGCTAGGATAATTACCCCTCTGAGTATTGCCCCTCCCCTCGCGGTCTCCTGCCCTCAACCTTTTTATCTTGACCCTTATCCTGTCAGGATTAAGTTGTGATCATTCCCTGGAATTATGGGTTGTTCTCACCCCCCTTATCTGCCTTTGTTCCCCTATACGTAGGTTATTCTGTTTGCAAACCCCAGTTAGCTATAAAAGTTCCCTGCTTCAGTCGCTCAGGGCTGAATGCTTTGGACAAGAGTCCCATTACAGTCAGCTAACCTAAAACTCAGCTAGTCTAAACTCTCATTAAAAAGATTAAAAATCAATCTCGGCCTTGCTTCAGTTTCTCTGGCATTACAATAGCTATCTAATTTAGAGTTAGACATTTCTCAAGATCAACTCTGCCTTAGGATGAAAATGAATTTGAGCCAGAACAAAGGTGAGTTAAGGAGACCCAGTCATTGTTAGACACACAACATGAATTCCTATTTTTAATTATTCATAGATGTCATTTGTTTTGGTGGTGTATTTTGATTTGGAGTGTATGGAGTATTCAAGAAGATTAGCACCTCTAGTGTGAGGGCTTGCAGAGTTCTTTTTAGGGATGCTCATCCAGTTTTGGCGTTCTTCTAATTCACCCAACTCTCCTCTGTGGTTCCAAGAAGCTGTAGCATGCACAGCAGTCATAACTGAGTAAAACAGGTTGAAAGTAATTGGCAAGTCTCAATCCCATCAGTGAGTTTCCCCCAAACATGTGAAGACTTCCTATGGTTGAAAGGATGGATGAGACAAGTTTGTTCCAATGGCTATGAAGGCAGCTGAAGCAGGTAATTGTGAAGGGCTTAGGCATGGGTGGGAAAGCTTTTTCTAGCAAGGGCTATATGGATATTTATACCAACTTTTCGAGGGTCATACAAAATTATAAACTTGATTTTTCTTGTTAGCAAGTAATTGTATAAATATGTATATATAATACATCTATTGGATTTAACAGATTTTAACATGTTTAACATATAATGAATTACTTGTCATCTGAGAGAGGGGGTGGGGGAAGAAGGGGAAAATTTGGAACACAAGGTTTTGCAGGAATCAATGTTGAAAAATTATCCATGCATATGTTTTGAAAATAAAAAAGCTTTAATAAAAAAAGAAACAAAAAATTATCAGCTTATAGAACTCAAGCAGTGGGAGATTCAGTTCATCATTGCTTATAGTTGCCTTAGCAAGTGATTTCATCATCCTTATATGACCCACAGGCTGAACATTTCCCAATCATGGTTTAGATCTTCGTCAGACATCAAAGACGCCAAGGACATCCATTTCATCCTGGGCTATTTCCAGTCATCTTGACTTTTGTCCTGCCACTGGACTTTGATAACTCAGGAAAAGAGAGTGAGGCTGACAGCTTTGTGCACTTAAATCCAATTCATTTACATGTCAAGACATTACCTATGATGTCACTAATCCTCTTTGAAAATGAAGAACAAACAATAATGGCAATATTTTGGTCATGGAAAAACCTCACTGCCTACATACACCTGGTGATTTTTTTTTTCTCATTATATGTAAAAATAGTCATCAGCATTCATTTTTGCAATATTTTGAGCAGCAGTCTGATAAACTTGGTGATTTTGATGACTGCATGCTGACTCAATGATCAACATTTTCTGTACTAAATGTTCCCAAACCATCTTTTTAACAATACATGTACTAGATTACTGCATGGAATCAAATTTAAGCCCGTTGACTTAGGACATGCAATGCAAACTGTTCCTCTTTTTCAAAAACTTGGAAGAGTATTTGTTCTTTTCTTATGGACTTCTCTCCCATTCTTGAAGATCCATGATGGGAAAAAGCTAACACAAATCTTAAATATACAAATATGATAGAATACTACCATGCTGTAAGAAATTATGATTATGATAAATGAGAAGCATGAGAAAAAATTATGAACTAATGCAAAGGGAAGTAGAACAAAGAAAACAACATGAACAATGACCTTCAATGATCTAAAGGAAAAGAACAGCACAACTATCAAAACTGAATGCTGTAGAATTACAGCAAGCTTGACCCCTACAAAAAGTATATATAATATAAATGAGAAATAACCTCTCTTTCCCCACTTCTTTTCAGAGGTGGGGAGACTATGGATATGGAATACAGCATACAATATCAGACTACTTTAATCTCTTGGCTAATTATGCTGAACAGTTTTTTCCCCTTTGTTTTAAGTAATGGCACTCTAGGAAGGAGAGAGAGAGACATTGGGTGATATAAAGACAATGTATATAAGTAAAAACAATTTTTAAAATTTCAATGATAATGGCTCAGAATTCACATTTGCTAGATTTTTCTTCCTTTAGTACCTCTTGTTTCCAGAAAGTATAGAAAACATAGAGAGTATAATATTTTTTTTGTTTCTGCCATATCCAAGCTATGTTCAAAGAACAGACTGGTCTCTCTTCTAAAAAGAAAAGGTAAAGGACTCACAGAATATCTCTGCACTCTTCAGGTTATCAGAGAGAATTGTGTTCCTTTTTTTTTAAAGTAGAAGATTATGAATCATAGAGAACCTCAAAGCTATTTAGTCTAATCCTCCTATTTTTTAAGAGAAGAGATTAAAATCATGGAGGTAAAGTGACTTTTCCAGGCTCACCCAGGAGGCAAAGAGCAGGAGGGTTTCCCTGTGAAAATAACAAAGAAAAGCCAATCAATCAACAAGTATTCCTTAAACACCAGCTGTGTGCCAGGTGTTTAGATAAGTGCCACAAACAGTCCTTTCCAAAGGGAATACACACTCTAAGGGGCCGAAAACAATTTACAAAAACAATATAGACAGACACCCAACTGAGAGAAAGTTTGTTAAGTGTGGGGGGGAAAACAACTCAAATACATGCAAAGATAGTTTTCAACATTCATCTTTGCAAAACCTTGTATTAGAAATTTTTCTCCTCCTTCCTCCCTCCCCAAGATAGCAAACAATCCTATATAGGTTAAACTTGTACAATTCTTTTAAACATATTTCTATATTCATCATGCTGTACCAAAAAAAAAATCAGATCAAAAGGGGAAAAAATACAAGAAAGGGGAAAAAAAAACAAGCAAACAAACAACAACTAAAGGGGAGAATAATCTGCTTTGATCCACATTCAGTCTCCATAGTTTTCTCTTTGCATTTGAACAACAGTTTTCATTACAAGACTATTGAAATTCTTTCGAATCACCACATTGTTGAAAAGAGCCAAATCCATCCTCGTTGATTATCACATAATCTTGTTGTCACTATTTACAATATTCTCTTGGTTCTGCTCACTTAACTTAACATCAGATAGTGTCTTTCCAGGCTTTTCTGAAATCAGCCAGCTCAACATTTCTTATAAAAATATAACATTCCATTTTATTCAAATACCACAACTTACTCAGCCATTCCCCCACTGATGGGTATCCACTCAATTTCCAATTCCTTGACACCACAAAAAACTGCTACAAATATTTTTGCATATGAGGGTCCTTTCCCTTCTTTTATGATTCCTTTGGGATATAGACCCAGTAGAGACACTGCTGGATCAAAGGGTATGCACAGTTTTATAGACCTTTGGGCATAGTTCCAAACTGTTCTCCAGAATGGTTGGATCATTTCACAACCCCACCAACAATGCATTAGTGTTATAGTGTTCCCACATCCCCTCTAACCCATCCCCTCCCCATACCACCATCTTAGCCAGTCTGAGAGATGTGAAGTGCGTCCAACTCTTTGTAAACCCATTTGGAGTTTTCGTAGTAAAAAGCTCCTGGAGTGTCCTTTCCCAGTTCATTTTGTGGATGAAGAAACTTTGTCCAAGATCACATTATTAGTAAATGTCTGATGCCAGATTTGAACTGAGGTCTTCTTGGTTCCAGACCAGGAGTCTATCCATGGCAACACCTTCCTGCCCTTATCCAAGGAATGGGATAGATTTAATTTAACCAGATTTTAGCCAAACATCGAATAAACTCTTTCATGATATCTTGAAATGAGCTTGATCACTGGTTCTCAAACTTTTGTTCTCAGTAGCTTATGCTATTAAAAATTATAGAGGATCTGTCCAAATAGTTTTTGTTTGTATAGATTATATTTATAGATATTTACCATAATAGAAATAAAAAAATAAAATTGCATTTGTAAAACGTTCTGAAAGGGTTTCAGAGACCACCAGGATTCTCTAAACAACACTTTGAGAACAACTGAGCTACACAATGGTGCAGTTAGGTGAATTCCCCATTTGTTGAATGGCCAGATCCAAAGAATACGCATAAATGAAATAGTGTCAAGCGTGTTCCTCCTCACCGAGGGGATTTGAGGTAAAACCGGATGAGCACTTGTCAGGTATTGGATGAAATGGCCTCTAAGGTCTCTTCTAGCTCCAAGATTCTGTTATTTTCTTAGATAATCTTGAAAAGGGACACCTTGTGGGGTGCCCCAGGGATCTATGTTAAACAGCGCTTCCTTGTTTAACATTTTTTTCAGTGACTTGAATAAAGGAACAGATGGTACTCTTATCAAATTCACAGACTACATAAAGCTAGGAAAGATAGCTAACACTTTGAATGACAGTGTCAGTATCCACAAAAATCTCAATAGACTAGATTTGTTGGACTGAAACCAATAATGATAAGAAGAAAAACATATCTATTCTCCACAGTAGCACCCCCACCAACAGCAGCCCCCTTAGAGGCTTGTTCTGGCTTCTATTTGTGATACCCTGCCTTCCTAGTTTACTTGTGGCTTGCTTCCTTTCTTTTTCTCCAGCCCTCAGGCCTCCCTATAGTCCTGGTTTACAAATGAAGATCCTCAAGCACTTAATATTTCATTGGCAGCCAGGTAATATAGTAGAAGGACTGAAGTGGAAGGAAGGTATAGTGGAAGATGAGATAGATTTGCATCATACTCTCAGTTCCAATATTTGTTCCTGATGTCAGGAAAATTAGTTGTCTGTATATCAATTTCTTCATCTGGAAAATGAATGGTTGAAAATGATAAAAGCTCAAATATAAATTCTTATCATCAAAAATAATAAGAATAAACATTTATATGGTACTTTGAGATTTACAAGGCTTTTTCTTCACATAATAGGTACATAGGGTGGCCATTGGCACTATAGGGCCTCATATTTCTTACAAAGATAACTTGGATACCTATGGACTCTCTGGAGTGCCTACATCCGTCCAACCTGCTCTCACACCAACAAGTCTAGGTTTCCAGAATAGACCCACCATCACATGTTACCATTCAAATTCTCTAAGAGAAACCTTCCTATGGGATAATAGACCTCCCATACTCACATTGTTGAGCTCTTGAACTCCCACAAATGTTTCTCTTTCCACAAAATTAGCTACTTAATAATAGTACATATAGATATTAAGGCATTTGCTTAGCAATAAGGCAAAAGAAGTAAAATTAGTATCACAGGAAGGGATATATTAAAACTGATGCAGAAATAGTAAATACATAAAAATCCACAAATAAGAATCACGCACTCTCACCCAGTATCATAATGCACCCAGTATCTGTGGGTATGTATTTATAGAAACTTGTCAAAGTGGCATATGAGTTAAGAAAACCCACATGGGCTAAAAGTTACTCAGGGTAACTCTGGAATTGTAAATTTTAGTGCTTCTTTTCTGTGTCAGAAACTATAAAAGTTTTTCAACGAATGCAGCTTCTGGGCTGAATAGATGCTTCTACTATTAAGCTAAGTTGATCTATTCTGTGCTTGAGTAAATACTTCACTAGGTATGATCTAAACTAGTCAGTCTTCTGGATGATTTTCAAAACCCTGCTTCTAAGTTATTTATTTACTCAATTGAACATAACCTTCATAGCCACTGCAGTATGCATTACTTCCAGCCTCAAACTTAGCTAATGCAATTCTGAAATCTGTTTTTTCACTTCTCTCTTATCCTCCTGTGTCTATAATAAATTACATTTATCCTATATTCAATGAATAGTTCTGGTGTGCTTATTACTCAAATATAGTATAGCTTACCACATTCAAAATGAATAAAAGCTTCAGAACTTTGAGTGGGATTATTTTTCTTAAGAACTCTGAACATATGTTCAGAATACATAGAATAGACAAAGAATACATACATACATACATACATATATATATACACACCTATGTATTCTTTGTACACCTATGTATTCTTTGTCCCTATGCCTCAAACAAGTGAACTGCTAAAACAAACATCTTAGTACAAACTTTTCTGTGTGAAAGGATAGCACCTTAAAGGTATAATATCTTATATTCACAAAGATCTTGTAAATTAAATGGCATAATTACTAATACAATCATTTCACTGAGAAAACTGGATCTCAGAGAGGTTAATGTTTCTAACAGACGTATCTTTATTGCAAAAGAGCTCATCCCATTTTCTCTTCAGTCTCCAAATCTCTGCCCTGAGATCTTCTTTTGATCTTTGTCTGTCTTCCTCTAGAATCTGTTTGAAAAGGGACCACTCCCAGTTAGCTCCTCCTTTCCAGACAAGGGCCATTCTGGCCCTGCTGACTCTGACTATAAAAAGCATCATTATGAGAAACATTTTTTTTTCTGTGCTTCTCAGCAAAACCTTTTCTCTTCTCTGGGCTTTTGTTTCTTCTTTGTCAAAATAAAGTAATGAGGTAGTTGGATTGTTTCTTCACTTTGATATCAACTAGATTGGATAACAGCAGAATCGGATTGCTTGCTAAGACAGTGAGTTCTCCATCACTGAAGGAGGTCGTGCATATATTTCCCTAGCAGAGTATTAGCTCCTCAATAAAAGAAATGATTTCTCATTTTGACTTTGAAACTTCAGCACCTAGCACAATGATTTGTAAATAGTTGGACAAATAACAGCGGTAGCAATAAATGTTCCTTGAATTGGATTGCCAATGATCATAAACCTTAGTAAGCCTTGGAACTCAATTCTGAACCTAGATCTCCTGAGATCAGATCCAGGATTTTCCCCCACTAGAACATGCCAAAAAGTAATATTGACAGTGGGGCAAAAGTAATAAAGTACAATAGTGGTGAGACACATATTGCCAAGCCAACTTACATGGAAATCTGATGTTCTTTCATGAATTATTCAACCTGCTAGGTTAGGTTGATTCTCCATAAAGCATATTATCTCAGCTGGTTGCATATGACCAGAATTATTCAGTATAAGAGGCTGTAAAGAACTCTCCCACCACCCTGCCTAGGAGGTGACAAACTTCACAGATCAGAACCTGAGGGATCAGTATTAGGGAGACTTTTGCTAATATTGACTAAGGATCTTTGCCCTTTATGGAAGAATACATTGAAAAGAGCATTGTAATGCCTTAGCTGAAAAGTAAGGTAACATTCAGTGGAACCTAAGGCCGGAGGTTGTAGAGATTGTAGTTGACCATTGAAGTCCAGAGAATTCAGCAGATATATCATGCCCTCTGACTGTTGAGTCCTATAGATGAGTAATCTTCCCAGCCCACCCCAGCAGTAGTTCTGACTTGTAGAGAGTCACTTCAGTGGACAGATGATTTACATGGTCCAATATATTTAGCTAAGATATCATGATTTATGAGGAGCTGACCCAATCTAGCAGAAGAGAAAATTATTTATCATCGCTGACACTGATGTTCTTTCTCCTCAGTGAAGAACTCATGAGAACTCTTTAAGTAGAAAAAAGGTATCAAGGCTCTATAATTGAGAAGTGTGTTCTCTTCCTAGTTCTTCACTAACATTATACTTTATGTCCAAGCCTTTGGGTAGTCTATGTGTTTATGGCTCCACCCTTTGAATGCCTTTGCAACTTCTTTTCTTGCCATGTCATTGGAGTACATAACTTTTCTGATTGAATCTACTGGCTGATTGCTAATAGGAACCACAAATGGGGACTCATAAATAACAGTGTTAGGAATAGTCAGGAGTAGATAATTAGGAGTGGTGTTTTCCATAGAAACAAAGGTAGCAGCTATTCTTCTGGGAGCCCAGCTCTTGAGCTTAAGTTGGGATAGTGACCCTAGAGAGAGTGTTATAGAAACATATGTGTAACACAGTCCCTGACATCAAAGAGCTTACTGTCTAGTTGGAAAGGCAAAATTAATATACATAACTGAAAATCTCTACCTGCATGTTCCACTGTTATATGCAATTCAATATATTTAAAATGAAATCAGGGGGCAGCTAGGTGGCGCAGTGGATAGAGCACCAGCCTTGAATTCAGGAGGACCAGTGTTCAAATCTGGTCTCAGACACTTAACACTTCCTAGCTGTGTGACCCTGGGCAAGTCACTTAACCCCAGCTTCAGGGAAAAAAAAATTAAATCAGACATCTTCCCCTCCAAACCTGTCCTTTCTCCAAATTTCTCCATTACTCTTAAGGTCATTAATATTCTTCTTATCATCCAGTTCTTAATTCACAATCCTAACCCTCTTTCTCACCTTCCATATCCAATAACTTGCTAAGTTCTAATGAGTCTACTTCCACCTTTTTAAACTGTCATCTTTCCTCAGTCAGTTGCTAGTCTGGTTCAGGTACTTATTATTTCTTAACTATAATAATCTCTTTATGTTTATTTGTTTTAATATTGTCTGTGTTTTTTTAATATCATCAGAATTTCCCCCAGTATTCCTCTTCCTTATTCCTTCCAGAAATTCTCCCCATGTAACAAAAATATTTGTAAAGAATAGAAAGAGAAAAAAATCAGCACATCTGATCAATACATCAAAAAATTCTGAAAATATATGCACTGTTCTACACCTGTGAATCTCCCACTTCTGCAAAGGAGTGGGCTCTTCTCCTAGCTCTTCTTTGGGACTATACTTGTTCACTATAATTGTGCAGCACTCATTTTCAACTATTTCCTAGTAGTTACTCTTTCCCTTTATATCATTGTAGCCAGTGTGTATACTGTTTTCTTGATTTGGCTTACTTCACTTTGTATCAGCTCATGTAAATTTTTGATGCTTCTCTGTAATCATCATGCTTATCAATTCTCATGGTCCAATAATATCCATTACATTTACATATTCCAGTTTATGTAGCCATCTCCCAGTTGATGAGTATTTACTTGGTTTCCATTTATTTGCTACTCCCCACCAAATGCTGCTACACATATTTTGGGACTTTCTTCTTATCAATGACCTCCTTGGAGCATAAATTTACTTGACTCTAAGAATCAAAGGGTATGGATATTTTAGTCCCTCTATTTGCATGATTGTAAATTGTTTTCTAAAATAGTTCTACTGTTCACATTTTCACCAACAATGTACCAGCGTGCCTATCCTTCTTCAATCCCTCCAAAACTGACTAGCTACAAAGCAGTGTCCAAAGTGCTGAACCTGGAACCAGGAAGATCTGAATTCAAATCTAGTCTCAGAAACTTATGAATTAATTGACTTTGGGCAAACAACTTTCTTAGCTCAATTTCCTACTTCTCAAGGTTGCAGTGCAATAAGATAATATTTATACAATTCTTTTAAAATCTTAAAATACTACATAAAATTCATTTATTGTTTTCATCTTTTGCTGTCTTTGCCAATTTGCTGTGCATTAGGTGAAATCTCAGGATTGTTTTGATTTGTAGTTATTATTAATGATTGCAATGTTCTTGCATATGGTAGTTAATAGTTTGCAGAATTTTTCATTTCCTTTGACCACTTATCTATTGAAAAATGGCTTTTCTACATGTATGTGTATATGCATATGGTACTAAACCTTTATCAGGGAAATTTGATACAAAACTTTTTAAATTAATTTTATAATTATACATTTTTTGACAGTATATATGCATGAGTAATTTTTTATAACATTATCCCTTGTATTCATTTTTCCAGATTTTCCCCTCCCTCCCTCTACTTCCTCCCCTAGATGACAGGCAATCTCATACATTTTACATGTGTTACAGTATAACCTAGATATAATATATGTGTGTAAATCCAATTTTCTTTTTGCACGTTAAGTATTGGATTCTGAAGGTATAAGTAACCTGGGTAGATAGACAGTAGTGCTAATATTTTACATTCAATTCCCAGTGTTCCTTCTCTGGGTGTAGTTGTTTCTGTCCATCATTGATCAGCTGGAAGTGAGTTGGATCTTCTTTATGTTGAAGATTTCCACTTCCATCAGAATACATCCTCATACAGTATTGTTGTTGAAGTGTATAGTGATCTTCTGATTCTGTTCATTTCACTCAGCATCAGTTCATGTAAGTCTCTCCAAGCCTCTCTGTATTCATCCTGTTGGTCATTTCTTACAGAACAATAATATTCCATAACATTCATATACCATAATTTACCCAACCATTCTCCAATTGATGGACATCCATTCAACTTCCAGTTTCTAGCCACTATGAAAAGGGCTGCCACAAACATTTTGGTACATACTGGTCCCTTTCCCTTCTTTAGTATTTCTTTGGGATATAAGCCCAGTAGTAGCACTGCTGGATCAAAGGTATACACAGTTTGATAACTTTTTGGGCATCGTTCCAAATTGCTCCACCAACAATGTTGATACAAAACTTTTTTCCCATTCAAATTGCTTCCCTTTTTATCTCAGGTGTTTTAATTTTGTTTTGTTGCCTTTTGGTTTCCTGCAATTAAAATTATCTATTTTTATGTTTTGTAATTGCTTCTATTCCTTGTTTAGTTATGTAATAGCCCCTTATTTTACTGTCCCCCTTTCTATAATACATCCTTGCCACAGTTTACAAACTAACCTCACATAGGTCTGATAATGTCATTCTTCTTTGTTAAAAAAAAAAAAAAAAGAAAAGAAAAAAAAAAAAACTTCAAGGGCTCCTTATTTCCTTTCAGATAAAATAAAACTTTTTCAGACCAGCATTTAAGACTCTCCATAATCTGGTTTCAATTTTTCAATTTATCTTTCAAGTCATTTCATATTACTGCCCCTTTATGTACCCTGTGTTGGAGCCAGCTATGTCCTTCCTTTGAGCTTCTTTACAAGTAATAAATGACCTTTCTCACCTCAACTACCATCACACCACAGGGTGCTCCAAAAGTCTTAGTACAGTTTTAAGCATTAGTAATTTAACTAGTCTGTCTAAAACCTTTTCTGATTGCTCCAATTTGTGTTTTTTCATTTTTCTAATTATCTTACATTTATCTATATAGATGTATTCACCTCTATTTCTCAATGCAGAGAAGGCTTTGCTTTTGTTGTATTTTCTGTGAGATTATCATGGATAAGTTTCTCCCAATCTCAGTTATTTCATTTATAAAACGGTAATGATATGCAATATTAACATATTATAATAACATGGAGTGGTAGTAGTAGTAGCAACAGTAATAGAAGTAGGAGGAGGAGTTATAGTAATGGAAATAGTGGTAATAGTAGAACAATATAGTAGAATAGAAATAATAGTAGAAGTAGTAGTAGTGGTGGTGATGGTGGTGGTAGTGTTAATAGTAGAAATAGTAGTAGTAATAGTGGTAATACTACTAATAGCAGTAATAGTAGTAATAGAAATAGAAAATAGAAATAAAAGTCAGTAGAAACATTTTTAATGTTACACTCTTTCCTATTGCCATTCTCTGATGAAGTGAATCAAGATTAGAACTCTTAGGATGGTCCTGAAAACAAATGCAGGCTGTTTGCTAGGACACAGTAGGCTTATACAAGTGTATGTGGTTGACTTGGAACATTGTAATTTCATTTTTTTCCTGTCTTAATTGCCCCCATAAAACATCCCCCATTTGCTTTTAAGGACAGTTATGCCCCAGAAAAGTTCCTTTAGTTACATGAAATTTTGTTTGCAAAATTACATTACAAAATTATATTATTGCTCCATTCATAATTCTTGTCTTATTAGAGTTCTTTCAGTCACAAGAATGAATTTTCAGAACTCTTGTTTCTGAAAAATGTGGGGGGGATCAATTTTGGATATGTCAAATTTTTACCATTTTATTTTGTTTTCTGTTGTTTTTTGTTTGTTTGTTTGTTTTGTCTTTTAAAATAAAGCTATGTAAAGCTTGTGGATTAAACAGAATTTCTAAATTTAAAAGCAAAATAGAAATAGTAGTAGAAGTAGTAGTAGTAAAAGTAGAAATAGTAGTATAAGAGTAATAGTAATAATATTATTTTTATTATTTTTTTCCCCCTGAGGCTGGGGTTAAGTGACTTGCCCAGGGTCACACAGCTAGGAAGTGTTAAGTGTCTGAGACCAGATTTGAACACTGGTCCTCCTGAATTCAAGGCTGGTGCTCTATCCACTGTGCCACCTTGCTGCCCCAGTAATAATATTAATAGTAAAAAGAGCAGCAGTATTACTAATACTAGTAGTAAAAGTAGTAGTGGTGGTGGCGGCTATAGTAATATCTACCATTTGGGTAGTGCTTTAAGATTTTCAAAGCACTTTATAAGTATTACCTGATTTAATTCTTACAATTCTAGGAAGATGTGTTATTATTATCCCCATTTTACAGATGAAGAAAAGAGACTGAGGGAGGCTAAATGACTTTCTAGGGCCATTAAGCTAATAAATTTCTGAGGCAGGATTTGAATTCTGGTCTTTCTGACCCCAACTCTAGCACTTCACTACTATGCTCAGATGTAGGAGTTGAGAAAAATTTATTGATTCCAACAACAAGCTAATTAAAATCAGGAGGCACTAAGTCCAAGGTAAGTAGGTCAGAGGATATAGAGCTAAAAGGGATGTACAAGTTCAATAAGAGATATAGACGTTCAAACAAGGCAGAGACATGCAGCCTAACATTTACATAGTTTTTTTCAGGTCTGTGAAGTATTTATGGGGATGGTGAAGGCCAGGGAAGATTCAGAGCTTCAAGGAGCCTTTAAGATCATCCAATCCTACCTCTTCATTCACAGATGAGGAAACTGAGGCTAGAGAAGAGAAGATCACAGAGCTATTCAGTGATGAAGGCAGTTTTGAACCCAAGGCTTTGGACTACATAACCGTGGTCTTTTCATCACATCACTCTCTACTGTTTCCCAGAGGTAGTGACATTTGAGCTGGCCCATGGAGGATAGGCAGGATTTCAGTAGGCAAGACTGTGAAAAGCTCTTTTTAAATGGGGGGGGGGAGAGGGAAAGCTTTTCCCTCCCAACTGGAGTTTTCTACCCTTTGACAATGGGCATAATCCTTGTCAACCAAAAAAAAATACAAGAATTTTTGCAAATTATAAAAACCAAATTCAACTCAAATAATTAAGTCTAGATTCATAATTGTCCTTGGAAAATGCATGCCTGTTACATTTTTGTGGCTTTTCTTTGCCTTCTCTTAGTTCATCAGTAAAAATTGCTTTTACAAACCTCAGTTCTGTCTTAAGTGTTGGATTTGAAATCAGAGTATTCAGAAGATTAAGGTTCAAATACCAACATTATCATCACAATATCTCAGTTTTCTTTAAAATTAAAAATCTTTAAAAATTAATATTGAATTGGATGGTATCCAAAATGCCTTCTAGCACTAAATAATCTGATGCTATGAAACAGCCCCTAGATCCCAGGTTTAGTATGGCAAGGGCAATAATAGCCAGGGGACCAAATTCTGCTTCCAGAGAGGGGAGACCTTTGGAACTCGGGGAAGACTGGGGAAGTCAAAAGAGGTAGACTGGAGAGCCAGCTATGGATGCTGGAGACTCATTGGTCACATTGTGATGTTCTTTTCCCAGAAATCCAGGGAAACCCTAGAGGCCCAGGGTCAGAGAAACTAGAACGAAATTATAAGTAAGAGAAGTTGAAACTGGAGGGGACTTTAAAAGAACACCTCTCTTTTTTTTCCTAGTAAATTTATTTATTTTTAATGCACATTACTTTATGAATAATGTTGAGAGAGAAAAATCAGAGCAAAAGGGAAAAAACCATGGGAGAGATTAAAAAAAAAACTAGAAAAAAGAAGTGGACATAGCAATTGATTTACATTCAGTAACCTAAGGGACCTAAGAGATTGTCAGATTCAACGCACCCCAAACCCTGCCTGTTTTAAAGAGTTTGTACTGAACTTGAAAGATGGTGAGTCATTTGCCCAAGCTCTCCGGGTCAGAAGTGTGTAAGGTGGGATTTGAGCCCAGGTTCTTTGACTGCAGGTCCAAGGCCACATCCTCTGCACCCTGTTGTCCCTCTCCATAGTCTCTTTCCACCTTCCATGATCTAAGCTTTCTCAATAAATTGAATTTGAACATTGATCTCTTGGCTTCCAAAGCAAAGCGATTCCTGCTGTTTGTTGCTTGTCATTGTTTGTCCTTCCTTCTTGAAGAAGACCACGACGTCAGGAAGATGTTTGACTTACAAGTGAATTGGATTTAAGTGAGGCAGGACTGTGCAGTCACCAGCCTCACTCTCTCCTCCAGAATCATCTGGGTCCATTGGCAAGAGAGAGATCAGAATGACTTATGTACCATATTGTAAGAGTCCCTAAGCAGAGTAATATGCTTTCATCCCCATCCCCAGCCTGCTACAGGTATCTCCCTGTCAGGGACCAGTCTACCCTAACTACTTCCTATTACTTGGAATGGGTAACCCAGGAAGCCTCTACTGAAAGGAAGCTCAACTGTCTGATAAGAATAATAGACAGAATTTATAAGTTTACAAAATGCTTTACATATTTTAGCCTTGCAATATCCCTATGAGTAGGTGCTACTATTATGCCCATTTTCCAGATGTGGAAACCAAGACTGAGAGAGCTTGAATAGCTTGCCCAGGATCACACAGCTAGTAAGTATCTGAGGTAGGATTCAAACTCAGGACTTTCTAGTTTCCAATCAAATACTCTATTCTGCTTAGCTGTCAAAGTACCCTATGTAGACATGGAGCTAGAGCTAGAGGAGGGTAGAGTCTCCAGCTAGACAGGACTGTCTGTGTCCAGCAAATGGAGGAGGAAATGGCAATGAGGACTGAAGGTAGGTTTTCCAGAGGGGAGGAGTGTGGATCATCAGGAGGGGAAAAGGAGGGTCATGGTTCAGAAAATCACATCCCCCAGGAGAGCTGCCTTAGCAAAGTGAGGGGGGAACCTGGACTAGAGCATGCACTGGGCTAACATGCTCTGCCAGAGGATGAAGAATGGGGGAAATGGGGGTGGGCAGGACCCTGGTATAGGAGGTAAGATCTGGGACCTAACTTCGGCAAAGAAATTCAAGATCGGTGCCCCCATCCCCCTTCCCAATCCTCTGGTGCTAAAAAGCCTTCGACATTTACGACTTCGGGAGGGTAAAGAGCCTGAGAAACGGATCTCAGACCATATGGATTTGTTTCCTGGGTTAAAAAAATCCCTCTAATTGGGCCAGGAAAAGCTGTAGTCCTCTGTCTGTCCGGAGGCCCCTGGTTTCAATTACTCTACAGCAAACTCTCTCCCCCCTGAAAGCGCACACGAACACACATGCACACACACACACACACACACACACACACACACACACACACACACTATTCCCCAAACTATATGGCTTCTTCTCCCTACAAGGCCAGCAGTGTAGGGGATGGGGGAGGTGTCCCCGAAAGGGTCAGTGAGCAGAGGTATGGAGGGCTGGAGGAAGGAAGAGAAAAACATTGGAAAGGAAAAACAAGTGAGAGAGATGTAAGAAGAGAAGGATGGAGTTTTAAATGATGGAGAGAGAAAATGGGCAAAGGAATCAGACTACAGGAAAGGAAAAAGCAATGAGACAGAAAAACACTAATAAGGGAACCATGGGAAGGCAAGGATCCTTGGAGTTCAGATCTCAACATCATAGATATACAGACTAGACGATCTAAAAGGGTTCTTAGGAACCATTCAACCCAATCCTTCTCATTACAGATGTGGGAACTGAGGCCCAGAGACTGTAGTTCTTTGTGAAGTTTTCACTGATCTCACAGGGCAAAGAGCAAACTGATATTCCAAGGGTATCCTAGAGAATTCTCTGATATAGCAGGGAAGTTCAGTTATCTTGACAGTAACTTGCCAGCATCTAGGATGTGCTGAAAGTGAAAAGAGATGGAGAAGTCTCTGGAAGAAGAGACAGACATACACACACACACACGAAGGCAAAGATGGAGAAAAACAAAGAAAGAGAGATACAGAGAGACAGAAACCTGGGAAGGGGGAGAGAAAGGCACACAGAGAGAAACAGAGATAGAAATAAAAACAGAAACAGAGAGGGGAGACACACAGAGAGGGAGAGAGAGAATGAGCAGAGACAGACAAAGAGAAAGACAGAGAGATAGAAATAGAGTTAGAGAGAGATGCACAGAGAGACAGAAAAAGGAGGGAGGGAGAAGAGAGGAAAGAGAAGAAAGAGGGAGAGAAAGAGAATAGAGACAGAGACAAAAAGCGAGACAGAGAAAGACAGAAACAAAGATGGGAGAGAGAAACGGAGACAGAGAAAGGAGAAAAAAGAGGGAAGGAGTGAGGGAGGGAGAGAGAAAGAAAGGGAGGAAGGAAAGGAAAAAGGAGAAAAGAGGGAAGGAAGGAGGAGGGAAAGAGGGAATGAAAGAGGAGGGAGAGTGAAGGAGAAGAAAAGAGAGGGAGAGAGAAAAGAGAGACAGAAAGAGAAGGAAGGAGAGAGAAAGAGAGACAGAGAGGGACAGAAAGAGAGAAAGAGGAGAGGCAGAGAGGACAGACAGAGATGGAGAGACAGAAACAAAGGTAAAGAGACACAAAAAGAGAGACAGTGAGACAGAGAGAAAGAAATAGAGACAGAGAGTTCTAGGGAAGAAGGGGGCAGGGAGGGAGACAGACAACCAAAGAATTACAGAGACAGACAGTCTCTCTCTCTCTCTCTCTCTCTCTCTCTCTCTCTCTCTCTCTCTCTCTCTCTCTCTCTCTCTCTCTCTGTCTCTCTCTGTCCTCTGTCTCTGTCTCTCTGACTCTGTCTCTGTCTCTCTCTCTGTCTCTCTCTCTCTCTGTCTCTCTCTCTCTCTCTGTCTCTGTCTCTCTGTCTCTCTGTCTGTCTCTCTCTGTCCCTCTGTCTCTCTGTCTCTCTGTCTCTTTTCTCTCTGTCTCTCTCTCTCTTTCTGTCTCTCTGTCTCTCTCTCTCTCTCTTTCACACACACACACACACACACACACACACACACACACACACACACACACACAAGACATAGGGAGAGAGCCAGAGAACCAGACAGAGAGAAATAGAGAGACAAACAGAAACAGGAAAATAGAGAGACAGAAAGAGAAAGAGAAGAATGACTAAACGGAGAGATAGAACAGTAGAAGAGTCATTGAGAAGCATAGATGAGAAATTGAAGGAGAAGGTAACTAGGTTTGAGAAACACCAAAGAGGCACAAAGGATGGAAGAGCAATTAGAGGAAGAAACAAGAAGGAGGAAGAGACTCAGCTGCAGGATGATAGTTGCTGGGACATTGTGGAAAGAGCAAGTTGGGAGATTCAGGTCTAAGTCCTACTTGTTATTTAACCTTGGACAAATTATTTGACTTCTCTAACCTCAGGTTAGTCATCCATACAATGGGAATAATAAGAGAGAGGAAAGAAAGAGAACGAGCACATATATGATATTGCCATATGCCAGATACCAGGCTAAGCACTTTTAAATTGCTTTCTCATTCAATTCTTACAATAACTGAGAGGTAGGTTCTTTTAGCGTCTCCCTTTTTCAATTGAGGAAACAGAAGTCAACCACATTGCACAAAATTGTGCACAGTGAGTGAAATTTGAATACAGGTCTTCCTGATCCCAGGCCAGCCTAGCATTCTCTCCACTGTACCACCTAGATATCTATAATAATATTTAACTAAGAACTAGGATGATGAGGATGAAAATTATATGGAAAGGTACAAAAATCACTTTATAGATGTTGGCTATTGTAATTACAAAGTGAGTGTAGAGAAGGTGGAGGAACTGAAGCCAAGGGGACATTAAGCAAGTAAAAAATCAAAGGAAGGGAAGGAAAAGGAGAGAAGGGAAATAGACTTTTTCTTTCACCCAGATCTGCCACTCTCTTCTGAAAGTCTCTGACAGAAATACCCTGCCAGTCTAATGACCAATAAGCATTTATTAAATATCTACTATGTGTTAAACATTGTGTTAAGCTTCAAAGATAAAAACAAAAAGATGCCTGTCCCCGAGGAGCTTGCATTCTAACAAAGAGATGAATAAACAAATGAGGTGTCCCAAAAGCTATTTAAAGCTTTTAAGATCTTTAAACTCAAAACTTCACTAAGATTTTTGGGGTGCCCTCCAGAGGGGTTTCTATAAGCCAAATACAAAGCAAATGGGTTTGGAGAAGAAGAGAAGCTGTAGGATTTGCTGGGGCTCAAGGAAGACCTCATGTGTACGTTGGAGCTTGAGCGGAGTCTATGAGGGAAGGCAGGGATTCCCAGAGGTGAGCAAGGAGGAGGAATGTTCTAAATGTGGACTGAAATGACAAACTACAACAGGCAAGAGAAGTGATGCATGTTTAATCTATATTGGATTACTTGCTGTCTGTGGGAGAGGGGTGGGGGTAAGAGAGGGAGAAAAGGTGAAAGTTGGAAACCAATTTTGCCTATATTTGGAAAAATAAAAAGCTATAAAATAGAGGAAAAGTGATGAGGCAAAAGGTAACAAGGACTTTCACTAATGGAGGTGGTCATATAAAGAGAGAAGGGGCTGGGTCCAATAGAGAAGATAGAAATGTCAAAATTTGACACGTGGCCCCATATATTTGGGGGGTGATGGCAAATAAGGAGTCAAGGAGAGCACTAAGGTTTGAAATCTGGAGGACTGAGCACATGGAGGTGCCCGCAACAGTGAAGGGAAATTGAGAGGAGGTTTTTTTTTTAGGAGAGGGAAATGAATTTAAGATGCCAGACCAAAGATGGCAGTGAATGTATAGAGATCCCTTCATGAGTTTGCAGGGGCCGGGCTAATCTTCTCAGTATTGTTAGTATATGTGCTGCCGAAGGGAGCACAAGCATATAGAGATCAATACTATTATCTGTCCCAAAATGCTTCAGGGAGGGAGGAAAACTATTTAGTACTGTGAGATTCTTCTAGGCACAGTCAAGGCTGAAAAGTCATCAAGATAAGAGAGTGGAAGGGAGATGAAAAGAGATTGTAAGGGTCAGAGGTGGTGCTGGAAAAAGAGGGGACAGTCACAGTCAGTGTCCCGTTTAATGTCCCCAGATGTCCCTGGCTCCGACCTGTTAGCCGATCTTATCTCCCAGCCCTTTGTCCCCAGATGGCATGTCTCGCAAGACCTTCCCCCTTTACCCTGGCCTCCGGGGCTGGAGGAATAGATCAAAGGGCAGGAGCCCCCTTCCCACCCCATAATCGGAGACAGCCCCTTTGTCTGAGTCCCTCGGAGAGCCCCTGAGCTGCATGTGGAAGGGGGGAATCATCAGAGAAATCAGATCCCACTCTATTCACTGTGGACAAAGGAAGGGGGGAGAGCAAGATCTGGCTCCTTTCCCCAGCTGCTCCTGGCTGGAGCACCCTGAATCCTGAGACACGGGTGAGGATAAGGGGGGTCCCCAGTGCCTGGCTCTGATTCCCCCTAGGGGAGCCTGGAGAGATTTCACACAGCAAACCCATAGGGAAGATCCAAAGGCAAGGGAAGGGGTCAGGGAGAAATCGTGGCTCATTTTCCTGTTGCCTCCAGTTCTTAGCCCACCCATTGAGTATTCTTCCCTAACCCCCCCAACCATTTTAACTGTCAACACTGAATTCTAAGCTCACAGGGGCCTGGAGCCAGACAGGGACAAAGGATACAGGAGGCGAGGACAGACCGTCCAATCCCTCTGCCCCCTGGGATAGGAGGGCAAGTTCCCGCCTGGTGCCCATCAAAAGCTGTGATGACAAAACTCGGGAACATGGGCACCAGAGAAACCGCTGAGAATCAGTTGGGCCTCCAATGAATTGGCCGGGCTGGGAGCTCTTGAGCATCTTTGCGGCAGAAAATTCAGGGACCTCCCAGCCCGGCCTGTGCTGTCTTCACCCTTCCATTCTCTCTCCACTCCCCACCCCCGGCTCCCTACCAGCAACTTGGGTGAAAACCAATCCCCAAGCTTCAGGCCCCACACATCTGGAACCCCAGCTGCTGTTGTGGCCATGAACTCTTCCCCTCTGCTGCCTCAGCCAGTGGGAGCTGCATCTGCCTGTCCTGGGCCTGTCTGGCCCAGGGAGTGGGCGCCAGCGGGAGCAGGGCAGACAAATGCAGTCTCCTTCCCCACTGTGGACCCCTGGCCCCTGCTCCTCTCCTTAATTCTATGCCCTTTGGGACACTTCCTCTAGTGAAATCCCCCAAATGTCCTCCTCTTATCTCAGCACAGAAATAAAAAAGTTGGAGAGGAAGGGAAGAGAAGAGAGAGCAAAACTGCAGGATCTCCGGCCTTCCCAGGCTCTCCCCAAAGAAGAATCCCACGAGAAGAGATCCCATGTCCCCAGTCCCCTTCCTGCTCCCCACAAGCCTGTGTCTGTAGTTCTTCCCACAGCACACGGACTCCAGGGTGTCTGTCTCTGTCTCGGGTGCCGGTTCTCGTCTTGGTCTCTGTCCCTGGACTTTCTCTCTCACACACTCACAAAGGTACAGCGAGGGAATATCAGATCCAGAAGGGAGCTCCATTTTATAGAGCTGGAAAGCAAGGGAAGCAAAGTGACTTGACCGAACCGGTATTAGAAATCAGAATTTTTGTCTTCCGTGTCTCTGATTCACAGCTGAAGTTCTTTGTGTTGTTATTGCTACTTATCCGACAAGCACGGACAGAAACGGACAAATTCAGAAAATGTTTCTGGAGCCCTCTTTGTGTCTGCCTGAGCTTGGGATTTGCAGGCACCAGACACGCTGATACACACATATGACCCATGCACAAGTTTCCCTTCAGAAGCCTGAGACATGAGTCCGTGTGTACCGCCACCCTGCATGCAAATACAAACACGGTAACACCGACAAACATCCCTCCTGCTGGCAGACCCCTCCCCAGTCCCGAATGTTTCACAGGCCCCATGCTCTGATCTCCAAACCCCCAGACAGTGGTAGCAGTCAGCAAAACTGCCAATACCCCCTCTGGGGTGGGGGAACACAGGGCGACACCCCAGATGTAAACAGACTGACCCCTAAGCTAAAAAAGCACATAGGGGATCAGAATACTGAGCAAACAGGAAGATAGATCAGCTTGAACTTAACCCTTTTATTCCCCAGCTGGTTCCCTGGGCTCTCAAAAATCTTTTATGGAGCCGCAGATTCCTAAAAAATGATCATCTAGTCCAACCCTCTCATTTTACAGGTGGAGAAACTGAGGCCTAGAAAGTCCTTCCCAAGGTATAAAGCCAGTTAGTGAGTGGTAGGGGTCCTGGAGCCAGACTGACTTCTGATTCTCAGTTATCTCCCCCACCTCCACCTACTATGAAACTATTCCAACTACATCTCTTAGAAGGAAGAAAATAAGCTTTATTGAATGCCTACTGTGTGCCAGTCACCGCGCTGTGTTTTATAAATATGATCTCAGTTGATCTTCACAGAAACCCTAGGAGGTAGGTATTATTATGACCGAGGAAATGGGGCAGAGAGAAGCTGAGTGATTTGCTCAAAAGTCACATAGCCAGTAAATGTCCCGCGCTGGATTTGAATTCAGGCCTTCCCGACTCCAAGCCTCCTAGGTCCACTGAGTCACCTAGTTGCCAGCGGCAGTAAAGAGGCTCTGTCCTCACTGACATGGGGGGGATTGAGAGGGTCTAGCCTCTCACCGTACGATTCTTTGGATGGTCTAATCTCAAA
Source organism: Sminthopsis crassicaudata (assembly GCF_048593235.1). Lineage (NCBI taxonomy): Eukaryota > Metazoa > Chordata > Mammalia > Dasyuromorphia > Dasyuridae > Sminthopsis > Sminthopsis crassicaudata. The sequence continues at coordinate 346,388,620 of NC_133620.1, read as the reverse complement.
CCTTCTCATGGCTGACCCCGGTTATTGATGTGGCTTTCCATTTACAACCTTTGGTTAGATGATATCCATCTCTCTCAACCTCATAAAAGGGATGGTATTGGATGGGAATGGGTCTCTGAAGAGTTACTGAGGAACATCTGAGCAGAGGCTTAAACTCTTTCCATCAGCAGCCTAGTATCATAATACATATAGTATATTATGTTTGTGTATATGCATGTTATATACATATATATTTGTGTGGATGCATGTGTCTACCTCTTTGTGTATATACATATTATATATATATATTGTATGTGTGTATGTGCATACATGCTGGAACTCTGTCTTCCCAGAAATCAGCAGGAGTCAGGATCACTAAATGTCTTTATTCTAGATCTTTACCGTCGCCTCCAACACCAGGTCACGAGTGCAAGTGAGCGTGAGTTCCACCACCCAAGTTTCTCTTACTCCTCCCACTCAAGTCAGTTACACATACACATATTATATATGTGACATGTATGCATAAATATAAGTGTCTGTGTCTGTATAAGTGTGTATATACATATTTCTATAGTGCATATTATTATAGATATAGTATATTGCATGTGTATATTATATATGTGCATATAAATATTACATGTGTATATGTGTGTCTGCATATACCTATTATTGTGTAAATTTTAATAATATCATATGTTATATGTGCATGTGTGCATATATGTGATTCATGTGTTATGTGTTTGTGTACATATTACATGAGTGTGTGTATATTGTACATACATATATTTAAAATTTTTTATTTCCCCCACACACAGTATGAGACAGTACACCCTGTCTCATTCTTCCTCCTGGGATTATTCTGAGGGCAGGGGCTCTACCTCCATCATAAAGCTAGGAGTTTCTGAAGTCCAAATCTAGAGTTGCATTGGGAACTCATTGAAGGCAAAGACTGGGAGCTCCCTCCAGGAATATGGGGCAGCATCAGAGGGGGATGGAACCTGGGCTGTTGAGCAGAGTGAATAAAGGGCTCTGGGATATGGGGCAAGTACCAGAGTGCCAGGGCTTTGGCCAGAGCTTGTTCTTCATACCTCTCTGATGAGGAAGGAGGCGGGGTAGAGGGGAAAGCAGGAGGCCTTGTCATTGTAAAACACTCACTCAGTTGACAGGTCCATTTCCTGCTCCTAATGCCCGTGAGGGAGGGCACATATGTCAGCTTTTTGTCAGAGGCACCTTGTTGAGGATGAAAGGAAGTCAGGGTCACAATTTGGACAGGGTAGAGAGGGGAGTTTGCAGAGGAATTTAGGAGCAGCCTGAGAAGGTACCACTGCAAAAGGGGCTCCAGGAGCCCTCTCCTGAGTGAGCCAGGCTGGGGAGTAGGGTGAGAAGAGAGGCTTGGAGAAGACCTAGAAAGATCAAAAGATTTACAGCTGGAAAAGTAACAGAGAGCACCTAGTCCAACCTCCTAACTTTATAAATAGTGCACTTGAAACCTAGAAAGGTGGAAAGATTGATCATATAGTTAGTTAGGAACAGATCAGGACTCAAAACCCCAATTTTCTGACTCTAGGCCCAATGTTCAGGAGAACATCAGTGGAAGGAATAATTACTATGAGGAAATGAAGGATGAGGAGTGATTGAGGAAAAGTTTTTGGGTTTATAAAGAGGTATTATAGAGAAGGTGACCTTGACTATAGTCCAATGTGAAGAAATGGTATGACACAACAACCGAAGGGATCTGATTTAGACTTTCAGTAGGACTTTCTAATAGTGTGTGAAATACTGGAAGAGATCTGAAAAATCTGTCTCCTTTGTTCAATTCCAGAGAGACTCTCCTTTGGTATGCTGGCCATGGTCAGCATAGGAATGGACAAGACCCTTTTAGGAACTTTGCAGACCAAAGGTGGATAATTATTTCCCCAGTAGGTTTAGTTCCCTCCATCTATATATCCTGTGATCATCATTTCCCTACTTTCTATTACAAACTGAAAGGAGGGATAAAGGGAGAGCATGGATCACAGCTATGTACTGGTGAAAGTCCAATCTCTATTTACAGTAGGATCCCTTCCCAGCCAGGCTCACTAGGTCTTCCCAGTAGAAAAGGACTGAGGCTTAGAGAGAATGCTGTTCTGCGTTGGTGGGAGAGGAAAGAGGGAAGGAGCCCTTCCTAGAGGGATAGGACAAGGAGAAACAGGGGAGAATATAGGCCAGGGATGAATCACTGCATGAGAAGCTATGGCAGCAAGTAGGACAGTCCAATAAGAGAAAGACATATAGTTCTTCCCATCCTGTGGTACTGCCAGCAGTAAGAGAGCAGTAAGAGAATGGGCAAAAATTATTTCCTAAGGTTCCTTATCATCTTAGGACATCAAACTGCTCACTTGGAGGTTGGGTTTCTCCCCAAATCAATTCAATATTCAGCATTAATTAAGTTTCTGATATATGCAAGACATTGTGATAGTCACTAGGATGACAAAGACAAAAATGCAAAATAGTCCATACTCTCAAAGAGTTAATGTTCAACTGGGAGATGGAAGATGCAAATGAATTAGTAAAGTAAAAACAGAGGGCAGTTAGGTGGCACAATGGATAGAGTACTGACCCTGTAGACAGGAGTTCAAATCTAGACACTTCCTAGGTGTGTGGTCCTGGGGAAGTCACTTAACTCTGTTCGTTTCTGCCTCATCTGCAAAAATAAACTGGAGAAGGAAATGGCAAGCCACTCTAGTATCTTTGCCAAGAAAAGCTCAATTGGTCATAGAGAGTCAGACACAGCTATTCAACAAAAATAAATAAAGAAAGAAAGAAAGAAAGAAGAGATAACAGAAAGAAAGCAGAATGTGTTGACAATTAAGGAGCTTAGGAAAAATCTAAATTCAGTCTTGAAGCAAACTAAGGATTCTAGAGAGAAGAAAGGAAAAAAGTGCATTTTGAAGATAGGGAATAACATGTGCAAAAGCATGATGGCAAGGGAACAGTAAGGGAGCCAGTCTGGCTGTTGAGTGCTTGATGGGAAGTACGTAACAGGAAATGAAATAAGAAAGATAGATTGGACCCAGATGGTGAAAAAGGCTTTCCATGCCAGGCTGAAGAGTTTGCATTTTATTTCAGAAGCAACTGGAACCCACCATAGTCTTTTGTTTAGGACCAATGGGCACACCTTTGCTTTAGAGCATTTGAGCAGTCATATGGAGAACAGATTGGAGAAGAAGAGACTGGAAGCCAGACATCTGAGACAAAGGTTTTTGCAAAAGTCCAGGAGAGAGGGGATGGAAGCTTGAATGAGGAGAGTGACCACACGGTGTGGGGATCTCTCAGGAGAGAAATCAGGATTGGATCTATGGATCTGGAAGCCATTTTCCCAGAGATGATAGTTTAACCCATAGTAACTGATGAGATAGCTCTCCAAGAGAATGTGGAAAGAGAAGAGAAGATCTAGGACAATTTTTAGGGCAGTCCTAAGGATTTGATTTTTGCTCTCTGGGCTAATCAATTTGCAGTTATTAAGTGCCTACTGTGCATCAGGTATTGTGGTGGGGATATGACAAAAATTAAGTAATCCCTATTCACAAGAAGCCGACATTTTGGAGACCAGCCAAGATGGTGGAAAAGTAGGAAGCTGTGACCCTTAGCCTGACCTTCTAAAATCTTGGAAGAATGCTGGCCATGTCCAGAGAGAGAATTATGGAAACTGGGTGCAGAACGAAGCATACTATTTTCAACTTGACTTACCATGACTAATAGGAAATATGTTTAAAATGATTGTATATCTATAACCTATAGCAGATTGTTTGGTGTCTTGGGGAGAGTGGAGGTAAGGGAAGGGGAAAAAAAACAATTTGGAACTCAAAATCTTACAAAAATGAATGTTGGAAACTATCTTTACATGAATTGGAAAAATAAAATACATCAAAATTTAAAAAGAAAAGATCTCAGAAGAGCACAACTCTGAGGTGTCTTTGGAAATCTAAATATAAGTTCAATCCCAAAGCTCACAGTTATGGGCTTCTCTTTCCATTGGTGGAAATCAATGCAGGGGTAAGGAGGGCAGGATGGAGTTGGTGTGAAATATAGGAGAGATCTTCTGTTTTCTTTAAGTTATTTCAGGTTTTTTTTCCTTGGGTTGTTTCAGTTTTATGTTCTACAGTTGCTTCTGACTTCCATCTTTGAGAGAAAAGATGGAAGATGCCAAATCCCACTATAGGTTGCTGAAGAAAAAGACTTAGGGGAGAAGCTGACATAAAATGAGCTGCTAGTCTCCTTTATGCCTCCAACTCTAGCTTGCTATATTACAAATTTCCCCTTGGGTAAGATGTGGGATTCTGTCTTAAACTGAACTTTTATCTTATTCCCAGTGTAGGGGGACTCTTGCTATGAAATTGGATAAATGGGCTTTTTTTGCTATTCAGTATATGTATTTATTGTGTAACTGGTATTTGGTTGAAAGGGGATCAAACATTGGATATAAAGTGTGGAGTCTTCCTTTCACCAGAATGATCAGGAGTTAGCTTAAACCTAAAAATAGTATTCCCTAAACTAACAGTATTTAAAGAAGATAGATATAATTACCCATCTCTCTACCAGTTTCTGCTCTCCCCTTCTTGCATCCTCTCCCGGCAACAATGAAAGTCTTTTTAAAAGAAGAATGGAAGAAGAAGCTAGAAATGCCATGATCAAAAAAAAAAAAAAAAAAAAGAAAAGAAAAGAAAAGAAAAGAAATCATATAACTACTCAGACATATAGAACAAGAGGACAAGTAGAAGTAGAAATAGAAATAATTCACTGATCACTTCCTGAAGGTAATCTTCAAATAAAAAATTTCCAGGGATGTCATAGTCAAAATCCAGTGCTTCCAGATCAAAAATAAAATAAAACAGTTAAAGAGGAAGAAAATACTGAAGAATCCCTATCAGAATTATAAAAGATTTAGCAGTTGCAACATAAAGGAAGGAAGAACATAGAATACAATAATCAAAAAGTCAGAACATAAAAGCTTACATTCAAGAATAATTTACCTAACAAAAATGAATATGGTTTTGAGGGGGGGGGGTAAAGATAAGCAGAAACTTTGAAACATAAATATAGGAGGTAAAGTCAAGATGATGCAGTTAGAGAAAGCAGTTGAATTTAGTACTCTTGAAGAGGGAATCCCAAAACTGAAAATCCTTAAAGGAGAAAACCTCCTTCTACTCTGCCTCAGTGAAGGGACTCCACCCCAAGGACAAACAGTTTCATCTTTGTTAGCTGGATGGGGATGGGCTCAATTCAATTCAGATTCTAGCCTTAGCTAAAACCCAGTGAGGAGCCAATCTGGGACTCTATCCACGACCCCCCTTCAGCTTGTAGCCAAAGCCTCCTATTATAAAAGAGCCAAATTAAAACCCTCTCTTTGTAGACGTTCCAAACATGGCAGCCCTATGCTTGGCATGGCAAGGGTCTCTGCCCACTGGAATACTGTTTCCAATGCTCTCCTCTCTTTACCCTCACCTATTTCCTTAACTAGACTTTAACCTTACTTCCAATCCCCATAATAAACCTCTTTTATCAATCTAGATTTATCGGGTCTGTAAATTCCTTTACAGAGAACTGCTTGCACCACTAGTAGACGTCATTTAATTCTCTACCCTTGCGCCGAATTCTGAGGCGTTGCAGGGGAGCTCCATTTGACTCCATGAACCCTGAACCTGCCACTAGTCCTCATTTAACTCCCTGACCACCAGAAACCCTAATTTCATTTGGGTACCCCAAATCTAAACCTTATCACGCTGAAATATTTTCTCCACAATAATCTATCAAATGCACTAGACTAAATTCTGATTGGACAAGCCAAGAAAGGGCAGCTAGGTAGCACCACAAATTGTCGATCAGATTTGGAGTCAGGAAAAACTGAATTCAAATCCAGACTCAGCCACTTACTAGCTATGTTACCCTGGAGAATCACTTAAGTTTCCTCATTTATAAAATGAGCTGTGAAAGGAAATAGCAAACTATTCCAGTATCTCCTCAAAAGGGATCACAAAAAGTTAGACTGGACTTAAAAACAACTAAAAAAGCCCCCCAAAATCATAGTGAATCCAACCAAGGGCAGCTTGAAGAGACAAAATATCTGCAACTACTGGCCATTGAGGATGGATCTGGCTAGGAATGCAAGCAGCATGGAGCTTTCCAATGCCTAGGAACTAAAATAAGAACCTAGATAAAACTTCAGGGTAGGAAGCACCAAACCAGAAAGAGATTCAGGGGATCCCTGAATTAGCAGTGGGTGAAGAATGGGTGCCATCTGACAGCTGTCACTAACTACCCAGATCCAGGTTACAGAAGACTCATTGCAAATACAGATATTATTACTGAGCAAGGAACAAGTTCCAGAAACGTAGCTGGGTGGCTCTGATCCCAGAAACAGAGTGATGACTCAGTGCTATCCTTTAGCATGGCGTGTAAGTCTGTAGTGGAATAACCAGGGCAGACCAAAGAGGAGTTGGCAGTTCAGCTGTGCTACCTCCGGGAAGACCAACAGTGACTGAGCCCAGAAGCACTCTACTGAAACTCCCAATCAAGGATGTGCCAAACTTAGGTCAAGGACTTGCAAAACTCAAAGCCAAAGGGCAATGAACAGACCTCTTCCCAGATTTGGGAATGCTGAAAGTTTGTAAGCCCCCAGGCTGAGTTATAAAAGTGACAGAAGGACACAGAAGCACAAAATCTCAGAGCTGACATCCATCCTCCCAAACTGAGCAGAGCCCAGCTGAAACATAAAGCACAGAAGAAACATACAAAGAAGGGAATGATTCAAAAAAAAGTCTCAAACAAATACAAAGAAGTTAAATAAACCTACATCCTATGAGGGGAGACAAATAAACTGTTGTGGAGTCATTTTTCAATTGTATCTGACTCTGTGACCCCATTTGGGATTTTCTTTGGCAAAGATACTGAAAAGGTTTGCCATTTCCTTCTCCAGGTCATTTTACAAATGAGGAAAAGGAGGTAAACAGGGTTAAGTCATATGCCCAGAGTCACACAGCTAGTAAGTATCTGAAGCTGAATTTGATTTCAAGACTAAGTAAGGTCGTCCTGACTGTGTCCAGTATTCCATCCACTATGATTCCTAGCTGTCATAAACTTAAGTGGAAGGGCAGATCATAGAATCAGAAAGACCTGAGTTCAAATCTGTAAAATTAACAGGAGAAGGAAATGGCAAATCACTCCAGTATCTTTGCCAAGAAAACTCCAAATGAGGTCATAAAGTGTCAAATATGACTAAAATGACTGAACAACAAATCTATACCTAATTTCATTTAAATTTCATTTAAATCTGGTTCAAGCTGCACATGGAAGTTTTATGGGTTGCATGTTCAACTTCTGACAACTTATGTTCTAGACTAAGGTTTCTTAAACTTTGGGTTATGACCCACATAACTGAATGTGAGGGTCATGAAGTTATGATTTATCATCAGTAAATTTTGATTTATGTATTTATTTTATATGCTTATATACATGAGATTGCATAAAAATTTGGGGGAGCATAAATGGATCATAAGTGGAAAAAAAGTTTAAGAAATCCTGTTCTAAACAACTCTCTGTGAGTATAATGTTCCTATCTGTGTTGACAGAGTAAGTTTCCTCCTTGAGAAATAAGGATGAAATAATAGAGAGAAGAAAAAAGAGAAAAGGAAAAAAGGAAGGAAGGAAGGAAGGAAATGGAAGGAGGGAAGGAAAAAAAAGAAAGAAGGAGAAAAAAATCCCATTGTATATCATAAAGGGAAATGAAAGGAAACTAGTGGAATGGAGAGAGACTTCAATGAGTGTGGGGACTCTGAGAGGATAAAAGGAAAGGAAAGGGGATGGAAGAGGGGAGTGGCTAGCAATAGTGTTGGGCTGGTGGGGGAGTCTGGACAGAGGAAGTTGATTTCTGAGCAGGCAGGGACCTGATGCTGACTTCCATCCAAACTTAACTCAGACCAACATTGGACCATGCCTTGAATTTGACTCTTTTAAGTTTCCTTTCATGGATCTCCTTCTGCGCGCGCGCGCGCACACGCACGCGCACACACACACACACACACACACACACACACACACACACCCTGGCATTGGGGACTCCAGATCCTTAAACCACTCCCATCCCACAGTCCTCATCCTCCATCCCCCCCATCTTCCATCCCCACACAGAAACATTGGGGAGCCCAAAAGGAGCCACAGCCTGTGCTAGTGAGACAGAATCCCGTCCAAGAGAGATTTGGGAGCTTCTCTATCTGTCCTTGATCTCTCTCCCACCAGAACAACTGGGTCTAGCTAGCAGGTGTCTTCTCCACAGCTGTCACTGTGACATTCTCATTTGCTGTGGGGAGACCAGGTTACTCCCTTACACACAAACTCTCCATACACACCCTCAGGCTGGAAATGGGGAACAGCTGAGACTTGCCTTTTCCCCCAAAGCCTCCCGGGAAGATTTCAGAGATGAAAACAAACCAGAGACCTTTGGGAAAGGAGGAGAGGCCCCAGGGCTCTCAATCCCCCTGCCCCTCCCTTCACTCCCCACCTGCCCTCACCCTTTTCCCGAGGGCTTTCTCCAGGCCTTAAAGGACCAGAAAGCTAGGTTAGTTTGCATATCACTTTGCATGTGTTTTGCATCTGATTTGATGTATTACTGAACATTTACATTTGCAAGGGATCATGGGATTCTTACTACCTCAGATTCTGTCATTTCTTTCTCTTTTTTTATGCTGTTGCTATTATCATTTTAAAATAAAATTTTAGTGATTACTTTTATTTTTGCATCATCTACATTTCTCTCCTCCTCTTCCTTCCACATAATCACCCTAACAAAAAGGAAGAAAAAAAGCAGGAAAATACATTTCAGCAAAACTAAATGACATATGGGAAAAAACATGGCATTATCAGTAGTGTTCCACGCCCATAGTCCATCACCTCTACAAAAGAGATAGAAAGATAAGGTATCTTTTCATATTTTTCTTATAGAGCCACCCTTGGTCCTTATAAATTACCAGTATTCATACTCCATTGTTTTGGTGGTGTTTCCATTTACACTAAGCACCAAGGTAGTTTAGTGAGAAAGTCCGGTAGTGAGAGTCAGGAAGATCTGAGTTCAAATTCTGACTCAGATTGTACAGCAATAATTAAGTCATTTAACTTCTCTCAGACTCAGTTTCTTTAACTGTAAATAAGGTAGTACCTACCTCATAGGGTTGTTGTGAGAATCAAGAGTTAATATATAAAGCACTTTGCAAACCTTAGAGTGCTATATAAATATTAGCTGTATAATGATTATAGTGGTTATTGTGTAAATTGTTTTCCTGGTTCTGCTTACTTTACTTTGTATCAGTTCATGTAAGTCTTCCCATTTTTTTCATGATGCAGTAATATTGTATTACATTCACATAACCATAATTTGATTAACCATTCCCCAATAAATGGGCATCTATTTTGTTTCCATTTCTTTGGTACTATAAGAGTGCTGCTGTGAAAATTTGGTGTATATGGGGCATATTCTTTTATATGGTATATAATCACAAATTTCCTTGAACTATATGGGATTGGCCATTTCTTTAGTTTTCACTCCTTCTCGTCTTGAACTTTTCTATTCAGTCTCCAATTACAACCACATAGATATTTCTCAATACTCATGTACAAACACTCACCACTAATGCTCCACACAAAAAGAGACATACAGAGTCTGAAACCCACAGTCTTCTACATCCATCCACTCACCCACCCATTAACCCCCTTACATCCATGCACATATACAGACCTCTGCTATCCATGAACACGCATAGAGATATGTACAGACACTCACAAAAGGCATTAAAAACTAACTGGAAACCTGAGTCAAGGAAGGGGTTACATTCAGAAACTTTTGCTGCCAGTCAACAAAGAGAATTTGCTTCTCCATCAGCTCTTACTGGAAGTCTGCAGTTCCAACCAGACACTCCCTTTGGCATATGTATATTTTATTGGAATGGAGATATTTTAGGGTTCAGAAAAACCTGGGAAGAATTATATGAACTGATGAAGACTGGAGTGAGCAAAGCCAGCAGAACAATTTATAATAACAATAACAGTATACCAAACAGCTTTGAAAGACTTAAGCACTCTCATCAACTCAATGACCAAATGTGACTTATAAAAAGGCTGATAATAAAGCATGCTACCTACCTCCTGACAGAGAGGTGCTACATTGAAGGTGCTGAATGACATATTTTTTGAACAAGGTCAATGGGGGAGTTTGTTTTGCTTGATTATGTATAATAGTTACAAGATTATATATATATATTTTACCCCCAAAGAGGGAAAGGAGGAGGTAGGAAGGAGGAAAGATATATTTCTGTTAATTAACTTTTTTTTTCCCAAAGGATGTAAATTCCTTGAGAACAAGAACTGTTTCTTTTTTTCTTTAAATTTCAAATTCCTAGTACAGTGCCTGGCAAACAATAGACACTTAATAAATGCTTATTGATGGATTAATTGGTTGAACTAATGGCAGGTTGGTTTATGGGTGTAATCCCATATATATGATGCTCATATATGTGGATACTTGTGAGGGCAAGAGTATGTATGTATCATAGGTGTATGTTTTTATGTGTATACTTATGCATGTGCCTCCAGCTTATTTGATCATATTAGTCAGTCAACATTTAGGTATACAAATCAAACATTTACTGATAATAAATCATAATTTCATGACTGTCACATTGTTACTCCAAAAGTTCCAAAACTATGGGTTGGGACCCCACGTGGATCATGTAATTGAATTGGGGATTGTAAAATTATGATTTATTATCAGTAATTGTTTGATTTGTATACCTATTTTATATAACTCTATGCCTGGGGTTGTGAAAAAATTTCTTGGGCAAAAAGTAGAGTCATACATTCTTGGGTCATAAGTAGAAAAAGTTTAAGAAACCCTGATGTAGATCAACCTCTTTCTTGTACACATCCAGTAATTAGGAACGCTCTACCTCAAAGGGAATCTCTTTTCAAATATTAGAAAAATTATTTATTCTTTTCCCCATAATTTCTGAGCACTAATGCCATCTGAAATCCCATATAATAAATTCTTTCCTTGATGTGACAGCCTAACCAATATTTATAAAGCATCTCCCCACCCCAAGACTTTTCTTCTCCAGGTCTCCGTTTCTTCTATTGATTCTCATATGCCATTGCTTGGAATATCTTTACCTTCCTACTAACCTTCCTTCATAGCCATTAGGATTTATTAATGTTCTTCCTAAAACATATTACCCAAAAGGGAATACAGTATTTGAATTGAATGGGAAGAACAGATAACAGTAAGATAGTAGCCTCACTCATTCTGCAATCTAGGTTCCCCCTTATTAATACCAATTAAGTTTCTTGGCTTCCAGTCATATTGTTAATGTGCTTGGAGCTTGTGACCCACTAACAGCTCAGATCCTTTTCTCATGAGCTTTCATGTGGCTTCTATCGTCCTGTGTTGTACAATTGCTTTTCTTAACCTAAAAACAGGGCTTCATATTTATCCCTCTATTAAATGTCATTACATTTTACTCAGTCCAGCTCTCCTATCTTATGGCCTGCCTTTCAATATACTGGCTGACATCTTTTTGGATCCTGCTTCAGCCATACAACATATTTGCTTTTCCGCCCAGATTTCATCCAGCTGCAAATGTGATTATAATGAATTCCAGCCTACTTCCAAATACTTGGTAAAATATTGAACAGGAAAAGGCTAATGACAGATCCCTGTGTCACTCCACTGGAGACATCCCTTCAATTTGACATTGATCCACTAAATCAACACTTTTTGTGTCAAGTCATTCAATTAGCTTGCAATTATCCCAGTTGTATTATCCAGCCCACAGTCTTCCAGCTTGTGTTTAAGAACAAGTCTATGTCTATATGGAAATCTTCATTCTTCCCTTCCCCCTCCCCGCAATACCTTGAGAAACCATTTGGTAATGCCTAAAACTCCATAATTTGAGCTTTGAACTTTTGCATTGGGGGACCTAGCCTTCTTTATAGGGCAGGTAGGTGACACAATGGATAGAGTGCCAGGTGGGAAGAAGACTAGTCTTCCTAAATTCAAATCCAGTCTCAGACACTAACTCTGGGTGTCGCTTAACCTAGTTTGCCTCAGTTTCCTTATCTATAAAATGATCTAGAGAAGGAAATGGCAAACTACTCCATGATCTCTGCCAAGAAAACCAGAAGAGGGTTTATGAAGAGTTGAACATGACTGAAATAACTGAACAGCAACAACAACATAGTGGATAGAGTAGCTAGATTTAGGATTAGGAAGAACAGTTCACATTCTGCCTCAGACATTTCCTAAGTGGCCCCAGGCAAATCATTTAATCTTTTTCATCCTAGTTTCCTTATCTGTTAAATGGGGATGATATCAGCCACTTTCTACCTAACAGAATTGTGAGGATGAAAAGAGATAGCACTCAGAAAGCTCTTGCACATCTCACAGTGCTCTATAAATGCCAGCTATTAACTTCATTAAAAATCTATTTCCAATGGATAGAGCTCCACTCTGAAGTCAGGAGGACCTGAGTTCAAATCTGACCTCAGACACTTAACACTTCCTGGCTGTGTGACCCTGGGCAAGTCACTTACCCCCAATAGCTTCAGTCAAAAAAAAAAAAAAAAAGTTTCCAAGCTTCTGAACTTATCTACCATTGCTTCTTTTAATGACTTCCCCAGAATTCTCTATCTTATCTGAGTCACCGGCAGAACCAGACAAGACAAGACAGAGGGAGAGCTTGACTGGCACTAGGTGAGGCTGTCAAGGTTCAGCACTGGTAAACACCTGAGAGGTAGTTATTAGAAAAAATGTGGGAGTGGGGCCGCTAGGTGCTGAAGTGGCTAGAGCACTCCCCACCCCAGTCAGGAAAACGTGAGTTCAAATCTGACCTGGGACACTTAATACTTAGTGATTGCCTTGCAAAAAAGAGAAAAAAAGAAAAGGAGGGGGAAAAAAGACATTGTCTTGAGAAAAAGAAAAAAAAATATGGGAGAGCCAGACAAATTGAGAGGTAGAACCAAAATGAGTATAAAGTTTATGCTTTCAGATTTGTTATGAGGGTACAAACAGATTGTTAAGATGTCCCAAGGAGGTTCGGGTAAAATTTGGAGTCTAGAACTGGTACCTTGACAGAACAGGAGAGCAATTTGGTTCTAGTAGACAGGCTTGATTTAACTGTCTAGGAGCTGTCCACAGATAGGGACAAGTGGGCAGAGACAATCTGAGTAGCTGGCAGGAGGGAGAGAAGGCTTGGGAACTGTGGATGCATGAGAGGGAACCCTGGCTATGAAGCGCCTCTAGAGAGAATCTGTGCTGTTTGCCCTTTCCCCCAGGGTGGCAGTGATAGGGGAAAGCAGGGAAAGAATAGATGCCTTGTCTACTGACTTCTCAGGGAGGGTGCTTTGTCCTTTGGGCATCCTGGAGGTGTCTCTGGGGTGGGGAAGAAGAGGAAGGATGATGAATCCTGTCCTGTCATCTGCCAGCAAATAAATGTTTCTGAATGGCTACCTGGATTCCTCCAAGCCTTGCTGTCCTGGTGGTCCCATCAGGCCCATCCCCTTCCTGCCTTCCCAGAACCTCAGGCTCACTCTAAGCAAAATATAGGAATAGTTGGAGAAAAAGGAGGCAGGCCACCAATATGATCCTGGGGCCCCATTTCCCAGCTAAGACCGGACACCGTCTTGGCCAGCTTGCTGCCCTAGAGAGGTTCAAGCTGGGAAGATTTCCCTGGAATGTTTTTTGTTCTCCATCTCCTGGCTGATCCAGCCGGCCTGGCTCTGACCCTACACCCACGGCTTATGGACAAGTGGGCCGGCAGTGGCTGAGTCTAGGCTAGGGGCCAGGACTCCTGATTCCCCACTCCTCCTATCTCTAGGAAGGGAAGGAGAAGGACACCAAGAGATAGGGAGAAAGAAGGGAAAGGTCCATCTTCTCCAGTTACAGATGGGAAGTCCAAGAAATTAAATGCTTTTCTTAAGGTCATATCAAGTCAAAAAACAACCTAGACCTCCCTTGGCTTCTATCATTCCACAATCCATTACCACTGCTTTGTACACAGTCTCTGCCCATGGGCTAATTATAGTTTACATTTCTAATAATACTTTGGGGATGAAGACATTTTTCTCATAAAGTAAGGTAAGTAGAGCAAGTATCATCATCATTCCCATTTTACAGATGAAGAAACCAGAGCGTGGGGAGATAATATGTTTTGTTTCATTACCCGTATAGTGTTTCCCCCACTGTAGCACACCATCTCTCTTGTAAGTAAGGTTATCCAGCTTATCGAGCTTTTCTCAGGTCAGTCCCAGAAAGTTGGATGAAAGTTTACCTGGGGAAAAGGGGACTGAGTTTCTGGACAGAAGGAATCACAAATGCTGGCACTTAGCATTTGGCTATTCCCAGCTAGGGCTGGAAGGATTGGGAATATCAACTGGAGACTCCTCCTCCTCTCCTCCCCCACTAGAGTCTATGAAGTCAGTGCCATGTGGTACCTCTAGAGGGGACCTGTCCTGTTTGCCCTTTCCTCCAGGTGGCAGTGATAGGGGAAGGTAGGGATCTGAACCCCAAGACACTCCACCTTGGCATATGGCACAATTCAGAGTTTGTAAGATCCTAAATAAGAGTTCTAAAATGACAGAATTATGAGAGTAGTGGGGAGGGGGGGAGGGAAACCTGACTGAAAGTGCATCCTGCAGCTCTGCCAATCCCTGAAACAGCAGAGCAAACGGGGCATGAAATGGGGAACGTGAAACCTTCTCAGGACTCGATGAAGCGAGACACCAAGGGTGGGATTCTTGCTGCCAGGGGGCGGGGAGACAAGCTTGATCCAGCTCACAGATGTCCTGGGCTTGGGGCCCAGACAGCCTGGAGGGGAGAGGGCCTGGCCAAGGGAGGTATATGAAGGGGGTGTGCACAGTGATAAGAAGTGGGAAACCCAAAGACTGTCCCAGCAGGGAAAGGGCATATGCTTTGTTTACTGATTTCTCAGGGATGGTGCTGGGTCCTTTATCCGAGCATCCTGGAGGATCCTGTCCAGGGCTCGGAGATGGGTCCTGTCATCTGCCAGAAAAAAAAAGTAATAAAGGAGTTTATTAGGGATTATTCTGTGGACCATGTGGTCCCTCAGAAAGGAGGAACCCCTCAGTTCTCAGCCTCATTTTAAGATCCTATGGAAGTGTGCCTGAAAAGTTGGATCTGGAAAAGAAGGGGAGGTGGGAAATACTGGTCATCCCTCTCAGCTGTCTATCCTTCTGCCTCCCACTTTCCGGCCTGGGGTCTGGGCTTCCTCATCCCAGCTGCTTCGCTCCAGGAACCGGAGGGGGAAATGCAGGTGTGTAGGGGACCTATGGAGGTGAAAAGATTTATGGGGGTTCTGGCAGAGGGTGGGAGGAAGGGGAGAGGAAGAAGTGTTGGATTTGGGGTTTTGTTTGGTTTATTTTTTTCTTTGGAGGAGAAACTTAGTTCCTGATATTGACTGAATTCTTAACTTGGGGAAATCAGCTCTTCATAGAATCTTGAAATGAAGCTGAAAATGCAGACGTATCTCCTTTTTAAGGACCTTTACTTAATTCAAGAAACATTTATTAAGTGCCTCCAATATACCAAGCACTTCTATTCTGAAAACAGAATAAACACAAGAGAGATTGAGGTTATAGAGTAAGAAAACCTTCCCACAAGCATTAAGGGTCAGATTCCAGGAAAAAGCATTGAGGCAGGATGTTTAACCTTCCTTGGGGATCTGGAAGGGGGTGTATCTATGTTATTGGATTAAAACAAGGAGTCCAGCCCTGAGGCAGGGGAATGGAAGAAATAGCCTCTTGGGATTCTTTTCCCCTTTAACTTACTGACCCATTTCCTCTTAGATTGAAAAGAAACTCTAACCCCTAGGTGTATCCAAGTCTGATGAATGGACATTTTGGGGCAGGTAGGTGGGAGGGCATGAGGAGGAAATCCTCGGGATAGGGAGTGGTTTGAATCACACATGTACGTGTAAATATGTTTCCAGGGAATACATATGTACATTTGGACATTAAGTGAGATTTTATTATAAGCCCCCATCTCAGCCCATCAAGTTAAGGTTGAGGAAGTCCTGGAGAAGAGTATGGACAGCAAGTGCCCTCTGCTGGCAGGAAATAGAGCTGTTGCTACTGCAAGAGAGATCTGGAAAACTAGCAACATGATTGGTCTACCTAGGGCCACCTGGAGCAGGATATACTCAGCATCCCTGATAGCAACCTGGGAAGCTAGTGATAAGGCCCTGAGCATCTTAATATCCCCGTGCAATTTAGCATGGGCCAATCATTTATTGAAATTCACAACATAAGAGTTAGAACAGCTCAGAAATCACAGGATCAGAGAAGCATAGATTTCAAGCTTGGATGGAAACTCAAAGGTCATAAAATCCTGCTCCCTCATCTTACTGAAGTAAATGGGTCCAGAAATGGTGAAGGTCAAAAGAACCTTGCGCTGTTGATTCCCACTACAGGGCTCTAGTCATCATGCCATAGCATGACTTTAATCCAAACATTTTTTCAAAGCAATATCTATTTTCCTTCTACTTCTCTTGTGGGAACAATTCTTGTTGTACCTGTTGGTTAAGATATTTGTCCCAGTGGTTCTAGTAAGTTGGTATTGTCACCAAGTCAATGTCAATCTCCCTCTACCATTTTTGAATACTATATGGAATCAGATTCCATCCCTCCTTCCTGGGATGTATGGGGTGCAGGACTAGAATGTCTGGTGTAGGAGCTTGATGAGCCTTTTTCAGGCCTGTTCATCCACTTGCTGTCTCTACCTGGTACATTTGTAATATATTTTATTAATATTTTTTGTTTTTACATGAACCAGAATTCTTTTCCACATTTCCCCCTTCCTGTTCCCAGAGAATCATCTTTTATAAAGAATTTTTTTAAAGAAAAAAGAAAGAAGAGAATAAATTCAGCAAAACCAACCAATAATATATTTTAAAATCTGACATTATATACAAAGTTCTGCATCTATTGACTCCTTATCCATATCCCATAAAGGATCTGGGACAAGGGGAGGAGTTGAGGGATGTCTTCACATGGTTTTTCTTTTGGTCAAAACTTGTCCTATAATTTTTGCAACATTCATATTCCGTTGTCTTGTGGTGGTTGTTCCTTCCATTTATTTTGCTGTAGTCATCATGTATGATGTTTTTTCTGGCTCTGCATCAGATCATGTAAGTCTTTCCATCCCTCTCTGTAAGAATCATATTCACCATTCCTTACAGTAGAGTAAGACTTTATCTGGTACTTCAATTTGGTGCATGTTTGTTTCAGTGTTTTCAAATCAACACTGTAGTAACAAATGACATTTATAGAGGGTGTTCCAAAAATCCTAACATACGCTCCAGCTCTCATAACTCCGGAAGTATATAAATTATTACAAGCTTTCAAAATACATTGCTAGAAAACTTAGCTATTTAAATTTCTTTTACAGGTGATGAATTTTGAATTTGGGAAGGAAAGAAAGGAAGGCTCACCTAAGATTTAGTAGTACCAGACATCTGTTAATTTCTTCTTTTTATTATTTTTTGCTAAAGAGTTATTAAGTAAACTCAGTTTTTAAGCTACTGAAGGAGTATAAATGCTATCAGCACCCTCCAAATTTTGCTATCTTTGGATAAGACTCCCATCACCCTACCCTAGTTATGATTGTAGGATCATGGTTATGGAGCTAATCTCAGGATTAGCTTGGATCCTATCATCCTTTAAGGAGTTTGGATGTTTTTTGTCTTTCTCTTTAATTTGTCTAAATCAGAAAGGCTTCCCTGAAATCAGGAGCAGACAGAAGACAAGCAGCCCTGAAAACCAGAACTCCTGTCTCTGAAGCAGGATCGTTATGGCAGTCTGGGGAAATGTAAGGACTTCTCAAAATGATACATTTAAATAATTGGAGGTAATTATAAATTTCGGTTAGAGATTAATGAAAATAAAATTAAGTGGCCCAATAAAGAGTACTGAATCTGGAGTCAGGAAGATCTGAGTTCAAATTCTGCCTCAACACTTAACTGTTCTGTGATTCTAGGTCTCAGTTAATTCCTCTGTAAAGTGAGCATAATAACAGTACTGACTTCAAAGGGTTGTTGTAAGGATCAAATGAGACATTTGTAAGGACTTGCATTTTACATACTAGCTTAGTAATAGTAATTTGTTCTTTGTTGTTGAGTTTTTCAGTCATGTCTGATTCTTTTTGACCCCAGTTAGTGTTTTCTTGGCAAAGATATTAAAGTAGCTTGTCATTTCCTTCTCTAGCTTATTTGACAGATGAGGAAACTGAGGCAAATAAATTAAGTGACTCGCTCAAGGTGTCATTTAAGAAGAACTATTTCCATAAAAGTCATGTTGCAAAACCTTGCTTTATCATACCAAATTGATAAATGATCAAAAGGTAAGAACTATGCCCAAACAGCTATAAAATCATGCAGATCCATTGACTTATCTACTAACTACTAACTACTAAATCAATATCCCAAAAGAGATTTAAAAAAAAAAGAAAAGGACCTATATGTACAAAAATGCTTATAACAACTCTTTTCTCAGGGCAAAATATTGGAAACTGAGGGGATGCCCATCAATTGGGGAATGCTGAATAAATTATGTATGTCATTATGATAGAATACTATTGTTCTATAAGAAATGATGAATAGGATATTCTCTGAAAAACCTGGAAAGTCCTCTATGAGCTCATGCAAAATGAAATGTACTATGTACAAAGTAATAGCAATGTGGGATGATCAGTTGTGAATGACTTTGCTATTCTTAGCAATACAATGATCCATGACTGCTCTGAAGGATTTATGATGAAAAGTACTATCCATACCCAGAGAAAGAATGATTGTGTCTGAATACAGATTGAAGCATTCTTTCTTTTTTTAAACTTTATGTTTAAAGGTTTGGGGGAGGAAGATCTGTTTTCTTTTGCAACATGACTTTTATGGAAATAGTTTGCATAACTTCAAAAGCACAGCATATTCTTATAGACCTTACCTCTCTGCCCCATTATCTTGACAGCCCTTCTCTCCCTCAATATTCCTTCAGTTTCCTCCCATGTTATAGTGGAAAGAATGGAGGACCCAGGTTCAAATTTTATTTTTGCTTCTTAGTACCTATGTAATCCTGAGCAAGTCAGTTAACCTCAATCTGACCGTTTCCTCTTCTGTAAAATGAAGAGATTGGGCAAAGTGACCATTAAGGTTCCTTCCAATTTTACATTTATGACCTTGTCTTCTTTGAGTCTTGTATCCTGTCTCAGTTCCTCCATTATCCCTCTAGGCCCTGTGCTGCTTCCACAGTATTTCCCAGGTCCTTCCTCAGTGTCTCTCCCAAACAAAATTTTTTCTCTCTTTTTTGTCGAATCTAAGAAACTCCACAAGTGGAAAATTCCTCCACTGATGCAGCCTGGCGACTTGACCAGAACTTAAAATTTCAGAGTTCTGCCTGTAGGTTAGTGACTGGCGGGAGATCACAAGGCTAATATGTGCCAGAATTGGAACCTACCCCAAGGTTAACTTCAAGGCTAACTCTCTAACCACTGCTATATAACCTTCCTTTCTCCTGGTCTTACAGTCTGAATTTTTTTTCTTTGACCACCAGAGGGCAATACAAGCCCTTTAAAAAAAAAAAAAAAAAAGCCCTTTTAAAAAGATGGACTAAGTGGTCTCCTACTGTCCTTCCTGTTCAGTGTGTCCTTGTCCCCTTCCCAACTTGCTTCACTATCTACCTCTCTTTCTGCTCTCCTCCCCAGCTTGATCTTTTCCCCACAGAGACCCCTTCTGGTCCCCTTTGCCTCCTTCCCCAGGGGGCAGCATCAGGGAAAGTACTCATATCAAGGAAAAAACTTAATTTCAGTCACGCTAATACCTGGGTCAGCTACTGGGGCCCTATAAGCTCTTCTAAAGAATCGCAAAATGAGAGTCATCCATTTTCAGAAGCTGACTGTCAGAACAGAGCCTCCAGCAATGGGGAATCCAATGAGGGAGCCCCAGTGGGCTTGACTCTCCTGCCTGAAACATTTTAGATTGCCTAATCCAAGAGGACATGGTGCCTTAAGGAGAAGCCATCCAGCGATTTCTGATCAGGTTTCAGTCTCCACACCATGGCATTGCTGAGATCAGAGGGCACTGAGGGGAGAGAGGAAGGGGCCTGTCTTGGTCCCTATTCTCCTCTGCCTCTCAGCATCCTCTCCTTCTCAAACTAGCCCTTTTTTGGCTTCCCTTCCCGGACCTCCTATTTCCTGACTCCCCCCTCTCTTTCACTATCTCCTCTCCCCATTCCATTTGAGAGTATTTACATCACACACACATACACACACACACATACACATAGCCAGAATGCTCACTTGGAAGCTCATAGTCACATATAGAAATGTGATTAAAAATGGAAATAATACAACTGAAATCCTCAAATGACTAGAGGGGGAAGAATGTTGGATTTGAATTCAGAAATCCAGAGTCTTTTTTTTTTTTTATATATATATATATATATTTTATAATATTATCCCTTGTATTCATTTTTCCAATTTACCCCCCCTCCCTCTATTCCCTCCCCCCGACGACAGGCAATACCATACATTTTACATGTGTTACAATATAGTCTAGGTACAATACATGTGTGCGAATATCATTTTCTTGTTGCACAATAAACATTAGAATCCGAAGGTACATGCAACCTGGGCAGACAGATATTAGTGCTAACAATTTACATTCCCCTCCCAGTGTTACTTCTCTGGGTGTATCTACCTCTGTCCATCATTGATCAACTGGAAGTGAGTTGGCTCTTCTTTATGTTGAAGATTTCCACTTCCATCAGAATACATCCTCATACAGTATTGTTGTTGAAGTGTACAGTGATCTTCTGGTTCTGCTCATTTCACTCAGCATCAGTTGATTTAAGTCTCTCCAGGCCTCTCTGTATTCCTCCTGCTGGTCATTTCTTACCGAGCAATAATATTCCATAACCTTCATATACCACAATTTACCCAACCATTCTCCAACTGATGGACATCCATTCATCCTCCAGTTTCTAGCTACAACAAAAAGAGCTGCCACAAACATTTTGGCACATATATGTCTCTTTCCGCTCTTTAGTATTTCTTTGGGATATAATCCCAGTAGTAGCGCTGCTGGGTCAAAGGGTATGCACAGTTTGATAACTTTTTGGGCATAATTCCAGATTGCTCTCCAGAATGGCTGGATTCTTTCACAACTCCACCAGCAATGTATCAGTGTCCCAGTTTTCCCACATCCCCTCCAACATTTGTCATTATTTGTTCCTGTCATCTTAGCCAATCTGACAGGTGTGTAGTGGTATCTCAGAGTGGTCTTAATTTGCATTTCTCTGATCAGTAGTGATTTGGAACACTCTTTCATGTGAGTGGATATAGTTTCAATTTCTTCCTCTGAGAATTGTCTGTTCATATCCTTTGACCATTTATCAATTGGAGAATGGTTCGGTTTCTTATAAATTTGGGTCAGTTCTCTATATATTTTGGAAATGAGACCTTTGTCAGAACCTTTGTTTTTAAAAATATTTTCCCAATTTGTTACTTCCCTTCTAATCTTGTTTGCATTAGTATTATTTGTACAGAAACTTTTTAGTTTGATGTAATCAAAATCTTCTATTTTGTGATCAATAATGATCTCTAGTTCTCCTCTGGTCATAAATTCCTTCCTCCTCCACAAGTCTGAGAGGTAGATTATCCTCTGTTCCTCTAATCTATTTATTATCTCCCTCTTTATGCCTAAATCATGGACCCATTTTGATCTTATCTTGGTATATGGTGTTAAGTGTGGATCCATATCTAATTTCTGCCATACTAATTTCCAGTTTTCCCAACAGTTTTTTCCGAATAATGAATTTTTATCCCTAATGTTGGAATCTTTGGGTTTGTCAAAGATTAGATTGCTATAGATGTACCCTTTTTTGTCCTTTGTATCTAATCTGTTCCACTGATCTACCGGTCTATTTCGTAGCCAATACCAAATGGTTTTGGTGACTGCTGCTATATAATATAGCTTTAGATCAGGTACACTTAGACCACCTTCCTCTGAGTTTTTTTTCATTAGTTCCCTTGCAATTCTTGACCTTTTATTCTTCCATATGAATTTTGTTGTTATTTTTTCTAGGTCATTAAAATAGTTTCTTGGGAGTCTGATTGGTATAGCACTAAATAAATAGATTAGTTTGGGAAGTATTGTCATCTTTATTATATTCGCTCGGCCTATCCAAGAGCACTGAATGTCTTTCCAATTATTTAAATCTGACTTTATTTTTGTGGCAAGTGTTTTGTAATTTTTCTCATATAATTCCTGACTTTTCTTTGGTAGATGGATTCCCAAATATTTTATACTCTCAACATTTGTTTGGAATGGAATTTCTCTTTGTATCTCTTGCTGTTGCATTTTGTTAGTGATATATAAAAATGCCGAGGATTTATGTGGATTTATTTTGTATCCTGCCACTTTGCTGAAATTTTGAATTATTTCTAGTAGCTTTTTAGCAGAGTCTTTGGGGTTCTCTAAGTATACCATCATGTCATCTGCAAAAAGTGATAGTTTGATTTCCTCATTTCCTACTCTAATTCCTTGAATCTCTTTCTCGGCTCTTATTGCCGAGGCTAGCGTTTCTAGTACTATATTGAATAGTAATGGTGATAGTGGGCAACCTTGTTTCACTCCTGATCTTACTGGGAAAGGTTGCAGTTTAAGAAATCCAGAGTCTTGAACTTCACCTGTTATTCACTATGTAACCTTAGGCATATTGACCAATCTGCTTGGGCCACAATTTCTTCCTCTGTAACAGTTAGATTAAACTCAATGATCTCTAAGTTATCTTCTAGGTAAAAATCCTATGATCCTATTGTAGGATTACCACCCCCCTCTATGAGGAAAAGTAATATAAGGACTCTTCTCTCTTTCCTTCTCTCCCCACCACAAATGCAGATATTCTCTGATTTTAAAAAATGAAAAAGAACACATATATACATAGTCCAGAAAAATGAATTTTCACAGTGACTATGTTCCAAAATGTATGTCTCATTCTTCATTTTAAGTCTATCACTTCTCTGGCAGGAATTGGGGGAGGGGAAACTGCTTCATCTTTAATCCTCTGGATTTATGGTTTGTCATTGGATTGTATTGATTTTATATATATACTATATCTATTTATTTATGTGTACAATATCTCCCCAACAGAATGTAAGTTCTTTGAGATCAAGAGCTGTTTTCTTTTTGTCCCTGTTTAACCAGCACCTAATACAGAACTTGATACTAAATGTTTCTTGATTGATTGGCAATCAGAATGAGAAGGATCCTGGAGGTTTTAACTCTACCTTGCTAGATGGGTAGATGACACCAAAAACACCCTAGAGACTCATCCTTACTTTGAGAATTTGTGAATTCTGTGGAATTGGAAAAATCTATGAGGAAATGTCAGAAAGCCAGAGGGGAGTACTCCCTTTTGATTAATTGTTTGCTCAATCAAGTTGCTTCCTTTCATTCACCAGAGAAAGATATTTACCCATTATAAAGGGATCAGTGGATGTCAGAACCTTGCTAACAACTCATTATCTCTGTTATTCACTCTGTTTTCTGTGATTATATAAATTGGGGTGGCATAGGGGAACCTGAGAGAATCAAAGGAAAGTGGTGTCTCTCTGGAAAAAGGGAAGGTGGGAAGAAGGGCAAGTTTGGCTGGAAAGGTGACCAGTTGTTTTAGACATGTTGAATTTGAGATGTCTTTAGAACATCCAGTTTGGAATGTTTGACAGGCAGATAGTGACATGAGGATGGATCTCAAGAGAGATGTGAGAATGGAATATATAGATCTGCAAGTCATCTGTGATAAATGCATTGGAACTGAGGAGATCACTAAGTGAGAGACTACAGAGACAGAAGGCCTCCAAGATGCAGAAGGATATGGGTGATGAACTAGCAAAGGAGAGCGAGAAGTAGTCAGACAGGTGGGAAAAGAGCCAAGAGAGAAAAAGTATCATGAAAACCAGAAGGAGAAATTATCCAGAAGAGGATGGTTTACAGTGTCAGTTGCTGTAAAGAAGTCAAGGATGAAAAAAGGATGATCAGATATAGCGATTAAAATCGGTAATTTTGAAGGGAACAATTTTATTTAAGGGATGAAGTAAAAAAACCAGACTGCAAAAAGCTGAGACATAAAAACAGCCGAAATTAAGTCTCTCTGAGTATAGACAGTTTTCTCCAGGAGTGTGACTATGAAAGGAGAAGAGATGAAGGATGACAACTGGGGATGGTGGTAGGCAGCTAGGTGATGCGATGGATAGAGTGATGATTCAGGAAGATGGGAATCCTAATCCAATCTTAGACACTAAGACTACCTCAGTTTCCTCATCTGTAAAATGAGGATATAATAGCATTTACCTCTCGGATTGGTGTGACAATTAAATGAGATGTTGGTAAAGCACTTTACAAATGATATAAATGCTAGCTACTATTATTAGAATTTAGTGAGGCAGAGATATACTGGTAAATGTTTAAAAGCCAGCTCTCAAGGAGAAAAAATAATGTAGCATAACACTCTCTTTTCAGCTTAATTTGTATTATTAACACTTCTCCATCTTTCTTAGGTTTAGACAAGCAACAAAACAATGAATTAAGCTCTGTTTGTAGTGTTTGTCATTTCCAAGGTATAAATGCTCACATCAAAATTTTTATATCTGATTCTCGTAGCTGGCACAAATCTGGCTCCAGCACACAACTGTGTGAGTTTGTTTTCTGTGTTTGTTTTTTTAAGGATGGGGAAGAGAGATAAGCATGTTTGTAGGCAACAGGGAAGGGACAAGTAAATTGAGAAAGATTGAATATTGGAGGCTGAGGAAGATTATGGAGTTGATATATTGGAGCAGATGGAAAGAGATAAAATCAAAAATATACATTGGCAGGGAGGAGTCACCATTGTAAAAGAGAAAGGTCACCTCTTCTTCAGAGACTAAAAGGTATAATGATTGATCAAGTCTAAGTATTCTGAGATTTGAGAATGAAGAGAAAGAGAACTCTTGGAGAAAGGTCGTGATTTTTTAAAATTAAGGTTTAAATAGAGAACTTTAGCTAACAGAAGGAGCTGGGGAGGATGCCCTTGAGGAGAGAAGTTTTGGAACAGAGGCCACGCTGGGGGCCACCACATCTCTATTGGCTTCTCAATTCCTGACCCTTCCTCCTGTACTTTTCTTACCTCTCCCTCTCCCACCTCCTCCAGTTACCAGGTCAATTTTCTACTAGACATGCCCCTGAGCAGACAGGATTAATTTTCCAGTCCTAACAAGCATTTCTGTTCCTAGTCTCTTTCTCTGGGAAAAGAGGAAAAAAGAGAAAGACCACAAATCTGCTACAAGAATAATAACTCACGTTTTACAGTGCTGTAAGATTTATCATACTTTCTTCACTCTATGAAGTCGGTATTTTCATGAATTAGCAATATCATCATACTCATTTTACAATGAGGATGCCTCATTACCTCCAATTCCTCCCTTCCCCTCTAGCTGATTCTTTCACACTATATCATATTCAGAATTCAATTACTTCTTACCTCCCCCTCATACTGACTTTCTCTTTCTTTATCATTCTCTTCTGTTGTTTTTATTGAGTCGTGTCTGAGTCTTTGTGACCCACGTGGTGTTTTCTTGGCAAAAACACAGGAGTGGGTTGCCATTTCTATCTCCAGGTCATTTTGCAGGTGAGGAAACTGAGACATTCGTGGTAAAATGACTTACCAGGATCATGCAGCTAATAAATGTCTGGAGACTAAATTTGAACTCAGGTCTTCTTGATTTTATACCAGAAACTTTATCTGCTGCACCACCTAGCTGCTTTAAGTTTCAATTTAGAGACCATCTAAATGAGCCTTTCCTTATCCTCCCACCCCATATCTCTCCCTTCCAAATGATTTCTATTAATTAATTTTATATTTATGTAAAATACAATTTTCTATGTATTTATTGTTTCCTCCATTAAGGAAAAAAAGCTCTTTGTGAGTAGGGAAGGGTTCTCTCTTTGTATTATATCTCAGATACCCAGTACACTTTTTGCACATAGTAGCTGCCTTACCGATACTTGTTAATTGATTCTCTACCTGTTGTAATCTTGTTTGCATCCTCAGTGCTCAATTAAAATCACTTTCTTCAAGGAGTGATCTCCTAACTCTTTAATCCAATGGCTTTTTTTTAGTCCTCCTCCTTCTAGACTTCTTTGCAGCTTTGGATGCTGTTAACCACCTTTTCTTCCTAAATATTCCCTCCACGCAGGATTTTGTGACACTGCTTCCTCCAGGTTCTCCTTCCTGTCAGAATATTTTTTCCTCAAACTTATTTTGCTGACTAATCACCCATTTCCCTCCCCCCTTTTCATGGCTACATCCCAGGATTCTGTCTTGGGTCTTCTTCTCTAAGTATAATCTCTTATTGATCTCATTGTCAGCTCCACCTGGGTGCCCTTAGAGATCTCCAAATCATCACAACCCAAACAGAATTCATGGTCTTTCCCCAAAACTTGACCCCTCTTCCAATTTTTCTGTTCCTGTCAAAGATACTGTCATCTCTCCGGTCACCCAGGGTTCACAAATTAGGGATCATCCTTAAGTCATCCATACTACCTATATCCAAAGATTTGCCAAATCCTTTTAAATCTGTGTCCAAAACATCTCTATATGTATCTCATCTACACATTTATCTTCTATACTTACACCCAAGTTTAGTCCTCACTACTTTAGTGCAGACTATTGCAATGACCTCCAATAGGTCTCACATCTCTTCCTCTCCACTTCATCCTTCTACAAACGGATATTCCAAAAGCACAAGTCTGATCATCCGTACCCTACCTAAAAGCTTCTTCTTCTTGTTGTTCAGTCGCATCCTACTCATCACACCGATGTTGTCCATGGGGTTTTCTTGGAGTGTTTGCCACTTAGGGCACTGAGCCATCTAACTGCCCCCAAGAAGTTTCATTGGTTCCCAGATTTCTCTATCATTTAAAGCCTTCCACCATCTGGCTCCAACTTGACCCTCCATGAAGATCATACATTACTGTCCTTCACATATTCTACCTTCCGGTCAAGGAGGTCCATCTTGAAGTCACTGCTAATTCTTTGGACTGTTAGTGCTCTTCTCCCTTCCTCCCCACACTGAAATGACTTTGTCACTGTTCTGTAAATGGCACGGGTGGAATGACCTCTGGGAGCTAGTTTTTGAAACAGGTGCAGAGATTCTCTGATTGATCCCAGCTTAAGCAACAACATGGAAACTTGGGAGGTTAGGGCTGTTTTCTAGCCATGTGTAACTAAAAGGCTTGTACCCTATAATGAATTAAAGTCTTCTAATTGACTGTGGAGCCAGAGGAACTTATGACTCAGGGATTGCTAAACCAGAACTGAGTGGGAATATGAAGCAGGCAGCCTGCCCTTATGTTGATTTCTTTCCTTTATGGCTGAGACAGTTGGATAGAGAAGGGTGACCTTCCTTATTTCCCCCCCAGTCATGGTGGCTGTTGGGAGCACATGGCTGCCCCTGCATCTGTGTTTGTTCTTTTCTGATCTTAGACAAGCGAGTATTCAGACATAGAAATGTCCAGGAAACATCGGCAATTGGAGCTGACGTTTCATTAGAGGTCTCACTGGCAGTCAGAGTTGAATATCAGTTGGAACAGTAATCACCAGAGCAATAGTGGGCAACAACAGAGGGAGTAGCTGCAGATGGATGGGAAGAGACAATCATCTGAGGATACTAAGCAGCTTCAGAGAGCACAACTCCTTACTTAGCTGTAAACTCCAGAAAAACATTCATTATTCCCCACTGCACCCCAATGGACGTTGTATGTATTGGTGTGAGGATATTCCTCAGGTTTATTCCTCAGGAGGGAAGTGATGATTATTTTATACCATTATTTTTAATATATATATATTGATTAATTGTTAATAAAGAGCATGGAGGCTTTCAAGTGACATTATTTTAAAAAAAAAAAGTCCCTCAAGATTACACTTGGAAGGAAAGCAGTTAGCCATTTTCTGGAAACCATAACATGTTCAATTGAGGGCCCAGTCAGGGGTACTGCCTATTATACGTCTTGATACATATACAATTTTTCCCCAATTGAGTATAAGCCTTGAGTTCATTTCCATTTTGTATCTATATTTCCTGAATCTAGCTTATAATAGTCCCTAGCATATAAGAGAGACTCAATATATTTTTGATAAATTTCATTGAATTTTACAGACGAAACTCAAGCCCATAGACACAAAACGGATCATACAACTGAAGGTAAAATTCAACAGCAGGTCCCCTAGTTTTAGGCCTGGCCCTCTTTCCTATCTATCACTTTTAGATCTATGTCTGCTGCCCCAGTCTTTCCCCTGAGCTCTAAACTCCCCTCTCTCAATGCTTGGTAGGTTTTTTTTTTCACCTAAATGTTCTCCAGGTACCCCAAACTCAGAATTTTCCAAATTAAACTCATCATTTTATTCCAAAACTTGCTCTTCCCCCAGACTTGCCAGTCTCTGCCACTGATACCACATTCTCTCAGTCACTCATACTTGAAACCTGAGTCATTTTTCACTCCTACCTCTTCAGTCCCTCTCTCTAGTCACTGAGCCCTGTCAAGTTCTTCCTTCACAATGTTTTTTTTTTAAATCTCTCCCTTCCATTCTAAACCAAGCCCATCTCTTTTCATAGATATATTATTGAAGAAGTTTTCCAATTGGCCTCCCTACCTGTGATTCCATTTATTGATATTTATTTATCGATTTTATCATATTTATCAATTATTTTTTCAAATTTGTCAATTTATTCATAAAGGTAGGGAGAGAAAAATTGGCTTTTTGTTCATTCAAAAATAAATAAGTTTAAAACACATGCAGAAGACTCCTCAAAATTCTAAAACCTCTTCCATTATTCTCTATAATCTCCTGAAGAAGATTGAGATTTGTTAATCCTGTCATTCAAGACCTTCCACAATTCACTGACATGAAGCTTCTACTCCATCACACTGCTATCTTTGATGAGATTCAGGAAGAGTAATTTCAACACCAAATGATGAGTTTGAGATCCAGCACCAAATGTTAGAGTTTGAACATATGACAACTTCACAATGGCTTTCTCCTTGCCAAAAGATGCGTTTATTTACAAGAAGAGGTTACAAACAATACAAAGAAGTAAAATAGACCCAGGAGTGGTAAATATGAAATAGATTTGGGAGAAATCTAGCAAGGAAAGGGGTTTTAATAATTAAAGCCAGTAGAACTCATAGTTAACCAGGAGAAAGGGAATATACCATGAGGTGGGAGTATGCTGTTGACTGGCAGACTAAATCCATAGAGAAGTTTAGCACCCTAAAAGAGTTAATTAGCTATAACAAGGAGAGAGACATCATGAAGCATAGGAAAAGGGGATGGGAAAAGAGATACCATGAAGCAGGACCCTGTGGCAGGCTAACCCAAAAGAGATTCAGCAAAGATGGTGTAGAACATGGGTAGATTTATAGAGGAAATTTACCCTTGGGGTTTTGACATCATAACTTAATTTTCTGATTAAATACAGTAAGGTGGGGCTTATCAAGACCTCCAGAGGGGTGATGGAATTATAAGGCTGAGCTGCTCCCCTTCAATACCTTTCCCTGCTTGCCTCAGTGAGATTATAATCTTCTTAAAGGAGGGAAAGGGACCCACATGTACAAAAATGTTTGTAGCAGCCCTTTTTATAGTGGCAAGAAACTGGAAACTGAATAGATGCCCATCAGTTGCGAAATAGCTGAATAACTTATGGTATATGAATGTTATGGAGTATTATTCTATAAGAAACGATCACCAGTATGATTTTAGAGAGCCCTGGAGAGACATGAACTGATGCAAAGTGAAGTGAGCAGAATCAGGAGATCATTGTACATGGCAACAACAAGATTATACAATGATCAATTCTGATAAACATGGCTCTCTTCAACAATGAGATAATTCATACCTGTTCCAATGATCTTGTAATGAAGAGAGACATCTACACCCAGAGAGAGAACTGTGGGAACTGGATCACAACATAACATTCTTACTGTTTTTGTTGTTCGCTTGCATTTTGTTTTCTTATTCATTTACTTTATTTTTTGATCTGATTTTTCTTGTTCAGCAAAAGAATTGCATAAACATGTTTATATATATTGGATTTAATATATATTTTAACATGTTTAACATATATTGGATTGATTGTCATCTAGGGGAAGGGGTGAGGGGAAGGAGAAAAGCTGAAACACAAGGCCATGCAAGGACAATGTTGTCAAATTATCTGTGCATATGTTTTGAAAATAAAGAGCTTTATTTTAAAAAATGTTAAAATTGTTTTTCATGTAATTGGAGGGAAAATACTAAATAAAATTTTTAAAAGATTAAAAAAAGAGAGAGATTATAATCTTATCAGTACTTCAGACTCTGACAATCCCACCTAGTTACTTAGAACCTCATCATTTTTCCTAGACAGACTGGTCTTTCCCATCTGCTCCTTGTTTCACCTTCAGTTTTGCTCATATCATTTCCCACCTCCACCCCAAATGTCCTCTTCTATCTGTACTCCCTCTACTCCTGCACTTCCTCATTCCATGATCTCATCAGTCCCCATGGCTTCTTCTACCACCTCCATACAGATGACTCTCAAATCTACAAACCCAGCCAGCTCTCATCTCTCACTTGATCTCCAGTTCCACAGCTCCATCTATCAGTTTGAGATCAACATTTGAATATCCCATTATTATTGCTATTTTTCAGTCATGATCCACTCATTCTAACCCCATTTGGGGGTTTGTTGGCAAAAATACTGGAATGGTTTGCTGTTTCCTTTCTCCAATTCATGAGGAAACTGAGGCACACATGGTGAAGTGACTTGTCCAGAATCACACAGTTAGAGGTTTGCCCATTTTTTTTCACCCAGCTCATTTTACAGATGAGGAAACAGAGACAAACAGAGTAAAGTGATGTTCCCAGGGTCACACAGCTAGTTGGTGTCTGAGGTCAGATTTGAACTAAAGAAGATGTATTTTCCAGATTCCCAGCCCAATGCTCTATTCATTGCACCACCCATATTACACCATCCTATGTGCATTTTAAACTCAACATGTCTTGAAAGCAAGATCAGCTTTTCATCCCTTAAATCCAATCCACCTTCTACCTTCTCTATTTCTGTCCCTACTCTTTACTTTAACATAGCTACCATTCTCAAGCAATTGCTGTCTCTTTACTTTTTTTTTTTAACAGTTTTATCTCTTTAATATCTTTAGCACCCATTTCCTTCTCTCTACTCATATCACAATCACCCTAATCCTGGCTTTCATCATTTTTTGCCTGAATTATTGCAACAGCCTCCTAATTGGTCTCTCTGCTTCCAAACTCTCCCCTTTCCAATGAATCAATCCTCCATATAGCCTCCAAATTAATATTCCTAAAACTTAGGTCAGGCCATATCCCTCCTTTGCTTTAAAAAAAAATCAGTAGCTTCCCCTTGAAATGCAAACTCTTCTATCTGACATTTAAAGTCCTTCACAATTTGGCTCCAGCCCATCTTTCCAGGCTGATTAAACATTACTCTCCCTCATGCATTCTGTGCTGTGGCCAAATTGGTCTCCTTTTAGTTCCCATACACAGCATCTCATCTCCCGCCCCTATGCCTTTGCTGCCCTCCATTTCCTATTCATCCCTCCCTCTTAGAACTCTTAGCATCTTCAGCTAAGTGGTCCAGTGGTTAGAACACTGGAGCCTGGAATCAGGGAGACTTGAATGCCAAACAAGCCTTACTAGCTGTGTGACTCTGGGCGAGTTCCTTAACCCTGTTTGCCTCCGTTTCCTCATCTGTAAAATGAGCTGGACACAGTAAGATGGGGCCACCCATGACCTCGGCAGAGCATTGGACCACAATCCCCCATCAGTGCTCTTCCCTGCTTGCCTCTGGGAGTTATCTATCAGAACTTCAACTTTTCTCTGCCAACCCTACCTAAGTTACTCAGGACTCCATCAGTGAAGGGAGCTTAGAGCTTTCTTTTGTCCCCACCACATTCTGCCTTTTTCACACTTACTTGTGGACCTCTTTCTCCTCCTCTCTGACTAGAATGTAGAAAGCAGAAACGTGGGACTTTTTTCTTTCTTTTTGTATCTCCGACACATAACAGAATGCTTTGCACTTAATAGGAATTCAATAAATGTTCGTTGGTCTGATTCGAAGTGACTAGACTTTGGGCACGTCACCTCATCTTTGACCGAAAGCTCATCATCTCAGGGTCTCAGTTTTTTCATTTGTTAAATGGGATTAATAATATTGTACCATTTGTCTCACAAAATTTGGGGAGAGGTTTAAATGAGTTAATGTATCTGAATAATTTTTAAAGCCCTAAAGCCCTCTACAAATGGCAGTTGTTACAGTTATTTTATAGACTTTTCTATTCTTAAGCATCTGCTAGTGTACATCTTCTCTTTCCAAGGAAACCCAAAGACCAGGGACCCTTAAGGGAATGGGACAAAATCTCTAACTCCCCCACACTGCTGAATGCGCCAATAGGCATCCAGGAAATAAACAGTGAATGAATGAACGGTTGGATGGATAGCTAGGAATTCTCTAGCCTCCTCCATATGGGCAAAGCACACAATTGACTATTGTCAAAGCCACAGGATGTTGCTTGGTCCTGGGTGCCGGATCCCTAATTGTCCACCAGGTGGCAATCTGACCTCACTTTACCACCTACCCTCTCCCACCTACCCAACAGTGATGTAACATTTCACCAGTCCTGACGCTGACTCTCCACCGCCCCCTGGGGGACCCTAATGCCAAATACAAACAGACCTGGGGTTGCCCCAGGAGCTTTGGGCTGAGCGCCAGAAATCTACGTTTTGGGTTTGGGTATCCCACAGTAGCCCCAATTCTCCTGATCCCTGTAACCTGCTGATAGGATTTCACTCTTTGCATTGGATTGATTATATTGGATCATCTATTTACACTGATTGTACATGAGACCAGAGAGCTGAGGAAATCTAGAACCTGAAGATGAGCTATACAAGGCTCCTGAACCCCTCTATATCCTTCCAACAAAAAACAACAACCAAAGAAAATTCCTCCTTTCTTCCTCATTTAAATGGAATTTGGGGAGGGCAGTTGTTACCCTGATGTTTAATAAAACAAAAAACAACTCCAAACACCCATTTTTTCTTAAAACAAGAATGATTATGTCATTGCACTTGTTTGTTGCATCTTTATTTCTAATGCCTTTTTTTTCCCCCAAAGCAAATACCAAATGATTCACAAAAGAATATGTCTTAGGGGCAGTTGGGGGGGGGGGGGGCAGTGGATAGAGCACCAGCCTTCATGTCAGAAGGATCTGAGTTTAAATCTGGTCTTAGACACTTAACACTTCCTAGCTGTGTGACCCTGGGCAAGTCACTTAACCTCAATTGCCTTAGGAAAGAAAGAAAGAAAGAAAGAAAGAAAGAAAGAAAGAAAGAAAGAAAGAAAGAAAGAAAGAAAGAAAGAAAGAAAGAAAGAAAGAAAGAAAGAAAGAAAGAAAGAAAGAAAGAAAGAAAGAAAGAAAGAAAGAAAGAAAGAAAGAAAGAAAGAAAGAAAGAAAGAAAGAAAGAAAGAAAAAGAAAGGAAGGAAGGAAGGAAGGAAGGAAGGAAGGAAGGAAGGAAGGAAGGAAGGAAGAGAGAGAGAGAGAGAGAAAGAAAGGAAATATGTCTTGTGGGGTTAGGGCAAAAAATGAACACAAATGGACTGAGATAGGATTTTAACCCATTATTCACCTACATCTCTACTAAAGTTCTACTCCTAACCTGTGACCCTTTGAATGCCGTCAGAGAGAAAGCTAAGAAACACCCTACCAAGTGAAGGTTCAGTTATAGGTCTAGTGGAAACTTTAAGTCCATTGTCTGAGGAAAAATGGGCCATGGTTCAGAGGAAGGAGCACTAGAACTGGGTTCTAAACATGCCTGTCCCTTCCTACCTGTATGACCTTGTAATCTCTTTGGATCTGTTTTCTCTTTTATTAAATAAAATGAGGGAGTAAGATTAGAACAGCGGTTCTTAACCTGGGGTCTATGGATTTCATGGATAAATTTCACAAGATCCATGAATTTGGATGGGGAAAATAATTACATTTTTATTTTTAATATAATTGGTTTATTTTTATAATTCTAAGATATTAATTTTATGCATCTAAAAGCATTCATCTGAGAGGGGGGCCATAGGCTTCCTCAGATTGTCAAAAGGGATCTATAACAGAAAAAGAATGCCTGACTGAGATGATTTCTAAGGTCCCATTACCTTCTGGCTTGAAATGTAGGAGACTATGACCTTCTTATCTATGACTGAGCAAAACTGCTGAAGGATAACTTGAGTCTGGATGAGTAGAAACATTTCCTGATAGGGATGCATTGGGGAAATCCTAATGTGGATGACTCTTGTATCTCCCTTCCTGGAAGCCTTTTCAAGCCAAAGGAGAGTCCTACATGTACAACAAAGTCCTTTGTGTAGGGATATAAGATTATTTCTCAGATTTCTGCAAACTTAAAGTGTCTGTAGTTTTAGAATAGGGAAAAATAAAATAGAAGCCAGAGCTGGAGGGGACCTAAGAGATCAATTAGTCCAACCTCTTCATTGTTTAGATGCAGAAACTGAGACTCAGGAGGAAAAGTGGTTACCCAAAATTATTTATTCTGTTATCAGCAAAGGATTCTTTAATTTTCTAAAAGAGTTTGAATCATGGCACAGCATTGCTCATTATCTCACAAAAATCTATCTTATCTCAAATTCCAAAATATTCACTATTTCCTTTTCAGAATTGTGGAGTAGTAGGATTGTAGTTAATAGTAATGCTAGGTGGTTCAGTGGATAGAGCACCAGGTCTGGAATCAAGAAGACATGAGTTTAAATTTGGTGTTAGAAACTTATTAGCTGTGTGACCCTGTACAAAGCCCTTAAACTCTAAATTCCTCATCTGTAAAATAGGGATTAGAAAACTACCTCTCTCCCCAAGGTTATTATATCAAATGAAATAATGTTTGTAAAGGTCTTAGCATAGTGCCTGGCACATTTCAGGCATTAAATGCTAGCTATTGACCCTGGGCAAGTCACTTAGCCCAATTTGCCTCAATTTCCTTATGTACAAAATGAGTCAAAAGAGGAAATGACAAACTGCTTCAGTGTCTTTGCCAAGAAAATCCCAAATGGGTTCACAAAGCGTCTGACACAACTGAAAAATGACTTAATAATAAATTATTATTATTATTACATAGCAAAACTTCTCCTATTTGGTAAGTATTCCCAGAATTCTTCCTCAGAGTCTTACTCCTTTCTCCCTCCTTCCCAGAAACTTCTAACAAACATACCCACAGTGATGAGGGAATTTAAAGCAAAAAAAAAAAAAAAAAAAGATGCCAGGAGGTATACTTAGCTGGATAAAACTTCATGGAAGTGGAGGAAAGGGGGCTTATCACCAAAGGATTCAGTGAAAAAGACTTACCTTTTCTCTCATCAAAGAGGAGAGATAGTGAGCTACAGGTAAAAAATGGGGAAAACCTTCTTAGAACTGTCCAGCATATATACTCTGGTTTCTCTTAAGATTGTATAAATCTTTCATCTTTTACCAACGTATTGGTCCTTACTTGCACAATATCATGGGTAGAATGCTGGATTTGGAGCCAAGAAGACCTGGGTTTTAATTCTGCTTCAGACATACTGGTTAGCTGTGTAACCCTGGAAAAGTCATTTTATTTTTCAGCATGCAAAACAGGGATAAATATAACACCTACCCAAGCGGCTTATTATGAGGATCAAATGAGATAATATATGTTTAAAAATTGTTTTTTGTTGTTGTTCAGTCATTTTGGTCATATTCAGCTCTTTGTGATCCCATTTGTGGTTTTCTTGGAAGAAATACTGGAGTAATTTACCATTTCCTTCTGAAGTTCATTTGACAGATGAGGAAACTGAAGCAAACAAAATTAATGACTTGTCCAGGATCACACAGCTAATTTTTTAAAAATGGCTTTACAAAACTTAAAAGCATTATATAAATGCCAGCTATGGCTATTATTCTTATTACAAGGCAGAGTTTTTTGGGAAAAGGGATAGTAATTGAGTTTGAGAGAGAGGGTCAGAGACAAAGACAAAGAGAGATAGAGACAGAGAGGTAGAGATACAGAGACAAAAAGTAGAAACCCACACAGATAGACAGACAGACGAGAGATAGAGACACAGAGAGGACAAAGAGAGAGAAGACAGACAGAGGCAGAGAGACAGAGACAAAAAGTAGAGACTCATACAGATAAACAGAAAGACAGAGAGAGACAGAGATAGAGAGAAAGAGACAGAGACAGAGACAGAGGACAGAGACAGAGAGAGACAAAGAGGATAGAGATATAAGAGATACACAGACAGAGGATATAAAGTAATGGGCATATATTAGAGAGAAGGGATAGATAGATAGATAGATAGATTGATTTTAACCAGGAGAAGCACTGTTATTCAGAGCTGGGACTTGCTTGACCCCTGGGCTTTGACTCCCAATGTAGAACTCTGCACTCCCTTTGGGAAGGAGGGGAGCCCTCCCAGTGAAGTGATGACTGAGCAAAGCTTTCTCCCTCTCTGACCTTAGAAATGACCCTCTGTTAGGCACAACTGCAAAGCCTGCTGAGTTGTCTCTACAAGCTGCCCCAACTGCAGCTTTCCTCTCAGACATCCCCAATGGCTAGCTTCGTCTGGAATGTCTTTTGTTTCTTCTTATGGCTTTTGAAGGGTCACTGTTTAAATACATATCTACAACTCTCCACCTAGCCCAGCAGTTCTCCCCTGGGAACTGATCATCCAAGTCCGTGGTGTAATAATAATAATAATAAAATGGGGGCTTGGCAATGCATCCTAAAACACTTTTTTGTTTGTCTTCCTCATTACACTAGCTCAAGCTGATATTAAGATTCATCTGCATTCCCTGTGCACACACAGACTGACAGATGGTGGGGGAGGTGGCTGGGGGCTGGAGCAGGGGGGAAGCCATCCTGTGATAAAACCTTGGCCTTGGACAATCCACAGAGCACAGAACCCACAGGCCAAGCACTGAGAAAGGGTTTTCTAATCCCTTCTGAGGAGGGGCCCCCTTCTCAGTCTGAGAGATGGATTTAAAATGTAGAGACTTACATCAGACCTCAGAGGTTAGATGATATCTCCCATCTTCCAAGATTCCAATAATATTACAGGAATCTTCCACCTCATTTCCCCCCCCCCCATATGATATAACAGTTTCCCTCAAAGAACACTGATGAGAATTAAACGAAGGTATTTCCTGATTAGGGAGGGATCAGAGGATCATAGATTGAGAGCTCGAAAGTGCCTTTGAGGCCATTATGTCCAGTCTCTTCATTTTACAGATGGATAAACTGAGGCACAGAAAAGTTAAATGAAGGTAGTAAGTATATGAAATGAAGGCCCTCATTTTGGGGGATCACTTTTATTAGCCTCATTTTGTTCTCCCTTTTAATTTGCTTTTGGAGGCCATTTGGAAGCAACTCTGCCTGAAACTGTTGAATACCTGGCACCCTGACTGCCAGGCTTGGATGAGTGAACCACAGATAACAAGAAGCAGTTAAAAAAAAAAAGAAAAGAAAAAAGGAAGGAAGGAAGGAAGGAAGGAAGGAAGGAAGGAAGAAAGAAAGAAAGAAAGAAAGAAAGAAAGAAAGAAAGAAAGAAAGAAAGAAAGAAAGAAAGAAAGAAAGAAAGAAAGAAAGAAAGAAAGAAAGAAAGAAAGAAGGAAGGAAGGAAGGAAGGAAGGAAGGAAGGAAGGAAGGAAGGAAGGAAGGAAGGAAGGAAGAAAGAAAGAAAGAAAGAAAGAAAGAAAGAAAGAAAGAAAGAAAGAAAGAAAGAAAGAAAGAAAGAAAGAAAGAAAGAAAGAAAGAAAGAAAGAAAGAAGGAAGGAAGGAAGGAAGGGAAAGAGGAAGGGAGAGAGGAAGGGAGAGAGGGAGGAAGGAAGAAAGAGAAAGGAAAAAAGGAAGGAAGGATGGAGTGAGGAAGCAAGGAAAGAAGGTAGGAAAGAAGAAAGGAAGAAAGGGAGGGAGGAAAGGAAAGGAGGGAAGGAGGAAGAAAAGAAGAGAGAAAAGAGAGAAAAAGAAACTGTAGGAGTTCTGTCCATCACAGAATTGCCCCCCCCCCATTCAGCCACACTCCAAAAGCCATAGTCACCAGTTCTGACCTATCACTCACTATTCAATTAATAAACTTGAATTGAGCACCTACTATATACAAAGTCCTTTTGAAGATTAATGAGATGGACTCGGGGAAAAACCTGCATCCAGGATTAGGGTCTTGTCTTCAGCCTCACAGAAAAACCTTCAGAAAGGGGTCAGATGAGAACAGGTCAAAGAGGGTGAGAAAAGATGGTCAATGCCCCTAGATTGGGGGGTGGGTGATTGAGAAGGAAGTGACTATCTCTAAATCAGAGGAAATGCTGTGCCCAAACTTGGAGACAAAAACTTGGCAAATGGGCAGACTTAGCCTAGACTTCCAGAAGAGGGAGAATCTGAAAAGAATTCAGAGGGGAAAGTATCTTTTCTCTCTGAAAGGTTTTTACCGATGAGACACGGGGTGATTTTAAGGAGGCCCCAGGTTAGCCGCAGGAAGTTCCATAGGTCTAAGCAGGATCACTCTTCCCCTCTACAACGCACCCTCCCCTCGGAGTTGGGGACAAGGCTGATTAAGGTGAACGGATTCGCTTGGCCAATACAAGCCAGCACCTGGTTTTAGAGTCGCCTAATCCAATCTGTGTCAAACGCAGACAGAAATGGAGGCCATCAAACCACACCTAAGCATTATTTATTGATTCAGGGAAACAAATACCAATATTATCCATGTTTTATCACAATTTTATTAAATACTTTCAGTTGAGTTTTAATATGGTATGGAGTTTGGTGGGGTCGCACCCGGTGGAGTGAGTGACATCTCTGTCCCAGGGTCACAGTCAATATGTCAGAAGTGGATTTGAATTCAGGTCTTTCCGGCTGGGAAGCAGCGAATCCACGACGGCTCTTCTAGAGATGGGTGGGATGGATTTCTGGATCTGATGATTCCTGGAGAGCCCTGCTCCAGGGGGACTGACTGAGTAAGGTCACAAGTGCACTTCAGCCCTGGCCAGGAGCTGTCCTTTAGCCCCAAAGCCTGGCTCCTAGCTGGGAGGACAGGGCGCCTGGGTCCCCGGGCCTATGGGCCGGCAGGGGAGGAGTTAACTCCGGAGGTGCCGGCTCGACTCACTGTACCTGCTGCCGCCGCCGCTGCCGGTGGGAGGGAGAAAGGGAGGGACGAGGAGAGAGGGAGCCGGCTGGGCGGCGGGAGCGCTCCAGTCTGGGCCCGCGCTATAGCCGGGAGCAGAACGGGAGGGCTCCGGAGGAGTGGGCAGACAGTGAGGGGGGCACGTACGCCAGGGGGCGCGCCAGTCCGAAGGGGTGGGCTGCCAGGCTGGGGATAGATTTCACCTCTGGCATTAGGGCTGCAAAAAAGAGGGGCTGCGAGATAGTCCCTCGCACATCTGGAAGAACAAGGGGGCCCAAGGGCGGCGGCGCCGCCGGAGCCGAAAGGCGCGCAGGACGCACATCTGGACCCCAGGAGCGGTCGCGCAGCTGGATCCAGAAAGGAGCTCAGAACGCACAGCTGGGACTTAGGGGTGGTGGTGGTGGTGGGCTAACACCTCGAACAGCTGCAAGAGGAGAGGACGGCCACACAGCTGGACTAAAGCAGGGGGCGGGGCCCATCGTAGACAGCTGGAAGTGGGAGGGGCGCTCCCCGCAGGGAGCCGGAGAATGGAACAGTGAACCCAAAAGAGAGGGGCAGGTGAAGGGGGCAAGGTGGTACCCCCAGAGGAAGAAGGGAAGGAAAATGCAACTCACTCGCTGCTGCTTCGTGTTCCTGGTGCAGGGCAGCCTTTATCTGGTGAGTAGCCCGCGGGAAGCTGGGCGGGGAGGGCCCTGGGTCTCTAGGCATGAGGGAGGGGGGAGGAAGGCGGGAAGCTTCGGAGGACCAAAACTTTCTCTCCCACCCCCACCTCCCAACTTCCCGAGGCTGGACGTAGAGAAGCGAGAGTCCCGGGGCTGGGGCAAAGAAT
The DNA here is from genome assembly GCF_048593235.1 of Sminthopsis crassicaudata. Classification (NCBI taxonomy): domain Eukaryota; kingdom Metazoa; phylum Chordata; class Mammalia; order Dasyuromorphia; family Dasyuridae; genus Sminthopsis; species Sminthopsis crassicaudata. Next base: position 346,348,480 of record NC_133620.1, on the reverse strand, counting down.
TGTGCGGGAAAGGGTTAATGGACCCGGCGGGTTGGGTGGCACGTCCCTCCCACAGTGACTCCCTGGTGAGGGAGAGGAGAGGAGAATTGAAGGGGGAGGGCCGGAGACAAGTCCTAAAGGGTACTGGGGCCCTCTCTTACGGGACGAACCCCAGGATGTTAACCCAAGGGCTGCCTCCCGCCGCCCCCCCACTCCCGCCTTCTGGGCAACTGATCTTAGCCCTCGGGGAATAGAGGTAAATAGATGGCAGGAAGAACTCGTAGATTTTACTGTGGATGGTGGGCCGTTCCCCCTTACCACTTCCCCCCAGGCTCTGGGTCCCCCAGCGCGGAGTCAGATCTGAAGAGGGTCCGGCCCCCACCTCCCTGCCTCTCTCTCTCCTTCGCTCCCTCCCTTCCTCTCCGCCTGTTGTTTTCCTCTCTTCTCTCGGCTGCGCGCAGCCCAAGCCCCACAGGACTCTGGCAGCCGGCTCCCCGCCCCGGGCTCTCTCGGCAGCTGAGCGGAGCTCCCTGATTCCCTGTTCCCTTTTTCCTGCTTTCCGCCCATCGCCACGGAAACAAGTCCCCCTCCCCAAACTCCTGGACTTCTCCCTCCAATGGCCACTTGTGTTTCTGACCCACCCCCCTGCCCGCACAAGGAGTCTGTCTCTTACACTTGTTCCCCAGCTCCTACCTGACATGCCCCCATGTCACCTTTTTTCCCTCAACATCTTCAAATCACTCCTTAAATCTTACGTGGAAACCCGATCCCAGATGCACATTTCTGGCCCTGTGCCATCAACAAATCCCACCCCTCCCCCACCCTAATAAAACAGTCCTCTCTTCTCAGCCAGCCACCTGTGGCCTTCATCTCTACTCCACACCTCCATCCTCAGCTCTACGCATCTGGATCTGCGACTCCTAACCCTTAGTCTCCCTCCGGACCCATGTCCTCTCATCCCTTATCTCTAGATCCAGGAAGATTCACCTGGCAAGGGGGAGTCCAGTCAGTCAATCAATAAACATTTATTAAGCCCCTAGTATGTGTCAGGGACATGATACAGAGATGGATACACAGTCTCTGACACTGACAGAAGGAGAGAGAGGTATTTCAAAAGAAGCAGTAGTGTCCTTCAGAAAGATAAGGACATCAGTCCCCTTATCACTAGATAACCTATTTATTACTGACTCTTTTCCAAGTCAGAATCAGGGAGCTGTCCAGCATTTTCCATATGCCATTCAGTGGACCTAAGTCAATATCCGGAAACACATGCAAGCCCAACAAAGACATACTTACAAAAATGCCCCTGCACACATACTGTGTTACCTTCAGGCTACCATGCCTGGGCTAGATTCCCTCAGATTGTCCATATGCTTGGACATCCTTTCCTAGCAGCACCCTTTCCCTTCCTCTCTCCTCTAGAAAGATCTGTCAAGGGAGAGAGAAAATTGGCATTCTCTAGCTCAGCTATGTCTTGGGAGGTGACTCTCTCCTTGTCTGCCTCTCTGCCACACCCCCCCCCTTCCTCTCTCTTTTTCCCTCCACATATAGATACATAAATAGATCTCTATTTAGAGTATGTGTATACATATGTATACAACATAACATATACATGCATCCTTAGTCATGAATACAAGCCCTTTGTGGTTTGGTCCATGTTGATATTCCACTGTCTGCCCTTTTTATGTCTGGGCATCAGTTTCCAAATAGTATATCCTATATAGATGGAATGTGCTATCTCAGATTAGGTGCTGTATTACTTCCTTTGCTAGTGAGATTTCAGGAGCAAAAGCCTCAAAATTGAAAGCATAATAATGATGGCAATAATAATAGGGGAAAAAACTCATACATACTGCTTTAAGATTCACAAAGGGCTTTCTTACAATAAACTAATGAGCTTCATGATGTAAGCATTATTATTTCTGTAAAGCTTAGAAAAAGTGATTTGTTTCTGATCACATAGTAGTAAATGTCCCAATTGGAAATCAAACCCAGATCTCTCCTGACGGCAAGTTCAGTGTTTATTCTACTACAAAGGAATTGGGAATGTGAGGAAGGGGAAAAGAACACGAAAGAAACAAGAGAAACTTTCAACTTAGGGCAGATGTTCTTCATATGGTATGGGTTTAAAGTAGGAATGAGGAGTGAATACTCCTTTGTTCTATCAATCAATCAAAGGCATTTATTGTACCCACTCTGCACCAAGTACTGTGCTAGTCACTGAGGAAACAAGTACAAAGAATGAAACAATCCCTACTTTCAAGGTTCTTATAATCTAATGGGGGAGACAAGTGCATATAAAGTATATACACAGCATAAAAAGAATATATATATATATATATATATATATATATATAGCCTAAAACCAAATTAATATATGTGAAGTAGTTAAATACAAGGTAGCTTGGTGGGGGGAGGACACTAGCTTTGGGAGTCTCAGGAAAGACTTCATGTAGAAGATGGAACTTGAAGTATACCTTCAAGGAAGGGAGGGACTCATAGAACCAGAGATAACATCAGTAGTCTGGAAGAAGAGTTAGCAAAGACTTGACCATCTAGATTTGCTATGAATGGGACTCTCACCTTTCTCTCCTCCCACCTCCCCAGGTCATCTGTGGCCAAGATGAATCCCCCCATAGCTCTGATGACCCTGAACGTGATGATACTGAGGGACAACCTCGGTCTCGTGTGCCTCGGAAACGGGGACATCTTTCTCCCAAGTCCCGTCAAATTACCAGCTCCACACTCCTTGGGTTGCTGGCCCCACCAGGAGAGTCATGGGGGGACCCAGGACAGCCCCCTGCCCATTCCCACCATAGTGCTGCATCTCCTGCCAAGCTGAAAAAAATCTTTGGCTGGGGCGACTTCTATTCCAACATCAAGACAGTGGCACTGAATCTCCTGGTCACAGGGAAGATTGTGGACCATGGCAATGGTACCTTCAGTGTCCACTTCCAGCACAATGCCACTGGCCAAGGGAACATCTCTGTCAGCTTAGTGCCCCCCAGCAAGGCTGTGGAGTTCCACCAAGAGCAGCAGATATTCATTGAAGCCAAAGCATCCAAGAGTTTCAATTGCCGGGTGGAATGGGAGAAGGTGGATCGGGGCCGGCGGACCTCACTCTGCACTCATGACCCTGCCAAAACCTGCTCCCGGGACCACACACAGAGCTCAGCTACGTGGAACTGCTCCAAACCCTTCAAGGTCATCTGTATCTATATCGCCTTCTACAGCACAGACTATCGGCTGGTCCAGAAGGTGTGCCCAGATTACAACTACCATAGTGATGCTCCCTACTATCCTTCTGGGTGATGCCCTGGGTGGGTAGAGGGGAGGACCTTCAGGTACCTTCCCTCCCTCCATCAGGGGCTGAAAGGGATCATACTGCCAGAAAAAGTGGAGACCTGGGGGGGATGGGATGGGAAAGACTGATTTCTCAGCAGGAAGGGATAGTGGAAGAGAATTGTGGGGGGAAGTGATCAGAATAAGGGCTTTGGAGTGGAAAGTATGGAATAACCTTGAATATGTGAAATGGAAAAGGGATGGGTTCTAGGTAACAGACTTGCAGAAGACTATGACTTAGGGGTAGACATCGAGTTCTAGGATCTGGGAGGAGTGAGTTATTGAAGCCTCTGGTAAAGGTCTAAAATCAAATATCTAGGGATCAAGTGATATAGAGGCACCTAGAACCTTAGTTCCTTGGCCAATGTACTCAAGATGAGACAGACATGAGATGGTGGCTATCTTCAGAGAAAATGCAACATTGGAAAGGCTCAGGGAAGTTTAGAGTTGAGAAGGGCATTTCCAACAACCCTGTGGAAACAATTTGGCTTAGAAAAAAATGCCCATTCTAATGGTTGAGTGGTCAGCACCTAGTCTTTGAAGTAGGAGAGATAACCCATTGATCATAAAGGTCTCATGGAGTTAATGGAGCATCCTCCCACACCCCTCATCTTCAAGAGCCACAATCCCCAACTAATAAGGATCCTTAAGGAAATCCTACTTCCTAGTCTCAATGTTGGGAGGTATAGTCTGATGGGCTAAGATTTGCTAGGGTGTGGGAAGAGTCTTCTAACCCCAGCAAGAGATTCACTAGGCACAGATGGAAAGACATTCAAACATTGTACTATTAATGTCTCCTCCTCTGCCCCCCAATCCCTTCTGAGTTCCATCCTTCTGTACTGGGTATGTTTCCCCAAAGTAGTTTAGGAGGGGATTCAAAACACCCGAGTCCCCTCTGCAATCTCTGCTTCCTCTTCAGTTGGCTCTTGGTTGCCAGTTACTTGGGAAGAAGCAAGGCTGAATGAGACAGAGGGCACTGGGTCTCTGTTTCATTTGTTCTGTAGAGTCTAATGGGGGGAGGGGGAGGGTTTTGGTGGGAGGAAAGGGAGGGAAAGGGGATGTCTTGTAAAATTATCTTGAATGTCAATTTGTTTGCAGAATCATGTTTTTGGAACAGAGAATAAAGCATTCCCAGGACTTGGGAATCTTAGTTGTCTAAATGAGAGAAATGACATTTGCTTTACCTAAACTCCATCCCCATATCATTTCCTTATCCCTCATTGGTCCATTTGGTCTTGGAGACCAGAATTAGAGTTTCTGACCAATGTTTGGTGGTGGTCAGCTCGGGCTATGGGATTCTTTCATTTTTCCTGTCCTTCCAAGAGTCAGTGTCATGCAGATAAGGAGAGGATCACTGGGCTGTTTTGAGGATATTTATCATAACTACATGATCAAAGTTAGAAAAAATTTCATGCTGTTCCTTCTTCCTCTCCTGAAGTTTAGAAAAGCAGTTTTCAGGGGACAGAGGGAAGGGAAGGTAGACTCATGGAAGGGAAACTAAAGTCTAGTCTGAGTTTTGTCACTGAATTGCTGCATGACTTTAGGCAAATTCCTTTAAAATTTTTTTTTTCCCAATTTCTTCATCTGAGATAATGCTGAGAAGCTTCTAGATCTGGAGATTCCATGTTTCTAGAAAATCTGTGATTCTAAGTGATTTTGAAATGTAGAAATACTATTTAATTTTTGTATTATTTTATTTCTGCCTGCTGCCATCAGCACTCCCACTCTCCTCAAAAGAGACAGCTAATGATGTCTTATGAAGAGTTAAGAGTCAGTCATAAGAGCTTGTGCCTTCAGATTTTCTCTAGGAGGAGATGTATTGAATCAAAGGATGTGTCAACAAAGGAACAGGCAATGAGGGGTGATTTTTCAGAAGCCAACCACCTAGTACTGCCAGAGGCAATTGAGTGGGGTCTGGGAAGTGTGTGGTTACTAGGCAACCACTGCTGACCAGTTTTCTGACCCTTGGCCCCAAGGTCCTTCAAGGGTCAACATGGGAAAGGGAAGCAGTAGGGAGCCTCCTTAAACTCGACCCAGGACATAGCTCCTTTAACACATATCTGGAAGATTCAGACTTCAGGCCACCCCACTCTCCTTCACTATTAGCATGAGGACGCTATTTTTACTGGTTGGATGAGATGTAGAGGACCTTATCATTTGGTCAAGCATGTTCTCTGTTTGGAGGTAACCAGGACATGTCTGTGGATTGAAATCAGGGGATGGGGCATTAAGATGAGGGAGGGTGGAGATGGTCAGTGATGGCAATCCCTTTGCTTTTCTTTTTTCTCTGGAGAAGTGCCCCCCCCCATCTCCCCGAGACCCAACCTGAAAAATTAATTTTCACTTGTTCTCCTTGACCCTCATCCTGCTCCTCAAACCTGCAGAGATCCAGCTGCTGGCAGCAGCTGCACACCCTGGGCCTTGCATGCCCGACAAGTGCTCACTATGCAGGGGGTTGTTGCATTTTAATTACTTCATTTCACACCCCCTATGCTCTTCCCTCCTACCCACCCCCTCCTTTTCCAACAAGGCCAAAAATGTTCATTCTCAACCTGCTTTCTACTATTCCGTCTTCTTTGAAGCAATATGGACCAGTAGAGAAAGTCCTAGTTCTGGAATCAGAGATCTGGGTTTAAATTCTGCCTCAACAGACTGCCTGCCTGTGACACCTTGGGGCAAGTCACTTAAAATTCTCAGGCCTCAGTTTCCCCTTCTATACATTAATGTAGGTCGAAAGAAGTCCTTTCAGCTCCAAATCTATGATCCTATTTCCAACTACTCATTTACTTTCTTGACTATATTTCTTTCCCACCCCCAATATAGTGTCAATCTTCAATCCTTTTTGATTTTAACTGCCTATTCCTCTACTTCTATATAGGACATTGAAACCATCCTTCAAAAACCCTCTCTTTAGGATGCCCGGAACGAGTCTCTCCACCTGGAGAGATGATCACTGGGAAGTACTATGCCTGACCTCCCTTCCTCTGCACTTCAGGCTTTCAAGCTCTAACTTTCTTTCCTGTATTCAGGAGAGTCTCTTTATTCCTCCCCCATCCCAGTGAAATTTCTGGGAGAATTTCTCCAGGTCCCCCACACCCATGGAAGTTCTGGAGGTCTTTTTTCAGACTATAACAGTTGTCTACTGTACCATTTAGCCTTGCTGTTTTGTCCTGCTGCTGGGAACATGTCCTATAGGTCCTGTCCACATAGGTGTGTCTGAGATTGTTATCTGTTCTGTTGGCTGGGAGTGCCAATGACGGCTCTCAAGAAGTGGACCATGTTCTATATGGCAGAGCTTAGTTCTAATAGCAAGAACCTCAACTAGGATGTCAGAACATCCATTCATTCAATAATCATTTATTAAAGGCCTTCTATGTTCAAGGCACTGTGGACATAAAAACAAAAATAAAACAGTCCCTGCCTTCAAGGAGCTTACATTCTACAAGGAGAAATAAGACATATACACATAAGTCAATACACAATATATACAAAGTAATTTCAGGAGTGGATGTGGAGAGGGAGACCTGGAGCATCAGATCCACCCTTCCCTCACACTGTGACCTCACACAAATCACATCATCTCTCTGGGCCTCAGTTTCCCAATCTGCAACTCCAAATGTCCTTGTTGTCCTATGGGATAGTAAGAGGGCTTTATGATGTGAACTATCTATTTGAATGTCAATCAAGCTGATGGTTTCTCTTGGTAAAAGTAGAGGGATAAATTACTGTGGAACTAACAGTCTTCGCTCCTTCCTGCTATTCTGGGGATGAGCAAGCGGAAACTGAGTCACCCGCATCTCTTCTCTCAGTGACCTGGGCTCGTTTCCTGACTCTCAGAGAGAGAAATGGTGGGTGGGCAGCTCGGCTGGGAGAGAAGGCTCATGATGCTCGGGCATCTGGGTCACAGTGTTCATATGGGAAAGGGAAGGGCGGTGAGGAAGGAAGCAGGGATACAGAATGAGCTAGTTATTCCCCATTGGGAGATAATCCACTGGTGGGGTTGGGAGTGGGAGAAATGTCACTTCCGAAGACTTCCAGTCCCGTGGTGTTGCCAGCAGAGCTGGTGACTGGTGGATCTATGTGTGTTAGCATGTGTGTAGGGAGAGGCAAGGGGATGAGACATAGCAATGTGGATGCCCTCCAACTCCATGAAACCTGAGCTTGGAGAAATCGTGGAGGCATTTGCTAATTACCCCAAAGTCACAGGGGATTGATCGGCAGCTGCCTTTGCCCTCCCTAATTTCAACGTGGTAGAACGCTCTCCCTGTCATACCTCTCACATATGGCTGGGAAAGGAGGACTGGGGATTTGTCTGTTGGAAGGAACTGGCCCCTGGAGAGAAGTAGCATAGGAGAGGGGGCTTGGAGAGGAGGATCCTGTTTCTTGGCAGAATATAGACCCCCAAATGTGAGCTGGGGGATAGGGGAGAAAAAGTGAGATCTCCTACCCAAGTGGCACCTAGCCAGACAGCCTAAGGCAAGGAGAATCCAGCACCTCCTGGGCCACAGAGACAGCCAAATAGGTTTCTTTCTCCCCAGATAGTTGGCCAAGAGGACTGTTTTGGAAACTGCTCTGGGTAAAAGGAAGAGCCAATCTCTTTGCTTCCTGCGATGGGTTTCCAATATCTTGAGCTTCACTTCCAGTGTGGCTGGCTACAAAAGCAGATTCTATTACTGATTCTTGTCCTCATGTGACACCTTGAGTAAACCACTTTTTGCCTTTGGGCCTCAGTCTCTCCATCTGTAAAACAAGGTTTATCCCTGACAAATACCTCAAATTTGTTACAATGACATTTTTTTTTTTTTTTTAAAGTGAAACTGTTTTAACAAATGTAATACTCTCCTGATATCATGTCCTTCATCTCCATCTCTGGGTTGGGGTCATCCAAACCTGTTTCTTTCATAGCCATAGAGGGCTCAGAAGCATTCATTACCACCCACAGTCTTCTAATTCCCATTTGAAATAACTCTAGCCCCAGAACTCAACCTCTGCTCAGCTAGGTCCCCATCCACTTTCCAATATAGCTGACATAAGATCCTCATTAAGGGCCTGGCTCATCCCAGCCAGATGGGATCCTAATTTAATTAAGACCCTTTAATTAAGACCTGCAACCACACAGCTTTGAAACTCCCAACTGAAGGTGATTGGTAAGAGGGGGAGATCCCAACTCCATCAAAAATAGCATTAACAGGTCCTGATTTTTGGGGGAGGGGAGTTCATCACACTTGATGGGAACTATGTCTTTCCGTTTTGAGTACAGAGATTGTATCTTCCCAACACAGTAAAAACTCCCTAAGAGCAAAGATTGTCTCCCACAACAGACAAAAATCACCTTTGGAGTAGAGACAGTGTTCCTCCCCCCCCCCCCCAATCACAATGGAAACTTCCTGATAAGCAAACAGTGTCTATTCAACCTGATTCACTATCTCCAGGAAGGAGGATTTTGTCTTTCATTGCTTCTTTGCTGCTTAGTACTTAATACTAAGTCCTGAACAAATAGAATATGAAAATAGACTTGTTTGCTGTTGTTTTTTAGTCATTTTTTTCAATTGTGTCTGACTCTTCATGAACCCATTTGGGGTTTTCTTGGCAGAAATACTACAATGGTTTGCCATTTCTTTTTCCAATTCAAACAGGGTTAGATGACTTGCCCAAGATCACACAGCTAGTGAGGATCTGAGGTCAAATTTGAACTCAAGTCCAGAACTCTTATCTACTGTACTATCTAAACTTACCTTAGAATTCAAGAAGCAGATAAACTAAACCAGTCAGAAACATATAACTGGTAAGTATAGATTCTAGAAATGTTGTCTCAAAGAAGCCCTAATCCAGACATAAAGACCTGTCTGTCAGGCTAGACACCCCAGAAAGAAGATGATGCCCATATTCAGCAACTTCAAGGACCCGTTCTCTGTGAATTTAAGGAAAAGACTTTTACTCCTAGTAGCAGTGAAAGCAGGCCACCACCTGAACAGATTTGGAATTTGAGCCCCTCTGAAGATCAGAAACCCTTTGGGGAGAGCAGCCTGGGACTCACTTGTGAATGTTGTTCTCCTTCCTGTAGGGAACATTTCTTTATAATTAATTCAGAAAATACTTGTTGACTGGTCCTGCTTGTTGGGTTCAATTTACTCAGATACAGTGGAAACAGTCAACATGGCCAATGTGGATTTTTGTTAGACTATGCCTATCTGTTACAAGGGTTGTTTGTTTTTAAGAGTATAGAAGAGATTGAAAAAGAGAAAACAAATGTTTGTTCACTGGAAAAACAATTTAAAAAGAAATAGTGCTATACATAAAGTCAGGAGACCTGGTTTTGAATGCAGGTGCTGATATCTACTTGTAGCCATGTATATATGCCACTTAATCTCTTTAAACCTCAATTTCCTAATCTCTAAAATGGAGCTAATGTGAAGAAGCACTTTGCAAACCTTATAGGGAGAAAATTGAGTTATAATAATAATAATATAAAAACCAAGTATTATTAAGAGAACTGAGAGATGGAAAGAAATCCACACAGTAGGATAGCTGAAAACAGAAAAAGGATAAAGAATTCAGTTTTTTAAAACTGCATTAAGCAAGGGAAGTAAATTACTTGTTTGTGGAAATGGGGATGGAGTTGTATAGCAAAGGGGAAATAACACCCCATTTTCCATTCACTTTGTTTTCAGGCCTCTGATAGGGCCTGCTGCTCCCTCATTCTGATTCTGCCATCTGCTACATCATATCAGAGATCTGATCTGTCGGGTTTATTGGTAGCTTTTCTTCTCCCCCCCACCTTTTTTAATGCAGAGGATCTGGCTCAGGAAGTCACTCTACTGAGCAGAACAGGAAATTGAGGGGGAGGTAGGAGGTCTAAGATATATGCCTGGGGGGGGGGAGATGGGAGAAAACTGGAAGCATCAATCAATATTGTTAAAGGAGAAAGAGAAGAAGGAAGGGGAGAAAAGATAATGTTGAGGGAGGTGGGGACAAGAGGGAAAAATAGAAGCAGGAAAAGAATGTTGAGGACAGGAGGAGGGCATGAACTTCTGCAGATATGATGTCTTGTATCAAGTAGATTTACTCTGATTCCTGCCCCTTTCCAGAAGAATGTAGTAGCCCCAGAAGACCGACTCCCTAGTTCAAATTCATAATTGCAATCGACTTCACCTTTTTTTCTGTTAAGATTTTTCCATCTGGGACAGCCTCATCTCTCGGCTCATTTTTTTTCTCTGGGACAGGTGATCCTGAGGAAACCTATATATTTAATCCTTTTAAAGATGGTTAGAAAAAGCACTGCTATTGGAGACTGGGGATCTAAGTTTAAATCTTGTCCCTGAAACTTTTATATATGAGTTTGTACAAATCATTTAACTTCTCCATTCTTTAGTTTTCTGACTTTAAAGTGGGGAAAATAATATCTCAGAGAAAAGCACTTTATAAAATCTTAAGGCACTATCTAAATAAGCTAATGTTGCTATCTCATCAGAAAATGAAGGGAGAAAGCAGCACAATTTAAGTACCATAACTGTGTCCTTCCTTATGTTCCATCTGAAACTTCTAATTTATTATCAAGCATGCCCTCAGAAATCAGATCTTGGTCATTCAAAGAAACTTTTGACTCTCAAGCTGAGAAGTCATCTAATATATTTTGTTTTGTTTCCTAATAACCTTCATTGTCCAATTTATACCTTCCCAAACAAAGTATGCCCACTGACAACTGAATGTTGACCCTTCCCACCCCACCAAGATCCTTTCACTTTGCTAACAATATCCCACAATCCTATTTTTTTGGTTGGTCAGTGGCTCATCTATTCAGGACTCCCATATTTGAGATTTTCTTGGCAAAAATATTGGAATGGTTTGCCATTTCCTCCTCCAAATTTTTCTCAGTTCCAACTGGGTTCCTGATAGGGAACTTGGATGAGGCAAACAGGGTTACATGACTTGCCCACACAGCCAGTACCCAAACTCAGGAGGATGAATCTGACTCCAGGCCCCTCACTTTATCCATTATGGCATCACCTACCTGCTCTAGAATTCCATTTTATTGACCCTAATTCCACTCTCTTCTTGTAGGAGACAAATCACCTGCTCTGCCTTACTCCCCAAGATCCTTTGAGCCTAGGCATCTGCCCTGCTACTTTCCCTTCCTAAATATTGCCTGAGCTCATATGCCATGAACTAAACATAGCGATGATCTTCCTTTTCTCTACCTCCCCCAATTAAAATACTGAGTTCCTTGAAAGTAAGAACTGTCTCAATTTTCTATTTGTAAACCCAACCCTTAGCATAATGCTTTAACACATGGGAAATGCTTAATCAATGCCTTTCCATTGCATTCCTTTAATGCAAAGTCACAGTGTCCTAGATGGGACTTAAAGCCTCCAGCAGAACCTGTCACCTCCCTCACAAGTTCATCATAGCAACACAAACCCACACTTCTAACTGCTAAGAGATCAGCACTATCTGGATGTCCCCCTAGAACCTCAAAACTAAGGTCATCTTTCCTGCCAATCATTCTTTTTTTTTTTTTTTTTTTACAATTTAAACTTATTTTTCAATGGAACCACCAGTAAGTCAATGTTCATTGGGACACTCTTTCATTACCTTGCATAACCAATCAGTTACCAAGTCCTATTAATTATACCAAACTTCTTTTGCATCAAAAGAATCTCAATGCCTCTCTGTATATGTATGTATATATGTGTGTATGTGTGTGTGTGTGTGTATATATATATATATATATATGTTCTCTCTATAATATCTGCCTTCCCCCCAAAAAAAAGTTATCTCTGCAAAGATATTCAGAAATTGATTATGTCCTAAACTAACTTAATTCTTGTTGGGTAGGATAGCTCTAATTCTTTTCTAATTTGAAAGGCTTTATTTATATAATTTGTTTTTGCAACTACTTCATTTCCCTATAGATTCCTCCCCCTCCTACCCAGTGAGCCATCTCCTGAAATAGTAAAAGAAAAAAAAAAATAATAATAATACAGTTCAGCAAAAACTAACATATCAACTGTGGACAACTCTAAATTTTAAGTTTTTACTTACATCGAGTTGAAATTTGCCTCTCTGAAATCTTTGCCCATTACTCTTTTCATCACTCCCAATGACACCACCTTAGTATGTCTTCATTACCATACTTGAACTTCTGCCTCTTAAGAGTTCCCACTTCCATTCTCACTTCTTCTAAATCA